>NW_026775578.1:31947500-32307500 GCF_030987335.1 Cornus florida
AAAATGAGTAATATATATATAGAATATTATATAAACATATACTCCCTCCGGGTATTTTGGGACGAAGGGAGTATATGTCTGTATAATATTCCTTCTATCTCAAAATAAGTGTTATGATTATTTATTTATTTATTTTTTGTCCCAAAATAACAGTCTACCTTCTTTTTTCATCTATATATATTACTCATTTTGTTTAAAATATTTTAATACCCAGTATTTTGGGACGGAGGGAGTTTATGTCTGTATAATATTCCTTCTATCCCAAAATAGTTTACCTTCTTTTTTCATCTATGTATGTCCTTTGAGTTTAAAATTTTAAACTTGAATATTCAAAACTTAAAAGGGCAATTTATGTCCCACATGTCTCCTTAAAAATTACTACTTCTCATAGATACTTAAATTGAGACGGGGAGAGTATGTGTGCGCAATGTGCATCTATATATATATATATATATAATTTAAGAGTAATCGTTCTTATTTTGTTTTTTCCTTCAACTCGATGTTTTTAATAAATGGAATAGATGACAAAATTATTCTTAGTAAATGGTATGTAAAGTACATTTCAAAATATTTTGAGTGTCAATGAGTTCTTGAGAAACAATTGTGTTATTTTATTAAGATAAATAAGTGTAATTTTTGGAGAAAAAAGAAAAGAAAAATAATTGTAAATATAATTACCCATACAACTCAATTTTTTTTTTTTTGATAGTTCAGTTATAATTTTTGTATTTTTAAGTTTACAATGAATATAAACCGAACACAGTTTAAATTTTAGTTCCATTTTTTAAATTCAAGTTTAAATACTTCAGTGTATATTGAATTCATATAAGGAACTTTATTAAATATTTAAGTGATTTAATTTTTAAACCCACTTAGACCCACACTTTTCATTAAATGTTCATCTTGCATTTTTAGTATTACATTGTTTTACCAAATGAAGCTTACTTAGACAACATGAAGTAGTTCGAAAGTTGTTTAGAGTTATTGTGGAACCCGTAGCTTTATAGTACATGTACATTTACGGTGGTTGTTGCAGTACAACTTGCATAGAAGAAGTACAAGCCCGTGAAACATGTTTGAGTGGTATTACAAATATCCTGTGCCACCATCAAAAACATGTTTTGTCCCATTAACCAATCATGGCTCCTAGGGCCTCCACGTGGCAGAGATCTGCATCGATGCTCATCTTGTAGATTTGCACAGAATTAAAGCACTTTATTTATTTATTTTGTTTTTATCTTTTAGCATGTATAATTTGTATATTGTGTGATGGTCCAAGATTTAAGGTCCATCCTCTTTCCTTTTGTTTGTTTTATCATATATTCACTTGAAACTCTCTCCACTATCAACAAATGTAATAGTGACGGCAGATGAATCAAGTGGTATTATTTAATATGTGTGTGTTGTGGACTGATATATGTGATCTAAAAAAAAAAAAAATTGTAACAAATATAATTGTGACATCTGATGAATTAGTAACACAAAAATCAATAATATTAATCCAAAGTCGTCTTATATTTTAACAAATATATTTTTAGCATGATTGTAATTTACTCCCTTCATCAATTAAATGTTTACATTTTTTTATTTTTGGCAGTCTCAAAATAAATATTTCATTTAAAAAGTCAAAGTAATATATATATATATATATATATATATATATATATATATATATTGTAATATTACTAATTTAACATTTTTATAATGAACTTATAAAAAGTAAATCATTACATCTAATGGGTTCGTTATGAACATATTTGGTAAATCAGTTACTACTAATATAATAAAAAAATATATTTAAATTCATCCTCTTAAAAAGATAGATTTTTTAAAAGGGACATTTAATTCGAGACAAATAATATTATATATATATATATATATATATATATATATATATATTACTAATTTAACATTTTTATATTGAACTTATAAAAAATAAATCATCACAATTCGTTATGAACATATTTGGTAAATCATTTACTACTAATATAATAAAAAAATATATTAAAATTCATCCTCTTAAAAAGATAGTTTTCTTAAAAGGACATTTAATTTGAGACAAATAATATTATATATATATATATATATATATATTTGTAATATTACTAATTTAACATTTTTATATTGAACTTATAAAAAATAAATCATCACATCTAATGAATTTGTTAGGAACATATTTGGTAAATCATTTACTACCAATATAATAAAAATATATATTAATTCATCCTCTTAAAAATATAGATTTTTTAAAAGAGACATTTAATTTGAGACAAATAATATATTTTATCATACCTTTATCAATTATTTCAGAAGTATTTTAGTATTGTCACATTTGGAACGTAACTCTAATTTTATGAGGGTATCATAAGGGGACAATTTCAACCATCGTGTAACATCATCAACTTAAGTGTTATGGATTTATTCAAACTCACAAATTGAAATGCCAGATTAGACGCATGTCTGATGACGAGATGTTTAACGAAGTTTACCAATGAAATGAAAATGGCCATCATTTTTCTTGAAATATATAATATTTATATTTCACTTTCCCATATTGTCAACATGAAATATTTTAATTTGTCGGAAAAAAGAATCATCATTGCAGGCACATAACCATGATTTACTTTTGTTGAAAGACATAGTATATTTTTTTTATTTAAAAAGATAAGGTGAATGACAACAAAGGAAAAAAAGCAAAAAAAAATATATACCACGCCCACGGATGGGTAATTCAGGTCAACCATACTGTCATTGTACATAAATATATATAGAAATTTTTTTTTTTTTTTAAATTTTTTTTTTATTATTATTATTTTTTTATGATTGTCAATTTGTCATATAGATGATAAATTGTGAGTTGCCCAGTGTTATTTGATTAAGTTTTTCGATAATAGAAATTTTAGTGAGGGGTGAATAGGTTAACTTGTTAAAATTTCGCCATTGATTAATTTATTTATTTATAATGATGATTAATTAAATATTTATAATTATAAAAATATAAATAGTAAAGTAAAATAAGTAAGGTAGAGTTTGAGAGAAGATATCGGATTTTAAATGAGAAAATTGTAATTGGTGAAAATCAACCAATCATCTAGAAAAATTTCGGAGACTGCTATCACGAGCAAAATAATCTACTATAGTTGAAGTAAAGTACAATTGTTTAACTTATTAAAAAAAAAAGTATAATGAATTTTGACTAAGACTCACACCCATTCCGTTCTATCAAGAACCAATTCCTGAACATTTTTGGCTTTGCGAATCTCCCTTCCAAGAACACAAGACTTAAGCTTACTACTTCCTTGATCCCTGTAGACGCGAATGTTCTGATACCTTTAAAGTGTGAGCACTTCCTCATTTTCTCCAAATTCTAAATTATGCGAAGGCAAATAAAATCTTGTTTCTTAAAATCTTTGAATATTAAATATGCTCCCATTCCGATCCGACAGAGAATGTCACCATAAAATACTCTTACGAAAATTAAGTACTAAAAAGCTATCCAAAACCTAGATAGAAAAGGTGTTTATATAGATTTTAGTGAGACCTAAAAATACTTGAAAATCAAGTTTGTGCAAACGCAAACCCTAAAATCTGATATATATATATATATATATATATATATATATATATATATATATATATATAAACTGCAAATGGAATTCAATTGCAATTTCTATATTAGTTCGGGGAGTCCAGGAAAAGCCGGACCGGTCCATTACAACCTCATACGCCCCCCCCCCCCCCCCCCTATCCAAAACCTAGATAGAAAAGGTGTTTATATAGATTTTAGTGAGACCTAAAAATACTTGAAAATCAAGTTTGTGCAAACGCAAACCCTAAAATCTGATATATATATATATATATATATATATATATATATATATATATATATATAAACTGCAAATGGAATTCAATTGCAATTTCTATATTAGTTCGGGGAGTCCAGGAAAAGCCGGACCGGTCCATTACAACCTCATACGCCCCCCCCCCCCCCAAAAAAAAAAAAAAAATTTGACATTTACTTGCGTGTTAAGTTGTGATGGACCGAAATCATGTATTTTCGGGACAAGTAATAATTTCGAATTTCTAGATATTAATGACATTTTTAAGTCTTAGAAGACAATGTTCTTGAGAACTCCATTGCACTACTGCAGAACAAACCCAGTCACAATCGGGCCAGCTAAACACGTCAAACACGAATAACTGATACTTAAATTTTTAATTCACATTTAGAAGACAAGTTTAAATGCGTGTCATTGTATTATTGTAACACCCCATCTGAGAGTTGATGTATTTTCTTATTTTAAATGTTTCACTCCATTGGTTTCTTCATCATGCACGAAAACAAAGTATACGTATCGACCATTGTCTTTTTGGTTTGGTATTATCGTACCTTTGAACAAGTTTTTTTTCTTATAGAGCTGTGAAATGATTATGTTGTGTTTGGAGATTCATTCCATAATTTTTGTTACATTTATACATAAAAACAAATCAAAAGCACCAAACTTACGCTAGCTTCCCAGATTCTATTTTGCCAAAATCTTTCAAGTATGGTCATCATCAATGTCCAAACAAGGTTTGCTCATGTGGCATGCTTAGTTAACGGAAAGTGATAAAATTGCCCATTTTTGTCCTAATGTGGTAAATATTGAGAAAAACACTTTAGATGTGAGAGGGTTTGTTCTGTGTAATACGTAACGATGTGTTTACGATGTACTTTATAAGTAGGTTGTCTTACTAAAAACACAGTCAATTGAAGGTTCGAGTCGTGTTTTCATGCTTTTTTTTAAAAGAATAAAAAAAAAATTATTGTTGGATACTGTTAATTGGAGTCGCACAAAAAAAAAATAAGAATATATATATATATATATATATAATTGGAGAATATATATTTTCAATCATTAATGAATTACACAAAAAAAATTAAGAATATATATATATATTAATTGGAGAATATATATTTTCAATCATTAATGAATTATTATTTTCTATTATTGATAAAAATGAAGAATTTTCATTGCTCGGGGCACTGCAAAGTGGGTCACCCGGGATTTGAAAAAAAAAATCCATATTACATGGTGGGTGAGTTGTGGTTTGTAGCACGGCTACGTGGAATGAGCCTTGGTTGGTGGATATTACATGGTGATCGTCGTGGCCAATAGTCAAAAGTGTTTTTTTTTTCTGGAAAGATGATGGAGTCATTTGTGTGAGGTAGAAATTTGTAATGTTGACATATTATTACGGAATCAAAACTTAATAATCGAATTGTAATTTTGTTTATCTTTAATTTCGGTCTTTTAAGATCTGAAGAGCAAGTGAGTCTTCTTGTTAAATTCGTTGAAAACATCTTTTGGAACATGCATGTAAGTAAGGACACATTCTACTTATATGTTTTGAGTTGAGTGCGAGAGTTTTAAGTTTTTTAAATGGGTCAATTTTTAATACTCAACAAATGTATAACAGCTTGCGCGTACATAAAACAAAACCACTTGCACTTTCATGCAGGTCAAAATAGAGCTCTTGGCCAATATAGAACCGATCGTATTTCAAAACACAACCGTTGCACTTTCTTTGATTGAAATAGCCAACATTAAAAATAGAACCGGTTGCATTCTAAACAAAACCATTTGCATTTTTATGAACATGTGGAATTCCAACTTTTTGTTAACATTTTAATTTATTGTTTTTATCCAAATTCCTAGGGATGTCTTTGCATGATTTTATTTTATTTTATTTACTAAATATAAAGACTCTCTAGCATATAAATACGTCATCTATCTCTAATCCTATAGGAGGTTGATTGTTTCAAATTTTCAATTGAAAAAAATAAGGTTTTCATCTTTTTACATAAACATTGTAGCTTTGTCTGAGATTTTTTAGAGAAATCTAATTGTTTATCTTTAAGAGCACACACTTAAACACAAAAGTGATTTATTGTGATGTTCTTTTACCGATCAACATGTACAGAATCTTCAGAGTGTACATCAGATTACATAGTTGGATCAGTTCAGTAGGGTTTTCTTCTAACCTTCACAAAATTCAAATTTAAAGGAAGAGGAGGGATTGATTACATTTTGAAGGGCTTGGAGCATTTAAGGAGTGTTTGCCAACCCTTATACAAACGTCAAGAAATAAGCTGAAGTCTAGCGTGTTTGGACGGGGTGTCGCAAAGCAAAATAGATATTCAAAGATTGATACTTGTTAGAGCGAAGTGGGTGTGAGCCTGAGTCACAATCCATTGTATTCTATTTCAATAATTGTGAATTATTTTGCTCGAGACGATGAAAATCTTCGTGGTTTGCATCCCGGTTGATCGAATTTCTTCTAATAAGGGTTTCCACACTTAAAACCCCGCTGTAGTCATCTCTCAAACTCTACTTAATCATAACCCCCCGTGGTTATTAGTGTACTGTTTACAACTTAATCAACATAACAGTTTTTGCACCGCACAACTTACAATTTGTCATGCACTTAAAGTAGGTAACCTACATCAACTCCTCTAAAGAAAATTTATAGTCAGAACTTTTTATATGGTACAAGATAAAAATTGAATAAGACCACATATTTATTTACGCGACGAGTTATAATTTACCGAGATCATATAATCTTGAACACATAGTAAAAATTTCTTCCATAACAATACATCCTTTAGTTGAGTGAGACTGTAAGGGCTCTCAGTAAATGAGCCAAACTCCTATGTAGCCTTTTAGATAATGGTCTCCCTGGCCACTTCAGTTGATATGTAATGCTCTCACCCTCAAACCCAATACACATTTTCACTTCAGTTGATATGTAATGCTCTCACCCTCAAACCCAATACACATTTTCATTTAGGAGAAGGATAATGATATTTAAATTGATTTAATAAATTTTTTTTTATGAAAAATGACAAAACAACCGATTCATTTTCTAATGTTATCCACGAGTGTTGTAGTCCAGTGATATCATTTCTATCTCTCAAGTGGATGATTCAAGTGTAGGTAGAAACAAATGAATTTTATTTTTTAAAACAATTCTTAATTTTAATTTCATTTAACAATTTGACTAAATTACACTAAATTCTCCACACACACACACACACACACACACAAAAAAAAAAAAAAATTAAGTCACAAGGATGACAGCAACCTCACCACCACCACTACCACCACCATTAACATCAACAAGAAAAAATAACCAAAAAAAAAAAAAAAAAGATTCTCCACTAAATGAATAGATGATGGTGGAGAGAAGATAGTAGATATTTGTAAACTGAAAGCCAGCCTTGTTGTGAAGGGTGTATTATGTCCCAAAAGAATGATTGGTCAGGATTATTGCATACCATGTACTTCTTCACTCCATTCTCATCTAGGCTTCCACATCCATATTCTCTGCTCACACCCACGCAGCATGGTTTCAATGGGTTCACAAACTCTGAATTTTCTACATGCACCACGAAGATTGGGTTAATATATATATATATATATATATATATATATATATATATATAATTTATTTTCTTGAGCAGTTGATAGTAATTATATGTTTCTCTATTTCGCACTAAGAAACAAATAAAAGAAAATAATATAGTTGACAATTTCTTTCAACTGAAATTTCTTCGGTGAGTACTTTTGATTAGTTATATATGTAAAATACAAGAAAGTGAAACCTCTCACTTTCTTCTATCTTGCCAATCAATAATGTCCGTTCAAAGAATTCTGACTTTAAGTAGCGCTACTCTTTTTCATAAAATATATTCATATTTGGTCATGAATTGTTTTCTTTAAATTGAATTTTTAACCCCTCCCAAAATTTCAGCATATACAACTAAGAAAGACAGTTTTTTTGGGTTCAAAAGTCATGGTTAAAATGCAAATTCAGATTTGGATTTCTTTTATTCTAAGAATCTCTTTGCAAATTAATAAATATATAAACACATGATTTTTTAAATATTCCCTCGTCTCTCATGAGTCACGACTATTTCATTAAGCATATTAATTACATGTATACAAGTAATACATGTAAGGACATGATATTCACACTCTGTTTTGTACTTCTTACTGTCTTTTATTTTATTTTTTTAAAAAATGATAAATAGAATGACATACTCCAATTATACTTCATCACTCTTCACACTTACCAATTATTTTAAGATGTACTCTTGCACTTAAAAGTGTGCGGGTACTGGATAAACATATTTATCGATGAGTTTTTTTTGAATGTCGTATCGTTCATCAAGTGGGTTCCATCACCACATCCAACAGCTAGGAACCTCAGGTATATTGTAGATTTTCACATATATATGATTTGTTTGCCAAATATATTTATATTGTATATGTATGTTTAATTTAAGGCATGTCTATATGGTCTGTAAAAAATGATCACCTGCATGGTTTTCTTTTATCTTCAATGCAGACATGAAAGCGCTGTATAAATCAAGCATCACAAACACAGATCCACTGCTTTCATTGTTCAACTTCTGCACTGTTTGCTGCAACATTTGGTTATGGAACTTTGTGGCTGCATTTTCAGTTGCACTGCAATTCTGGTATGAAGACGAGGCAGTGAATGTAGGCAAGCACCCCAAGGGTTCCATGGCTGTTAGGGCTACTTTTTGCACTCCCAAGCCGCGAATCCGTTTCAGATTCAGGGCAAGCTGGTTGTTTACAGCGGTGGTGAAGACTGGCAAACCCTGTCATGTACAAAGAGTGCATTCAAATTATACACACACGTTTATATTAAATCATTTAAAAGTTTAAGCTATTAGAAAATATACAACTTAATTAAAGAGGATTGCTAAACACAGTCGCGTAAGCGACTGTGCATTGCACATCTGATTGGTTGAAAAACTCAATTATAAAAGTTTTTAATGCCTATTTCCTACAACTTCAACTTTTAAGACCAAATTATCTTTTTATATTTCTCCTTCTTCTTCTTCTTCTTTTTCTTCTTTTTTTAATCCTATTTGTATGTGTATATATATATATTCTTTGCTTACCTATCTTATTCTTTTTTCTTTCTCTCTATTTTCAATTGTTTTTAACTATTTATATATGCTCACCGTGTGAATGGTTTCTCACTGTTTCTCCCTCTTCTTTAGATAAAGAGAGAGAAAAAAAAGAACTGATTGCTTCTTTCCTTTTTTTTAAATTCTTTCATTTTCTATATATATATATATAGTAGTTAACCATACTGTGAATAGATTGAGAAATCATACTTCTCTTATCTCATATAATAACTAAAACTCAAATTTTATAATATTACTTCAATTAAAACTCAATCTCCTCAATCTCATACCATTATTTCAATTAAATTACATAAAATCCAAGAAAAAATGCATCTGGAATATATATATATATATATAAAATATAAGTGAACAAAAAAAAAAAAGAAAAAAAAAAAAAGGGAAAGCAAAGAATGAAGTATAGCCATATATATCCAATTAGGAAAGAAAGAAAAAAAAAATAAAGATATAAATATATATATAAAAGACAAGTGAACAAAAAAAAAATAAAAATAATAATAATAAAATAAAGAAAGCAAAGAATGAAGTATAGCCATATATATCCAATTAGGAAAGAAAGAAAAAAAAAGAAGAAGATATAAATATATATATAAATGAAAAAAAAAAAGCAAAGAATGAAGTATAGCCATATATACCCAATTAGGAAAGAAAGAAAAAAAAAAATAAAGAAGAAAATTGTTAAAAATAAAGAAAAAAAAATAAAGTTAAATATATGAAACAAAGGAAAGAAGGAAGGTTATTAGATATAAAGAAAGAGGAAATAATTTAAAAGGGTAATTTGGTTTTAAAGTTGAAGTTTTATAATTCAAAAAAAATAAGAAGGAGACATTAATTACAACTTATTTTTCAAGCAATCAAAGGTGCGACCGTATTTAGCACTCCTCTTAATTATAATAAACAATGCTCTCAATTGGATGCGCCAAATGAATCCTACTTGCCGGCACCCAAGGAGACCATCTCTCTTACCCTTTTTTCAAAAAGGGTATGCTGTCAATTTATTTATTTATATTTCATTTCTCATTTAATTAAGAGTTTGAAAACACTTCTCTTTATTATTAGAATATATTATTATTATATTATAAAATATATTCCAACCATGTATAGGTTTACCATATATAGGGTTTAGATTTCTTACTCTCTACACATCTAGTCACTTATATAAACCCATGTGGATCTCATATCTCATAGACATCAATACAATATATAAGTTCTCTCTTTTAACATTTATAAATTTGAATCGGAATTAATTAGAGATGAATTTTTTTTTTTTCAAATGGAGTTAGGAAAATTTTATCTCCAAAATTTAGAAACCCTAACCCTAAATTTTCAACAACTAAATCCTGACAATCCTAGGCATTTAGGGCATGTTTGGCTCAGTTTTTTATAATAACGGTTTTAATTGTTCTAGAAATGGTATAAAGGCAGTTTTTGAAAACTGTTTTCTAAAAAAGTTAAAAAAAAAAATACCTGATTTTTAAAACAATTTAAAACCTAGTCAAAGAACAATTAAAACTATTCAATTAAACTACAACTATTAAATGTACTCAAAAGAGACTAACATAAATGCATCTAATATTACATATATTTGATCAAATTACACTACTAAATGTACCTAAATGAGACCACTGTAAATAATTACTTATATCTAACTCGAATCAAATTAGTTAGACAAAACCCACTTAAATAAATCTAAGATTGCATATATCTGACCCATCACATTTCCAACTTAAGTGCAATTTAGGAACTACTAAAACCCATAGCTTCCATAATTTAGGGTTAGGATTTCTGAATCATACTGTGCGTGTGTATTTGAAAGCATAAAAAGAAAAATTGCTTTCTAGGCCGCTAATCGAAACAAAATTTAGAGTTTGTTTGGTTCAGTTTTTTATAATAACAGTTTTAATTGTTCTCATAAACAGTATAAAATTTTGCTTGACAGTTTAAGAAAACTGTTTTCTAAAATGTTAAAAAAAACACCTATTTTTAAAAACAATTTAAAAACTAGTCAAAGAACAATTAAAACTATTCCGACTGCAATTAAACTACAACTATTAAATGTAAACGAGAGTAACATAAATGCATCTAATATTACATATATTCAATCAAATTACACTATTAAATGTACTTAAATGAGACCACTTTAAATGGATGTAAGATTACTTATATATTGTTAAACGAAACCCACATAAATGAATCTAAGATTACATATATCTGACTTCAATTAAACTACAACTATTAAATGTACTCAAACGAGACTAACATAAATGCATATATTCGATCAAATTACACTATTAAATGTACTTAAATGAGACCATTATAAATGGATGTAAGATTACTTGTATTTGACTCGAATCAAATTAGTTCAACGAAACCCACATAAATGATGAATATAAGATTACATATATCCGACTATGATCACATTTCCAACTTAACTGCAATTTAGGAACTGCTAAAACCCATAGCTTCAAAACGAGTGAGATGTCAACATTACACGCAATATTGTCATAGAGACATAATTTTACTTTAAAAAAATAAAATAAAAATATTAAATATTATACACCAAGGAGGGTGCTAATTAAAATATATAGCCAAGCAGACAGATACAATTAGTTTAACCACTCACCTGAAGGCTGCCATTGTGTGCCATGTAAGTAGCATAGTCGTTGCCTGCCAGGGACACCAGAGCAACCGACGAGTTTAGGTCGCGTTTGGTGTACACATTTTCCTCAAGGAGGTTTTGAAAAAAGTTTATTTGTGTTGTCATGTTTGGTCCTTTGACCAATGTAGTGAAGACACCTGTACCTCCACGAGCAAAATTCATCCCATGTTGTACCAATTTCCCACCAAATTTTCTCCATCTATAGGGTAATGGAGATTTGGTGCCCAGAAATGCAGCTGTATGTCACACCAAGTCCATAACAACAATATTATTATTATTATTATTATTATTATAAATAATAAGGAAAAATAAAATTTTGAGGTTGATTTTATTCTAAGTCTCCACATTAATTAAAACTTGAGTTATGATTATTTTTTGGCTGGCCAATTATTCCGAATTTCAACGGATATCAAGAATCATATTGTGTAGATTATATTCGGCAAATTAGACAAAAATTACCAAAATAACTTAATTTTATAAATAAAAAATTGGTTTTGCTTTTGGGTTTTATCCTAAAAGACTTCATACAAATTGGAGATAGTACCACCACATATAAACACTTCATATTTTCCTTAAGATTGTCACAAGACAATTGAAACTAACAAAGTTCATCCTCAATATATTTATGGAGCTTGGTTCAAATAAACTCAAAAAACTAGTAGAACTATCCCTTAGGTATCATCGATGCTTGATGCAATGGTAAAAGGTAAGGTTTTCTACTTATAAGTTATGCATGTTATGATGGTAATATTTGTGTTAGCTAGAATGTGTCATTTCATATAAGTGTTAGGAACTTCTGGTAATCTAATCTTTATTGTTATGATTTTAAAAATGTATATGCATATATAAGTGTCAATAAATCTTTCTTTTCGAACTATATGAAATGTTATTGTAAACAGTGTCGACATAAATGAAAGTTGATAATTTGACACCATAACCACAGTACATTAAAGCTCAAACATTCGTATATGAGTGGATCCAAGTCATATTCAGATCCAGCCATCCACCAAGTTTAAAGGTTGCATAAAATTTTATTAAAAAAAAAAAGAAAAAAGGTTGCAGTAGTAGAAAAATCTCATGGTAAGAAGCTGTGTGTGTCACTGTGTGAGAGAGAGAGAGAAGGAGAAGAAGATTCACCTATATAATCAGTGAGGACACGTCCATCGGAGAAGCGGCCGGATGGTTTGCCGGGAAAGGTATTTCCATAAGGTTGCTTCCAGGAGCTTGCCAATGCTTTGGGGCAATTCCCAGTATCCGCATACGAGTCCCCGAATACGAAAAGCTTCACTCCTGATCCGCCACCATGGTAGTAGTTATGCGATCCTGCAACTGCATGCATGCATGAAAGAGGAATTAGATATGGAAACAATATTAGTTAAGAAAAACAGCACTAATTAAAAGCAAGGCATCCATGTCAACCTGTATAAGCACCAAACAACAAGAAGAAGAAGATACAAGAGAATACGACGAAGCTCATTTGCTTCTCCATCAATGACTAGTTTTGATGTGCTGCTCACAGATTCGCATATGGAGGTGTATATATATATATATATATATGGAATGATAACAAATTAAGTAACTCGTACCAGGGCGGAGCCAGAATTTCAATTTAGGAAGCGCAGTATAAGAAAGAAAGAAAAAAAAAAAAAAAAAAATCAACAAACATGACAAATATAGAATTTTGTTTTAACGAAAAACGTTTTTTGTTTTCTGTTACTAACAAAAATAAAAATTATATTTAATAATATGTTTTTATTTTTTATAACAAAAAAGGTTTTTCATTTTTGTAAAAGAAAAGAGGAAACATAAAAGGTGTATATGTTTTGCACTATTGTTACTATATAAACACTATTCATTTCAAACAAAATCCACGTTCTATATTAATACTACATATTATATATTAATAAAACTATATTTTTAATATATAATATATTATATAATAATTTAAATTATTTTATTTAATAAAAATATAGTTTTAATATATAATTATATTATATGTAAATATTATAATGCATTATGTATTTTATTACATATAGGATATATTATATAAAAAAAATTATTTATTATAATATACTTTATGTCAAATATATGACGTACTGCATAATAAATGTATACATGATTGTTTTCATCTTGTTATATCTTACTTTATACTTATTCGATAGGTATTATTAAGATTTGTGATTTTAAATTAGATATTATATTTTATTATCATGTATTGATTATGGTTAATATTTGTGAAATAGTTGAATTGCATACATATCCGGTTGCATTCTAAATAGAACGAGTTGCGTTTTTATGAGCATTCGGGATTTCAACTTTTGTTAACATTTTAGTTTATTATTTTTACCCAAATTCCTAGGGATGTCCTTGAGATTTTAAAACATTTTTTTTTACTAAATATAAAGGGTCTATAGCATATAAATACATCATCTATCTCTAACCTTAATACTCCGTTCGGTAGGAAGGAAGAAAATTAAATGGAATGGAGAGAAGAAAGGAATGATAAGACATCCCTAGGGAAGAGATTACGAACTTCACTCGTTTTGTTCGGTTTGATGAAAAAGAAGAGAAGACAAATTACTTTGTTTGTTAAGAGAGAAGGAAATTTATTTATTTAAATTATTTTTACCGTTATACCCTCACTATTTTTACTACTCATTTGAACTATATATATATAAAGCAGAATCATATTTCATCATTAAAAAAAGAAAAAGAAAAAATAACCACTATCTACATGCCTGGAAGCAGAGAGAGGGATTCCATCACATGGATTCAAATATCTAATACTACCTATTGCGTGGGCATTGCTGTGCATTTAACCTCAAAAGCTCCTTTATTCTCTCTTTATATACACACATATGTATGTATGGTTGATAAATGTGAATCTATTTGTGTTTCTCAAAAAGCCAAGCACAGAAATTCAATTTCTTTTTCTATTGAATCAATGATTCAATTTTATCGTCGGTGCCTATATATTCTCCTTTAAAACATACAACTTGTTTGTTTCAAGTTCCCTATTGATAATCTTTTAGAGAGCTAGAGAGAGTAATTAATGGGGAGAAAACCATGTTGTGATAAGAAACGGTTGAAGAAAGGCCATGGACTCCGGACGAAGATAAGATTCTCATTTAATTTAAAATTTCAGAACAGAAATTAATAAAAACAGGGAACATTTAGATGCAGTAAGTTCAGTAACTGATGCTCCAAAGGTGTTGTCCCTGATCCTGTTTTGCAGAATCGGAGTGTGCCTTTGCTTGTGCAGCAGGTGGTGTCTCTGCACGAGTGTTTAAACTTGGAGCGACTGGACTTAATTTGGGGACATTTAACGATGCTTCTGTATTAGGGTTTTGCTTGAGATGAGATTGTGGAGTTTATTAATATATGTGAAAGATAATTTCGTAATTTAATTTTTTTTATAATAGCTTCACTTGTTTTCTCTCTTGTCTTTCACCCAAATTTAGGCGGAAGAAAATTTGTAAAGCTTTATTTTCCTTTTCGTATTGAACGCCGGAACTTTGTTCCTTCCCTTCAATTTTCCCTCCACCTATTTTCTTTCTTTCCTACCGAATAGAGCCTAAAGGAGATTGATTGCTTCGATTGAAAAAAAATAAGGTTTTCATCTTTTACATAAACATTGTAGCTTCATCAGAGATTTTTTTAGAGAAATCTAATTGTTTATCTTTGAGAGCACACACTTAAGCACAAGAGTGATTTAGTGTGATGTCCTTTTACTGATCAGCATGTACAGAATCTTCAGAGCGTACATTAGGTTACAGAGATGGATCTCTTCAGCAGGGTTTTCTTCTAAGCTTTACAAATTCATATTTAAATGAAGAGAAGGGATTGATTACATTTTGAAGGGCTAGAGTATTCAAGGAGTGTTCGTCAACCCTTCTACAAACATCAAGAAATAACCTGAAGTCTAGCGTGTTTGGACGGGCTGTTGCAAAGCCAAATAGATATTTAAAGATTGATACTTGGAGGAGTGAAGTGGGTGTGAGCCCGAGTCACAGTCCATTTTATTTTATTTCAATAATTGTGGATTGTTTCGCAAATCTTCGTAGTTTGCATCCCGGTTGGGCGAATTTCTTTCGACAAGGTTTCCCTTGGTGTAGTCAACTCTCAAACTCTACTGTATCGTAAAAAATTGCACCCCCGTGGTTATTAGTGTATTGTTTACAACTTAATCAACATAACAGATTTTGCACAGCACTACTTACAATTTGTCATGCAGTTAAAGTAGGTAACCTGCATCAACTCCTATAAAGAAAATTAATAGTCTGAACTTTTTATATGGTACAAGATAAAAATTGAATAAGACCACATATTTATTTACGTGACGAGTTATAATTTACCGAGATCATATAATCTTGAACCCGTGTAAAAATTTCTTCCATAAATCAATTGATAATTCAGTACAATACATTTTTCAGTGGAGTGAGACTGTAAGGGCACTGAATAAATGAACCAAACTCCTATGTAGCCTTATAGATAATGGTTTCCATAGCCACTTCAGTTGATATGTAATGCTCTCCCTGTAATACACCTAATTTCAAAAGGATAGTCCTAGTATTGTTTTAATTAAATTATTAAATGGTGTTTGAATTTTAAATTGTTTAACTTGTTGATTGGTGTTTTTATTTGCAATAATTGATGACTTGTTGTTTAATGTCCTAGTATTGTTTTAATTAAATTATTAAATGGTGTTTGAATTTTAAATTGTTTAACTTGTTGATTGGTGTTTTTATTTGCAATAATTGATGACTTGTTGTTTAATGGTGATTTTGTGAATTAAGTAATTATTACATTGTATTTTATTTTCTGTATTACGTTAGATTGGACTTTATCATTTTCTTTAATTGAATTGATTATTAAAGGTTTTAATTTAGGAAGTATTTTAATTAACTATTTTTCATAATTTAGGGTTTAGTTTCTTTAGCCGACACAGGTTTTAATTAAGTTCTATGGGCCGGTTAGGATTTAGTTAGGGCTTTAATTAATTTAGGGTTTTGGTATAACTCTATAAATATATGGGTATACGTCTGCCGAGGGTTTCTGAAAACCCTATTCACCATATTCAGGTATACAGTGATACAGAGAGTTGTGAGGGCAGAGTAACAGAGATGGAGTTTACGTACGTTACAGAGAGGGAATAGGAAGACAGAGCAGGGGGAAAACTGTAGAGACGGTGGATATCAGTTTCAAAATCTGAAACTGCAGGCAAGTCTCTGTTCTTCTCTTTCCCATGAATCTGTGTTCTGTGCATACTTAGTTAAGACTCTAGGGATTAAAACAAGGATAAAATGGACTTAAATAAACTTTATAACAAGTTTTATATGCATGTATGAATTTCATTTACTCTCGTGAATTAACTGCTTTGCAAGAATTGTTGATTTTCTGCTACTTGATTTTGCTGCGGATTGTTTTTGAATCTTGTGTTAGATTCTTGTTGTGAAGATATATTTATTAGTCTGAGACTTTAAATGAACCCTAGAATAAGTGTTTAACACAGTATTTAATTTCACCAAATAGATCTGTTGTGGGTTGCTTAAAAATTTCAGACTAAGGTTCTGTAAACGTGGTTTTAAAACTTGTGTTCCTACACATGTTAGGATTGGATCTCAGCGGTTTAAACTTATTTGGGACTAAGATTGAACCTAGAATAAGAATTAGAACACACCACAGAGGCTCTGTAATCACCGGAGTCGGAGAAGATGAAGCTGGAACGGGCAACAGGCTGCTGAAAGGGATGGAGCAGGCTCCAAAACACAAAGGAGCCGGCTCAAAGGCAAAGGAGCCGGCTCTATTAGAGTTTGGATCCGGCTCAATGCTGAAGGAGCCGGCTCTAACCCAAAAATGGAGCAGGCTCAATGTTTTAATTGAGCCTGCTCTTTCTTGAAGCGCACTGAAAGGAGTTTTAAGGCTGTTTGGGCTGCACGGTGTTTTCTAAGGCTGTTTAAAAGCTACTGTGAGATGTAATTAAATGTTAGGGACTTAAATAAATATTGAAAACATTTAATACAATAATGGTTTAAGGAAAGGATCAATGAACAACTCAAATAGTGGCTATACGTTGCACTGTTTTTGCTAGGTTTATATGACTGGAACTTGGCAAAGTTTTTATATATAATTGAATTATATGTAATCCTATATTTGTATAGTGTTATAATTATGGTGAATTAATTATATTTAAATATACTTAGTTTGGATTTAATTGATATTTAATTTGTTTAATTAGTTTCAATTTATCGGTTGTTTTGGAGGACTTAAACGCTATGATTTATTTTAGCGGTTTAAATGATTGGAGCATGATATTTAGGTTTTGTAATGAATACCTAATATTGATATATGTATTAATTTATACAAATGCATATTCTGGAGTACGGTTGTTGATTATATAATGTTGTTTTAATAACTATGCTTTATGGAAGATTTGTATGTACCGGTATGGGACGGTGACATACTAGGTATGGATTAATCAAACACTAAATTCCACCTACTTTGGATTAAGGTATGGATTAACCCTATGAGTTAAGTCCATCACCTACTTGTGTCATGTCAACAAAATAGTTGAATGACTTAATATGGTTTCAGGACGGATGGATATACATATACCAGACCACCACACAGATGGATGGTATTATGTATTAGGAGGAGTGTGGACTTTATATATTTATTATATGTGCCATGGTATGAGCTTGAGTCTCAGGACCATGGTTAGGGCGCGTATATCGCCTAGGATGGATAACTGGACATAGGTGTTGTTCCCTGGTAAGTCTAGGTACTCATGCCCACCCTAGGGTGCGTATTCGCATGTTACCTTCTATTCAGGCTGAGACAAACCTACTGGACTAGCGAGCGTCATATAGTGTGTACTATATACATATATTGACTACTCTAGATATTGTTGAGTCTTCCTAGGATGTATCTGCGTATCGGGTTACTGTTTGGATTGTAGTAGATCAGGACTTGCATGTGGGCCTGACCCACTTCTTTATTTTTCAGGTGCTCGTCAGTTCCAAGGTTAGAGTTTGGACATGCAGAGCAGATACAGCTATTCACTCCTCCGATTATCTAGGAATTTTCTCTATGTTAGCTTTGGATTTTGTTTTTATTATTTCAGTATCGTTTGGAGAATTTAAATAAGGGGTCCGATGGATGGATTCCCGAGTTGTAAACTTATAGAGTTTTGGATTATCAGGTTTTAAGTATTTAATTATAAAGGATTGTATTTCTAGATTCTTTCAGCTTATTATTATTTTTATTTCGTATTTCATCTTGTATTCCGTGTTCGGTTACATATTAATTGTTTGATATTTCTCTCGGGTTTGGGCTTGGGCCTGATCAACCCGTGTCTCGGATCCGAGGGGTATCACAGTTGGTATCAGAGCACTCCAGGTTCAAGTGTCTCTAGGATTCTATCGTATAAGACTTCCGCGAAGCGTTCTCTATTGTTTAGAGCTTAAGTTTAGGATTCATTGTATTCTTTACGGTTCGGTTTAATCGTGCTGATGTCTGTCTTTCTGTGTTGACAGAATGGCTAACGCAAGAACCAGACGGAACAATCGGCAACGAAGGGAAGCAGCCCGTAGGCAGCGTCAAGAGGATGAAGGTCAGTTTTATGAAGAACAGGAGGAAATTCAACAGACTGGGGATCAGGGAGAAAATCCAGAGTTTTCTCCTCACCTTAATGACCTTATTGCTCGGGCTATAGAGGCAGGGGTAACAGCTGCACTTCGGAATCAACCTCAGGTACAGCCGGCACCACTACCAACACCAGTGGTTCAAACGGATTCTTGGGGAAAGGCTAGGAGCTCTTTCACAAAGGGGAGTCCACCTGTGTTCTCAGGCTCCACCGATGCGAGAGCAGCTCACCAGTGGAAACAGGACATTGAGCGTCATCTTCGTTTGGTTCAGTGCACGGAGGTTCAGAAGCAGATGCTTGCTACTTTTAAGTTAGTTGTGGATGCACTACAGTGGTGGGAGTCAGTTACCACCCCAGAGGAGAGGATGACATTGTCTTATGATGAGTTCAGTGCTCGCTTTGACGAGAAATATTTTCCCTATGCGGTCAGAGCAGCTATGAAGACCGAGTTTCTACGTCTGCAATAGGGAAACATGATAGTGGCGGAGTATGAGCAGCAGTTCATACGCTTGTCTCTCTTTGCACCGGAGGAGGTGGATACAGAGGAGAAGAAGCGCAACAGATTTATCAAGGGACTGATGTGGTCTATCAAGAGAGCTATTACAGGTAGTCCAGCCTATACTACCTATGCTCAGGTGGTAGACGCCGCTCCTACAACAGTATCAGTTGACTGTGGACATCAAACAGGCTCGTGGTGAGAAGCGGGGAGATAAAGACTCTACTAATCAGTCAGCTGAAAAGGGGAATGGCAATGGTCACCGGCAGAATGACAAAGGCAAGTTCTAGGGACAATAGCTTTGAAAGAAGCACAAGGGTGGTTCAGATGCTCATCGGAATGGGGCACCTATTCAGAGGCAACAGAATGGGGGACCACAGGCAGGACAGGGTCAGCCACAGGCTAACCGACAGAGAAGGCCATTTGGTACTTTCCAGGGTAGTTGTTACACTTGTGGAGAGTATGGTCATACCACCAGGCAGTGTCCTAAAGTAGGACAGGGACAGGGACATGGACAGTGTGTGCAGCAGGGACAGAGGGCGCCAGTGCCTCTACCAGCTCCACAAGTTCCACGGATTCAGGGACAGACACATCTGGCTTTACCGGCACCGCCGCAGACTCAGGGACAGGCACCACAGCAATTGCACTATGGCAGGGTGTATAACCCCATGCCACAGGATATTCAGGCACCTCAGACTATTGAGGGTAAGTTTCCTATTCATGGTTTGCATGGACGTGTTTTATTTGATATAGGTGCTACACACTCATTTGTAGCTAGAACTTTTGTTGCTTTATCTGGGATGAGGACGAGGGTATGCACTAGACCTCAGGGTATTTCTACATCATTAGATGATACAGCTATTATACATGAGAGTGATGGGCCTATGACATTAGATATTGGCAGACTTAAATTTCTAGCCAATCTACTGGTCTTGGACATGCACACTTATGATGTGATACTTGGGATGGATTGGTTGTCTCACTACCATGCCGAAGTTGATTGTTTTGATAGATCTATTATTTTTACCATACCTGGTCAGGATATGTATGTAGTAGCTATGCCACGTTCTAAGGGGGGCGGTAGCACCTATTTGTTTCATGTGGAGGAGGAAAATGAGGAGGGGATTATTGTGCCATTGGATAACATACCGATTGTACAGGATTTCCCGGATGTATTTCAGGAGATTCCAGGGTTGCCACCTAGTCGCGAGATCGATTTTGTGATAGACTTAGCTCCAGGCACTGCGCCTATTGCTAGGGCACCCTATAGGATGGCACCGGTAGAGATGAGAGAGCTAAGGGATCAGATTCAGCAGTTACTCAGCCAGGGTTTTATTCGTAGGAGTACATCACCTTGGGGAGCATCAGTTTTATTTGTGAAGAAGAAGGATGGTTCGCTTCGTCTGTGTATAGATTACAGGGAGTTGAACAAGGTTACGATTCGTAACAAGTATCCTTTGTCCAGGATTGATGACTTGTTTGATCAGTTAAGGGGAGTCACATACTTCTCCAAGATTGATCTGCGTTCTGGGTATCATCAGCTGAGGGTTAGGGAGCAGGATGTTCCTAAGACAGCATTTCTCACGAGATATGGTTCTTATGAGTTTCATGTTATGCTGTTTGGGATGACTAATGCACATGCAGTATTCATGGACTTAATGAATAGAGTCTTCCGGGCTTATTTGGATCAGTTTGTTATTGTCTTTATTGATGACATCTTGATCTATTCTCGGTCGGAGGACGATCATGCTAGACATTTTCGCATAGTCTTGCAG
The DNA here is from genome assembly GCF_030987335.1 of Cornus florida. Taxonomy (NCBI): domain Eukaryota; kingdom Viridiplantae; phylum Streptophyta; class Magnoliopsida; order Cornales; family Cornaceae; genus Cornus; species Cornus florida. The sequence goes on from NW_026775578.1 coordinate 31,969,077, forward strand.
ACGCTTCGTGAGCACCAGTTATATGCAAAGTTCGAGAAGTGTGAATTTTAGCAGTGGGAGGTGAAATTTCTGGGTCACGTGGTGTCAAAAAAGGGGATAGCAGTGGATCCGGCTAAGGTTTCAGCGGTGGTTGAGTGGGGACAGCCTACATCACCTACTGAGATTCGGAGTTTTCTCGGTCTGGCAGGATATTACAGGAGATTCATCCAGGGGTTCTCCAAGATAGTAGGACCACTCACTCATCTGACCATGAAGGGTGTACAGTTCGTGTGGGATGAACACTGTCAGCGAGCTTTTGATGAGCTGAAAAGGAAGTTGACTTCTGCACCAGTTCTGGCTACTCCACAGAGCGGGATAGAGTATCTTGTTTACACGGATGCTTCGTTGCAGGGTCTTGGATGTGTATTGATGCAGGAGGAGCGGCCGATTTCTTATGGATCTCGGAAACTTAAGCCTCATGAGCTTAATTATCCAACACATGATTTGGAATAGGCAGCAGTGGTCTTTGCCTTGCGTCTTTGGAGGCTTTATCTGTTGGGTGAGTCCTTCAGATTATTCAGTGATCATAAGAGTTTGCAGTACTTGTTCACTCAGCGGGAGCTGAATATGAGACAGCGTAGATGGTTGGAGTTTGTAAAAGACTATCATTTTTCTAAACAGTACCATCCAGGGAAAGCGAATGTAGTGGCGGATGCACTCAGTCGCCGACCTGTTGGTAGTCTTTTTGCTTTATTCACTACTGAGTGGAATGCTTTGAAGAGTGTGGATGAGTTATCGGATGCTTTTATGGCTTGCATGGTGGTTACACCTTCCATCATTCGCAAGGTTTTACAAGCACAACTCACCGATCAGCAGTGTGTCGACAAGGTCGCAGAGATAGCTTCCGGAGAGATTCCATTATACTATGTTGGGGCTGATGGAGGTTTAAGGTACAAGGGATGGTTAGTGGTACCTTCTGCTGATGGTTTGAGGAAGGATGTGATGACTGAGACTCACCACTCTGAGTTCTCTGTTCATCCAGGAGGCGATAAGATGTATCAAGATATGAAGCGGCAGTTTTGGTGGGCAGGTATGAAGAGGGACATTGCTCTTTTTGTTTCTCAGTGTAGTACTTGTCAGATGGTTAAGATTGATCATCAGAGGCCACCAAGAGCTCTACAGTCACTACCAATTCCGGAGTGGAAATGGGAGAGCATATCTATGGATTTTGTGGAAGGGTTGCCAAATTCTTTCAAGGGGCATAATTCCATATGGGTCATTGTGGATAGGTTAATCAAGTCAGCTCATTTCTTGCCTATTTGCACTGACTACACTTCGGAGCAGTTGGCGAGGCTTTACATTTCAGAGATTGTGAAGCTACATGGCATTCCATTGTCTATTATATCGGACAGGGATTCAAGCTTTGTATCTGGATTTTGGAAGAGTTTTCAGCAGGCTTTAGGTACGGAGTTACACCTTAGTACTGCTTATCATCCTTAGACTGACGGACAGACTGAGAGGGTGAATCAGATTATGGAAGACATGCTTCGGTCATGTGTTCTGGATTTCAAGGGCCACTGGGAGGAATATTTGCCACTTGTGGAGTTTGCTTATAACAATAGTTTCCAGAAGAATATTGGGATGGCACCTTTTGAGGCGTTATACGGTCGACCGTGTCGATCACCTGTTTGTTGGATGGAGGTTGGAGAGAATCGATTCTTAGGTCCTGAGTTCATCAAGGATACCTCTGAAAAGATTTCTCTTATTCGAGATCGCATGCGTACTGCCCAAAGTAGGCAGAAGAGCTATGCTGATCGTCGCACTCGTGCTTTAGAGTTTCAGGTTGGGGATCAGTTTCTACTCAAAGTGTCACCTATGAAAGGTGTTATGCGCTTTGGGAAGAAAGGGAAGTTGTCTCCGCGGTTTGTCGGTCCATTCATGATTACGGATCGAGTTGGAGCTGTTGCTTATCGGGTAGCACTGCCGGGTAATTTGGACCGTGTACACAACGTATTCTATGTGTCCATGTTGCGAAAATTTCTGCGCGATGAGGATCGGTATCAGCATATCGATGTTGGGGAGATTGAGTTGTAGCCGGATGCAACTTATTCGGAGCCACCATATCGTATTGTTGACCGTCGGGATCAAATCTTTCGCAATAAGGTTATCCCTTTGGTTCGTGTTCAGTGGAGTCATTACAATGAGGCTGAGTCCACTTGGGAACGGGAGGATGTCATTCGCTCGCAGTTTCTTGAAATTTTGGAAGAAGGTAAGAGCGAATTCCGAGGACGGAATTCCTTTTGTTAGGGGGGAAGAATGTAATACCCCTAATTTCAAAAGGATAGTCCTAGTATTGTTTTAATTAAATTATTAAATGGTGTTTGAATTTTAAATTGTTTAACTTGTTGATTGGTGTTTTTATTTGCAATAATTGATGACTTGTTGTTTAATGTCCTAGTATTGTTTTAATTAAATTATTAAATGGTGTTTGAATTTTAAATTGTTTAACTTGTTGATTGGTGTTTTTATTTGCAATAATTGATGACTTGTTGTTTAATGGTGATTTTGTGAATTAAGTAATTATTACATTGTATTTTATTTTCTGTATTACGTTAGATTGGACTTTATCATTTTCTTTAATTGAATTGATTATTAAAGGTTTTAATTTAGGAAGTATTTTAATTAACTATATTTCATAATTTAGGGTTTAGTTTCTTTAGCCGACACAGGTTTTAATTAAGTTCTATGGGCCGGTTAGGATTTAGTTAGGGTTTTAATTAATTTAGGGTTTTGGTATAACTCTATAAATATATGGGTATACGTCTGCCGAGGGTTTCTGAAAACCCTATTCACCATATTCAGGTATACAGTGATACAGAGAGTTGTGAGGGCAGAGTAACAGAGATGGAGTTTACGTACGTTACAGAGAGGGAATAGGAAGACAGAGCAGGGGGAAAACTGTAGAGACGGTGGATATCAGTTTCAAAATCTGAAACTGCAGGCAAGTCTCTGTTCTTCTCTTTCCCATGAATCTGTGTTCTGTGCATACTTAGTTAAGACTCTAGGGATTAAAACAAGGATAAAATGGACTTAAATAAACTTTATAACAAGTTTTATATGCATGTATGAATTTCATTTACTCTCGTGAATTAACTGCTTTGCAAGAATTGTTGATTTTCTGCTACTTGATTTTGCTGCGGATTGTTTTTGAATCTTGTGTTAGATTCTTGTTGTGAAGATATATTTATTAGTCTGAGACTTTAAATGAACCCTAGAATAAGTGTTTAACACAGTATTTAATTTCACCAAATAGATCTGTTGTGGGTTGCTTAAAAATTTCAGACTAAGGTTCTGTAAACGTGGTTTTAAAACTTGTGTTCCTACACATGTTAGGATTGGATCTCAGCGGTTTAAACTTATTTGGGACTAAGATTGAACCTAGAATAAGAATTAGAACACACCACAGAGGCTCTGTAATCACCGGAGTCGGAGAAGATGAAGCTGGAACGGGCAACAGGCTGCTGAAGGGGATGGAGCAGGCTCCAAAACACAAAGGAGCCGGCTCAAAGGCAAAGGAGCCGGCTCTATTAGAGTTTGGGGCCGGCTCAATGATGAAGGAGCCGGCTCTAACCCAAAAATGGAGCAGGCTCAATGTTTTAATTGAGCCTGCTCTTTCTTGAAGCGCACTGAAAGGAGTTTTAAGGGCTGTTTGGGCTGCACGGTGTTTTCGAAGGCTGTTTAAAAGCTACTGTGAGATGTAATTAAATGTTAGGGACTTAAATAAATATTGAAAACATTTAATACAATAATGGTTTAAGGAAAGGATCAATGAACAACTCAAATAGTGGCTATACGTTGCACTGTTTTTGCTAGGTTTATATGACTGGAACTTGGCAAAGTTTTTATATATAATTGAATTATATGTAATCCTATATTTGTATAGTGTTATAATTATGGTGAATTAATTATATTTAACTATACTTAGTTTGGATTTAATTGATATTTAATTTGTTTAATTAGTATCAATTTATCGGTTGTTTTGGAGGACTTAAACGCTATGATTTATTTTAGCGGTTTAAATGATTGGAGCATGATATTTAGGTTTTGTAATGAATACCTAATATTGATATATGTATTAATTTATACAAATGCATATTCTGGAGTACGGTTGTTGATTATATAATGTTGTTTTAATAACTATGCTATATGGAAGATTTGTATGTACCGGTATGGGACGGTGACATACTAGGTATGGATTAATCAAACACTAAATTCCACCTACTTTGGATTAAGGTATGGATTAACCCTATGAGTTAAGTCCATCACCTACTTGTGTCATGTCAACAAAATAGTTGAATGACTTAATATGGTTTTAGGACGGATGGATATACATATACCAGACCACCACACAGATGGATGGTATTATGTATTAGGAGGAGTGTGGACTTTATATATTTATTATATGTGCCATGGTATGAGCTTGAGTCTCAGGACCATGGTTAGGGCGCGTATATCGCCTAGGATGGATAACTGGACATAGGTGTTGTTCCCTGGTAGGTCTAGGTACTTATGCCCACCTTAGGGTGCGTATTCGCATGTTGCCTTCTATTCAGGCTGAGACAAACCTACTGGACTAGCGAGCGTCATATAGTGTGTACTATATATATATATTGACTACTCTAGATATTGTTGAGTCTTCCTAGGATGTATCTGCGTATCGGGTTACTGTTTGGATTGTAGTAGATCAGGACTTGCATGTAGGCCTGACCCACTTCTTTATTTTTCAGGTGCTCGTCAGTTCCAGGGTTAGAGTTTGGACGTGCAGAGCAGATACAGCTATTCACTCCTCCGATTATCTAGGAATTTTCTCTATGTTAGCTTTGGATTTTGTTTTTATTATTTCAGTATCGTTTGGAGAATTTAAATAAGGGGTCCAATGGATGGATTCCCAAGTTGTAAACTTATGGACTTTTGGATTATCAGGTTTTAAGTATTTAATTATAAATGATTGTATTTCTAGATTCTTTCAGCTTATTATTATTTTTATTTCGTATTTCATCTTGTATTCTGTGTTCGGTTACATATTAATCATTTGATATTTCCCTCGGGTTTGGGCTTGGGCCTGATCAACCCGTGTCTCGGATCCGAGGGGTATCACACTCCCTCTCAAGCCCAATACACATTTTCACTAGTCCATAGGTCATACCATGTTTTTCAAAGCCCTTATAGTAGCACATCGAAACCATTTAGGAGAAGGATAATGATATTTAAACTGATTTTCTAAATTTTTTATGAAAAATGACAAAACAGGCCAATTCATTTTATGAAAAAAGATTATCCACTAAATGGATAGATGATGGTGGAGAAAAGACAGTAAATATTTGTAAACTGCAAGCCAGCCTTGTTCTAAAGGGTGTATTATGTCCCAAAAGAATGATTGGTTATGGTTATTGCATACCATGTACTTCTTCACTCCATTCTCATATACTCTTCCGCATCCATATTCTCTGCTCACACCCACGTAGCTTAGTTTCAATGGGTTCACAAACTCTGAATTTTCTGCATGCACCAGCAAGATTGGGTTAATTTATATATATATATATACACACACACACATATATTATTTATTTTCTTGAGCGGTTCACTATGGCATTACTGTATAAACATATTTCTTGAGAAAGTCTACAATACTTCGGGTATCGTACTCCCGGGGCCCCTTAACTGTTGGATCATTCATTAGGTGGGTTCGACCACCACATGCAACTGCTGGGAACTTCTGGGATACGCTACCCCGAGATATTGTAGACTTTCACATATATATGATTTGTATGCCAAACATATTTATATTGTATATGCATGTATAATTTAAGGCATGTCTATATGGTCTGTAAAAAATGATCACCTGAATGGTTTTCTTTTATCTTGAATGCATACATGAAAGCGCTGTATAAATCAAGCATCACAGACACATGCCCCCTGCTTTCATTGTTCAACCTCTGCACTGCTTGTTGTAAGATTTGGTTATGGAACATTGTGGCTGCATTTTCAGTTGCAATGCAATTCTGGTACAAAGATGAGACAGTGAATGTCGGCAAGAACCCCAAGGGTTCCATGGTTGTTACGGCTACTTTTCGCACTCCCAACCCGCGAATCCGTTTCAGATTCAGGGCAAGCTGGTTGATTACAGAGGTGGTGAAAGCTGGCAAACCCTGTTCATGTACAGAGAATGCATACAAATCTTATTGTATATGTATACGTAATACATTCATAATACATAAACACGTTTAAATTGTTAGAGAGTGTGCAACTTAAATCATTATAATAAACGAGGCTCTTGATTGGAAGCACGAGCCCAAATGGATCCTATAGTTAATTGCATGCATCCAAGGAAAGTCTCTCGTACTCTCTTTTCGAATAGAGTACCACTACTCATCAATTTATTTATTTATATTTCATTTCTCAATTAATTAAGAGTTTGAGAACACTCTTCTTTATAAATTTGAATTGTTTATGATACGGGAATTAATTAGAGATGTATTTTTCCTAAATGGAACTAGGAAAATTGGTAGATAAATTATCTCCAAAATTTAGAAACCCTAACCCTAAATTTGCAGCAACTAAGGCCCTGTTTGTCATGCGTTTTGTTTTCTGACTACTACAACAACAAAAACATGTTCGGTACGGCCTACACTTCGTGAGTAGTGGCCTCAAACCAAAACACCAAAAAGATATTTTTTCTTATTTTGACAACTCTTCGTGACCCAAAACCATAACTGTGTTTGTTTCTGTTTCTGACATTTCCATAGTAAAAATATCGTTTCCAAACATACTTCCGATTTTTTTCCAAAACACTTTTACAACAAAAACATTGTTTCTGTTTTAGCAAAAGATAAAACGCCTAAAACAAAGTGCATGTCAAACGAGAGCTAGGATTTTTGAATTATACTATGTGTGTGTATTTGATAGGGCTGCAACTCGGGCGGCCAAACCAGAAATAACCCGAGCCCAGCCCGAAATTTTGTTGGCTTGGGCAATGTTTTTCTAATTTGGGTTTAGGCCTAGGCTATATATTTTAAGCCCGAATTCAATTCGGGCTGGGCTTGGGTTTATATAGATGAAGCCCGAAGCCCAACCCGAGCCCAAAAATATTATATATATTTATAATTATACATAAGTCACAAGAATGTGGTAACCAAGTTGGTAGTGTGCTCGGGATTTATGCTTAAGGTTTCAAGTTCAAGTCATGGGTGCAATATTAATTAATTTATTTTTTACACATAAATTCTTGTGAGGTTGGGCTTGGGCTGGAGATTTTCTATATGGGCCTAGCCCGAGATGAGTGCCAAACCTGCCCGAGTTGCAGCCCTAGTATTTGAAAACATAAGGGTCCGCTTGGCATGCGTTTTGTTTTGGCTAAAACAGAAATAGTGTTTTTGTTGTAGGGGTGTTTTGGAAAAAATTCGGAAGCACGTTTGGGAACGATGCTTTGCTATGGAAATGTTGGAAACAAAAACATGTAAAACATGTTTGGTCACACACACACACACACACACACACACACACACACATATATAGTTTTTGGCGTTTAATTTTTGCAATAAACTATTTATATGTTAGCAGTTGCAGAGAGAGGGGGGGCAAGCTTGAGAGTTGAGAGATGGCGGGCTGAACTGGAACATCGGGCGATGGAAACTGAAAGATATGGGTTTTGATTTTTGCAGACAGATAGATAAACTGAGAGTTGTAGTTTGCAGTGGCAGAGAGAGAGAGAGAAAGGGCAAGTTCAGGTCTGAGAACGAGAATAGAGATGGAGGCATTATTTATAGGTAATAATAGATTTTGATTCTTGCAGACAGATAGATAAATTGAAATAAATGGGTTTTTAACTTCTGATTCTTGTAGATTTTGTAGTTTGCAGTTGCGGATACAGAGAGAGGGCAAGTTCAGAGTAAAGAACGGTGTTGTATTTGATAGGTGTTGTATATGTTTCAAGTTTGAATCCAGCAAATCCAGCTTCGATAGGTGTTATATTTGATAAAATCCAACAAATTGAGGGCCTAACTTGGATCGGTGTTGATGAAATTTTTTGAAATCGCCCATGAATCGCAGAGAGAGTATCGGGAGAGAAGAGAGAAAATTTGCCCAAAATAACCTAAAATGTTTATATACCTGAAGCAAGTGTGTTTCATGTTGGGCCGGCTGTTTCCTCCGCTATAATGAATTTTATGGGCAAACAGTGCTGAAACAAGATAAAACACCATTTTGGTGTTTCAAGTTTTATGCCTCTTTATTGAAATGTTTTATAATTGTGCAAAACAAAATATAACAAACCAAACATATTTTGGGCTTCATTTGGGCTACTGTAGCAGGCTTGAAACAAAAACAGCAAAAACAGAGTAGATGATAAACATGTTTGGTTCAGTTTTTTAATAACAGTTTTAATTGTTCTGAGAAAACAATGCAAAATTCTTATTGGTTGAGAGTTTTAAAATACTGTTTTCTGAAAAGTTAAAAAAGACCGTTTTTTAAAACAATTTTAAAAATTAGTTGAAGAAAATTTAAAACAATTCCAACTCCAATTAAGCTACAACTATTAAATGTATTCAAACGAGACTAACATAAATGCATCTAATGTTACATATATTAGTTTCGATCAAATTACACTATTAAATGAGACCCTTGTAAATGGATGAAAGATTATTTATATCAGACTTGAATCAAATTAGTTAAACAAAACCCACATAAATGAATCTAAGATTTTACATAAATCGACTCCGATCACATTTCCAACTTAATTGCAAATTAGGAACTACTAAAACCCAAAGCTTCCAAAATTGTGTCATTGAACATCCACTTAAAAATCATATTCAATAATTTTAATTTATTATATTGTTACTTCAAACGAGTTAAATGTCAATATTACACATAATGTGACATAAAGACATAATTTTACTTGCAAAATAAAATAAAAATATTAAATATTATACACCAAGGAGGGTGCTAATTAAAACACGTAGCCAAGCACACAGATCAACAATTTGTTTAACCACTCACCTTAAGGCTGCCATTGTGCGCCATGTAAGTAACATAGTCATTGCCTGCCAGGGACACCAGAGCAACCGACGAGTTTAGGTCGCGTTTGGAGTACACATTTTCTTCAAGGAGGTTTTGCAAATAATTGATTTGTGTTGTCATGTTTGGTCCTCTGACCAATGTGGTGAAGACACCTGTACCTCCATGAGCCAAATTCATCCCATGTTGTACCAATTTCCCACCAAATTCTCTCCATCTGTAGGGAAATGGAGATTTGGTGCCCATAAATGCAGCTGTATGTCACACCAATATTATTATTATTATTATTATGAAGGAAGAATAAATTTTTGAGGTTGATTTTCTTCAAATCTCCACCCTAATTGAAACTTGAGTTGTGATTATTTTTTGGCGGGCCAATTACTCCGAATTTCAACGGACATGAAGAATCATATTGTGTAGATTGTAGTTCGGCAAATTAAACAAAAATTACCAAAATAACCTAATTTAATAAATAAAAAATTCGTTTTGCTCTTGGGTTTTATCTTAAAAGGTTTCATACCAATTGGAGATAACACCATCACAAATAAGTTCTTCACATTTCCCTTATCCAGACGATGTGAAATTATGCACCCATAACTCGCACAATGTGGTAACTTGTCAGTGCCTCTTGCACCTGTCCATAAATTCACCACAAGACAATTGAAACTAACAAAGTTCATCCTTAATATATTTATGGAGCTCGGTTGAAATGAAACTCAAACTTGTAGACAGGGATGGATCTATGTACAAGTCAGTGGAGGAAATTGCCCCTACTGAATTTTTTTAGTTTTAGTAATATACTCTATTATTTTATTTATTTTGATATATATACTTATAAAATTACACAATTGCCCTCACTAAAATTACTAAAAAAATTACACCATCGCCCCCTCTCACATAATTTCCTGGCTCCGTCCCTGCTTGTAGAAGTATCCCTTGGGTATCATGGATGCCTGATGTAATGGTTAAAGATAAGATTTTCTACGTATAAGTTATGCATGTTATGATGGTAATATTTGTGTTAGGTAGAATGCGTCATTTCATGTAATTGTTAGGAACTTCTGCTAATCTAATCTTTATTATTACGATTTTAATTTAAAATGTGTTTACACATATAGAGACATTTCATTTCTATAAGTTGTCATGAAACTTTTCTTTCCAAACGATAAGAAAAGTTATCAATGCCAACTTAAATGAAAGTTGATAATTTGACACCATAACCACGGCACATTAAAGCTTAAACACTTGTACACGAGTGAATCCAAGCAGTCCTATTCTGATCCAGCCATCCACCAAGTTTTAAGGTTGCATAAAAAAAAATAAAAACAGAAGGGACATTTTTTTGAGGTTGAAAATTTTGTAAGTTTTTCTAAAAAAAGATAAAAGAAATTACAAGTACTAGATAAAAAGTTGGAGAGAAATTATATATTTGTGAAAAATAAAAGTGCGCTGTGCGCAGTAGTAGAAAAAACTCATGGTAAGAAGCTGTGCGTGTCACTGTGTGAGACAGAGAAGGAAGATGCACCTATACAATCAGTGAGGACACGTCCATCGGAGAAGCGGCCTGTTGGTTTGCCGGGAAACGTAGTTCCATAAGGTTGTTTCCACGAGCTTGCCAATGATCTTGGGCAATTCCCCGACTACAAAAAGCTTCACTCCTGAGTCGCCACCATGGTAGTAGTTATGCGATTCTGCAACTGCATGCAAGCATGAATGAGGAATTAGATATGGAAACAATATTAGTTAAGAAAAACAGCACTAATTAAAAGCAAGGCATCCATGTCAACCTGTATAAGCACCAAACAAGATGAAGAAGAAGAAGAAGATACAAGAGAATACGACGAAGCTCATTTGCTTCTCCATCGATCAATGACTAGTTTTGAGGTGGTGCTCACAGATTCGCATATGGAGGTGTATATGTATATATATATATGAAATGTTAACAAATTAAGTTACTCCAATGTATATGAAATGATAACAAATTAAGTTACTCATACCACGGCGAAGCCAAAATTTCAATTTAGGAAGCCCAGTGTAAGAAAAGAAAAAAAATAAAAATAAAAAAAATAAAAAATAAAATAAAATTCAACAAACATGACAAATATAGAACTTTGGTTTAGCAAAAAAGTTTCTTGTTTTCTGTTACCAATAGAAACAAAAATTATATTTAATAAAATGTTTTTGTTTTTTATAATATAAAATATTTTTCATTTTCGTAAAAGAAAAGTGAAAACATAAAAGGTGTATATGTTTTCACTATTGTTACTATATAAACACTATTAATTTCAAACAAAATCCACGTTCTATATTAATACTAAATATTATATATTAAAAAAAACTATATTTTTAATATATAATATATTATAAATAATTTAAACTATTTTATTTAATAAAAAATATAGTTTTAATATATAATTATATTATATGTAAATATTAAATTATAATATTATAATACATTATATATTTTATTACATATAGGATATATTATATATTAAAAAAAAAAAATTTATTATAATATACTATATGTCAAATATATGACGTACCTCATAATAAATGTATACATGATTGTTTTCATCTTGGTATATCTTACTTTATACTAATTTATTATGTATTATTAAGATTTGTGAAATAATTGAATTGCATACATATCCGGTTGTATTCTAAACAGAATGAGTTGCGTGCGTTTTTATAAACATGGGGGATTTCAACTTTTGTATGTTAACATTTTAGTTTATTATTTTTATGTACCCAAATTCTTGGGGATGTCCTTGCATGATTTTAAAACTTTTTTTTTATACTAAATATAAAGACTCTATAGCATATAAATACATTGTCTATCTCTAACCCAATAGTAGATTGATTGCTTTTATTGGAAAAATAAGGTTTTCATCTTTTACATAAACATTGTAGCTTTGTGAGAGAGTTTTTAGAGAAATCTAATTTTTTATCTTTGAGAGCATACACTTAAACATAAGAGTTATAATGTTCTCAAATTTCGTCATTTTTCTATTTTATAGAATTTTCTAATTTTTGAGGGTATTTTCGTCTCATCTCGTTTTGCCTGCCAGACATCGTGGGGTGTGCCGGATGTGTCAGAATGTTGATTGGGACATTTCCTTAAGTTTAGGACTATTAAAAATGTATTGGTTGCCATTTCGGCATTTTTCGGATCGGAAGATCCCAAGTGGGACCCACTACCGAGGTTGTGAGCACAGGGGTTATGTCTTGAGTTCATTGCATTTCATGCATTATTATTTTGCGCATTTATGATGGTATGTTTGATTGTGTACGTGGTTATAGTTTAATTTGTATGTGTATGTGTGTGTGTGTGTGTATATATATATATAAATGTTAGTAAATAAGATATTTAAGAAAGTGGAACCCACCATGTTATGTTTTAATGGCCAAAAGGCCATTTAGGCTGAAATCAGCCTTAGTTCTTCACTCTCTCACGCAGGCTTTCTCTCCCTCATTTTCTTTCCTTTTTCTTTTTCTTTTGCCATAAAATTCAAGCTTAGATCTAGCCTTGTTCTTTGAGAATTTGATATTGCCATTTAAAACAAAGTTAAAGAGCTTGTCAAGACCTTCGTTTTAATCAGAGTAAAGTGTTGTTTGGCCACCCTTTGGAATTTTGAAATTTGGGAATTTTTGGGACTTCTTCTTCAATTTGAGGTAGGGGTGTTCTAACCCATACTTTCTTTGATTCTAGTGAATTTTTCCCCTTAAATTTTTTCTCAAGCATGTTTAATTTGAGTATTTAACTTATGATACTTAGGGTTTTATGTGATAATTTGGTTTATGTGAATATTTGGCCCAAATTCATGTTCCTTATGTTAATGTGATGAAATACCTTCAAAGCATGCTATGATATGTCCAACGTGTTTAAATTGTTCATTTGAAAGCATGATGTATAAGTATGTGGTTTGGAATTGGTGACTTATGTGAGATTTCATTGTTGGCATAGTAATTGTGAAGCATGAGGCATTCATGCTTACATTGGGAAAGAAAATGGGGAAAAGTGTTTTAAAAACAAATGAAACTATTTTGGAGAAAATGTTTTCTAAAAGTGTTTGCAAAAACCTGGATGCTTAGGAATCGCATAGTGGTTCGTGGCGTTAGTGTGGTTTAGAGGGGATTAGGGAGAAATCCTAGCGTGGTTGAGCTACCTAGGTCGGATACGACACCTTGGAGTTGCCATGTAGTCGTGGATAGTTAGTCAATTCTCCTCTCGTGACGCTATGGAGTTGCCATGGATCGGATTGCACTAACGGTTTGAAAGGCGAAACGGTATTATTTTGGAAATGGGGAGCGACATTGCATGGCATGGCATTTCATTGACATATATTACACACTTGGTAGTCGGATGACTTGTATAAGTACTTGTTGATGTTATTATTGTTTTACTTGCTTCCCGAAGCATGTTCTCATTCACTTGTATTTTATTTTTTATGTAGATTCACGGGGTCATAAGAGGTGTGTCTTAGACATTTTCTACTGAGCGGTTAGCTCACCCCATTATATTATTACCATTTTTCAGGGCATGGAAATGAGGTGGCGGATGATGATCCACCACAAGCTTAAAGAGACTAGAAGTTATTTTGCTGCCTTTTGTGTATTTTGATTTCCTTCTTTTGTAAAGGAATTTCCTGGAAGTGTATTTGTTTTGTAAAGTATGATCTTGTAAAATAACTGTGGCCACTTGAAAATATTTTGATGTATTTATGACTATGTTGAAATTTTGTATTGAATAGGAAATGATGGAATATATTTTGGAAAACCTATTGATGTATATGTGTGTGTATTGTTGTTTAAGCTTTGCCGTGAATTCGGGATAGGTTGTGTAGCAAGGTTGGCTCACAACGAGCCTAGTTTTATTGTGTTTCCAGCTGCAATTAGTAGCATTCCAAGGCCTGTCTGCTAGCTGACAAGGAGAATTAGCCGACCAACATACCCCATCAGCTGACTAAACCTATGGTTTCAGCCGACCCAAGCTCGATCTCCAGCCAGCTGAGAGACCATATGGGGGAGTCCCGCGAGCATGCACTTTGGTGCTTCGTTTTGGCTGGCCGACCACCTAGGTTAGTCGACCTGTAATACCCTTAATTTTAAAAGGATAGTTTCGGCATTTTAATTATTGTTTTAGGATATTTTTATTTAATTATTTGTTTATTTGCTTAGTTGAGTTAATTATGTTATTTGTTTTATTTAATTAAATTATTTATTTGCTTAATTGAGTAAATTGTGTTATTTGTTTTATTTAATGAAATTACATGTTTTAATTGTTTAATGGTTTAATTGTATTCTCTATTTTATTTCAATGAATTAAGTGTTTTAATTGATTAACTTTGTTTTATTAATTGTTTAATGACATAAAATACTATTAGGGTTTTGTGTTTTATGGCATCGTGGGTTTCCCGTTTTATAATTAGTATAGTATTAAAATTAGGTTTTCAGAGACGCCTATATATATTATTATATTATGTCTGTCTAGGGTTTAAGACATAAATTACGTTCCACGAACAGAGTGTTTTGAGAGGCAGAGAGAAACAGAAAGTGAAACTTGAGGGATTAACAGAGGGGTTCAAGGAGGACTGGACGGATTGCTTCTGGGTTGAACCAAGAACAACGGAGGTGTAGAACAGCAATCTAGGAAGTGGTCGGAAAACTCAGAGACGGAGGTTTAATGTTTTGAACGGAAACCTAAAGGCAAGTTCCTATTCTAACTCCTTCCCTTAAACCTGTGTTCTGTGCATGCCTAGGTAGACTCCAAGGATTAAATTAATGCTAAAACGTATCTTTTATGCATGATTAAACTGTATTAAATCTTATTGAATTAAACTGGTTTGAGTTTTTTCAAAGTTTTCAACTAAATCCTGTTGTCGTTGTTTTAAAAGCTTGTGTTCAATTCATGTCGTGGTTGTATAAAAATGGTTTATGATTAATCTGGGACTGAGATTGAACCCTAATAACATATATATAAGCACTACAAAGGGTTTACATAGCACCGGAGGCAAAGAAGACAATCAGAACAGGTATAACGGCTTATAGGGAGAGAGAGACGGCTCCCTGAATGATGGAGCCAGCTCCTTCAATGATGGAGCCGGCTCCCAGAAGTGTGGAGCCGGCTCCCAACTCCTTAGAGTCGGATCCCAAGGGTAGGGAGCCGGCTCCCAAGTGTTTGGAGCAGGCTCTCAACTTTTAAGAGCCTGCTCTCGCCCAGAATTGCGTATTAACTGTTTTAAAGTTTTGTTTAAGCTGTACAGGGTATTTTGAATCCGTTTAAATTGCATTAAATGATATAAGTAATTGCTATGGACCTGTAAAAATATGGGGAAGCATTAATTTATAAATGGATTAAAGAGTGGAGCAATATGAGTTTGAGGAAAAACGTACATGTTGCACTGTTTTGTTAATTAATTTATTTACTGGAACTTAGAGATTCATTTGTATATGATTTGATATTGTTTAATCATATTTCAATATAGTTATAAGTATAGTGGTTTATTTGAAATTAACTATGCTTGGTTTGGATTAAATTGATATTTAATTTGCTGTAAACTGTGTCAATTTATGGATGGTTTGGAGGATTTAAGTGCTTAGATTTATTTTAGCAATTTAAAGGATTGGAATATGATTTTTAGGTCTTATAGTGAATTTCTAATATTATCATATATGTATTAAACTTTATTTATGCATATCTTAGAGAATAACTGGTGAATACCTGTTACTGTTTTATCAGTTGTGTTATTTAAAGGATTGTATGCCCCAGTATGAGACGACGACATACTAAAGATGGATTAGTTCAAACACTGAGTCCTACCCATTCTGGATTGAGGTATGGATTAACCATAAAAGTTAAGTCCTACTCATATTTGTGTTATATCAATAAACAATTGAATGACATACTTTGGTTTCTAGATGGATTGTTATACATATGTCAGGCCACTATATCAGATGAATGATATTTTGTATTAGGCTTATACGGACTTTATATATTTATAGTTATGGTATGAGCTTGAGTCTCAGGACCATGGTTAGGGTGCGTATATCGCCTAGGATGGATAACTGGACATAGTTATTATTCCTTGATAGGTCTAGGTACACATAACCACGTTATATGCGATTTGTATGGTATCTCTACTCAGGCTGAGACAGACCTATTAGGCTAGTGAGCGCCCTATAGTGTGTATTTATATATATATGGACTATTCTAGTTATTGTTGAGCTATGTAAGATGTATCTGCGTATCGGGTTTCTGTATGGATTGTAGTAAGATAGAACTTGCATGTGGGCCTGACCCACTCTTATTTTTCAGGTGTTCGTCAGTTCCAAGGTTAGAGCTTGGTCATGCAGAGCAGATACAGACACTCACTCCTCCGACTACGTAGTACTGCTTCCCATGTTTACCTTTATATTTTGTTTCAGGTGTTTCCTTTTTAGTTTGGGATTTTATTAGCGGTCTACTAGATAGATTCCCGAGTTGTTTAATTAATGGAGGTTTTGGATTATTGGATTTTAATAATTTTATATTGAGGATTTTAATTTAGAATTCTTTCAGCTTTATTATTTTATCCTTATTTTTATTTTGTATTCTGTGCTTATTTACATATTAATTGTTTGGTATCCCTTGGATCTGTGCTCGGACTTGATCACTCGTGGCTCTAGAATCGAAGGGTATCAGACGACCGAACCGTATGTTTCAGCCGGCCGACATATGGCTGTCAGCCGGTCGATCCTCTTCTTTTTCCTGGTGTTGTGTCTCTCTATTGATGTTAATAGTTTGGGAGAGTTGTGGGCCTGTGAATGAGGTTCATGTTATGCATTGACTTAGAAAAAGGTCGGTAATGTCCTTAGTTGACCTCGGGTTCGGAAAAGGACTCGGTTAACGGTTTGGACCCTCCGGTTCGGGTCGTTACAAGAGTGATTTAGTGTGATGTCCTTCTACTGATCAACATATATAGAATCTTCGGAGTGTACATCAGGTTACAGAGATGGATCAATTCAGTAGGGTTTTCTTCTAACCTTCACAAAATTCATATTTAAAAGAAGAGAATGGATTGATTACATTTTGAAGAGATAGAGCATTCAAGGAGTGTTCGTCAACCCTTCTACAAACATCAAGAAATAACCTAAAGTCTAGCGTGTTTGGACGGGGTGTCACAAAGCCAAATAGATATTTAAAGATTGATAAATGGTAGAGCGAAGTGAGTGTAAGCCTGAGTCATAGCTAGTCCATTGTATTTTATTTCAATAATTGTGGATTGTTTCGCAAATCTTCATGGTTTGCATCCCTGTTGGTCGAATTTCTTCCAACAAGGGATTTCCCGGTGTAGTCATCTCTCAAACTCTACTTAATCGTAAAAATTGCACCCCCCGCAGTTATTAGTGTATTGTTTACAACTTAATCAACATAACAACTTTTGTACCGCAGTACTTACAATTTGTCATGCAGTTAAAGTAGGTAACCTACATCAAGTCCTATAAAGAAAATTAATAGTATGAACTTTTTATAATGTAATACCCCTAGTTTTCAAAAGGATAAAATGGGAATTTAATTTTGCATTTTGGTTTTTATTTCATTTTTATTTGATTATATGACTTAGTTGTTTGGATTGATTGTTTTATTTGGGGAATTTATTTTATGTGTATTTGCTTAATTGCTTAATTACTATTTATGTGTATTTAATTTAATAGTTGAATTGTTTGTGTGTGATTTAATTTAATTATTTTATTTGTATGATTTAATTGACGTGTATTGTTGATTAGTTTATATAATTTATTTATCAATTGTTTATTTAATTTTTTTTGCTTTATTTGCAGTTATGCTTGGGTGACTCATTTAGGTTATATTTTAAATGGTCGTGGATATAGATTAGGGTTAGGGTTTTCTTTTATGGGGAGTATTTAGCCGACTTGTAAATTAGTCGAAATTAAAAGTAGGTTAAATATAGAATGAAGGCCTATATATATTGAACAAAATAAGTCTGCTAGGGTTAGAAAACCCTATGCACGTATTAGTTTTGAGAAGGCAAAACAGAGGAAAAAGGGGCAGTGACCAAAGGAGGAAGGGAATGTATTAGGTTTGCCGGAATTTGCAGACGAAGGTTGAAGGTTTCAAACTGAAACCTAGAGGCAAGTTTCATTCTATCTTCTTCCTGTAAACTTGTGTTCTGTGCATTCCTAGGGAAACTCCAGGAAATTTACGTTATTAAAATCAACCATGTGTACATGCTAAAATTTGAATTGCATTATGTTAATTATATGTGTATATGTTTAATTTTTGTTTAAAGTTTACTGCATGATTCATGATTTTAACTTGTTCAAATTATGTATAAAGAACCAAAATAATGTTTAGGGTTGATTGGGATGTAAAACTGTACCATTAGTAACCTTAACAGAGTCATCGAAGTCGGAGAAGAGACAGACAACGAGGCTTCACGTTGACGTCTATGGGCTAGATGTCAACCGGTTTGGAGAAACCGGTTGACATCTGGAATTTTACATCGACTGGTTTAGGTAAACCAGTCGACACTTGAAAATTATACGTCAATCGGTTTGTGTAAACCGGTTGACACTTGGAAAGTATACATCAACCGGTTTGGGTAAACTGGTTGACACCTAGAACCTATACATCAACCGGTTTGGGTAAACCGGTTGACACCTAGAACCTATACATCAACCGGTTTGTGTAAACCGGCTGACACCTAGAAACTTTACATCAACTGGTTTAGGAACTTTGTGAACTCTTTGGTCCAATGTTGTGTTGTTCCTATAGAACACGTTTGGGTTTATTTTATTAATATCAGAGTATATAAATTAGCCGAATAACTTACTGGATTGCATAATATACCTAGATATGCTAAGTATAGAATTTAATTAACTAAAAAGTTAGTTAATGGATGTGTATTAAACTGTTATAAGTTAAATAAAAATTTGAGGTTAAATAGTTTAATTTTGTTATGGAGATTAAATCGGTCTAATTGATATGCATAATTAAAGTCTTTATGCTAACGGATGTGTCAGTAGGGAAGTTTAAACAACCTTGCATACTGGTAACAGATGGAAAGAAATTAATTACTTAATTTTAATTTGGCAATTTAACAGTTTATAGCATGATTATAAATCTTGTTTTGGATGCTTAATAGGGTCATTTATTTATCATACTTGATCTGGGCATATTCTGGATTTTAATTGTTGAACTATTAAACTCTGTTCTGCAATTACCTGGATTATTGTTTGGTTTTTAATTGTTGAACTATTAAACTATGTTCTGTCAATTACATGGATTTATATGTTGGATTTTTAATTGCTGAGTTATGATATTAAATTCTGTCAATTATATAGAAAAGGATAGTTTAAATTGTTTATCATTACTTTAGCAATTTAAACGGATGTTTCGTGATTTTAATTATGTACTGTATGCATAATAAAATCTTGTCTATATTTGATTGCTATTATGTCGGACACTAGATATATTTGATGTTCTAATGAATGTGCATCGTTTGTGGATCATTTGCATTATATGTACCGGTATGGGACGGTGACATATCAGGGATGGATTAGATCAAAAAAAAAAAACTAAGTCCTACCCCTTCATACATAAGGAATGGATTAACTAAAACAATTAAATCCTACATGGATGCATGTCCTGTCAACTAAAACAGTTGAATGACATAATGGATATTTGTTTTATTTTTCTGCACTAGGAATGAATTTATATATATATTTATGGTACCGTGATACGAGTTTGAGTCTCCTGATCACGGTTAGGGTGCGTATATCGCAAAGGTTGAGTAGCTGGATATAACTAATGTTCCCTGGTAGGTTTAGGTACTTGGCCGCTGAAAAGTGTGTTTTATAGGTCACCTTCTACCCAGGCTGAACTATGTTATAGGCTAGTGGGCATCCTATAGTGTGTATTTATATATATATGGACTATTGTAGATATTGCCGAGCTATCTAGGATGTATCTGCGTATCGGGTTTATGTACGGATTGTAGTAGGATGAAACTTGCATGTGGGCCTGACCCACCTTTATTTTTCAGGTGTTCGTGAGTACTAGGCTTAGGGTTTGATCGTGGTGATGCAGATACAGTCACCCACTCTTCCGCTTACATAGGATTTTCTTTCTTATTTTGGTTTTGGATTTTAATTCTTTAAATGTTTTACCAGTTGGAATTATTAGGGGTCCACTAGATGGATTCCCGAGTTGTACAGATTTGAAGGATTTAAATGTTATTAATTTATTATTTTAAATTGAGGATTTTTATTTTAGAATTCTTTCAGCGTTTTGATATTTTATTCTTAATTCAAATTTTATTCCTGCTTGTTTACATATTAATTGTCTGATATCCCTCGGATCTGTGCTCGGACTTGATTACCCATGGCTCTAGAATCGAGGGGTATCACAGTTGGTATCAGAGCACTCTAGGTTCTAGTGTCCTTAGGAGCGTCTTTCGTTAGAAGTCTTCCGCGTTGCGTCTCTTAAAAAAAAAAACTTAGAGCCATGTTAGGATTCGTTGTATTTTTGTTTTTACGGTTCATTAGGAGGAGCTCCTGATGTCAATTATATTCCATAATTATGGAATGGTTGACACTAGAAGGAGGATGGGGTCTGCGGCGACAGCAAATCAGACCGAAGGAGTAGAGGAGTACGTTATCAAGTTCTCTATCAGAAGCAGAACTTGGGATTTAAGGTTTAGTTCCGGTTGGCACTACTTTTAGAAGTATAAGCCAATGAGGGATATAGGAGTGTGTTTTAGGTCCCCGTATAAAGGGACTAACACGATTTTAGTTGTTCTAATAAAGGAGACAACTGAGGAATAGGAATCCAAATAGGATTCTAGTGGAGGAGATTTCAACATACCCAAGAAAGAGGGTATTAAATGTTTGAAAATCAAGGATCACGTGAAAGTGATCTTGTTCGCTAATAGTATAGTGAACGATACTCATAGAGTTGAGGTGGATAGTTAACCTTGTGTATTACCTTTAAATGAGGTAGATAAAGGGAACTCTTCAGGGGTTTGGGAATTGGATGAAGTTCTTCTCAGAATGAAGCAAAGATTATATAGCACGTTCCGGGGAGTATGGGGATTAGGTTTTGACGATCTAAGTTGCTTTATACAGCTACATTAGACGGTTTGTATCCTGTGTATAAGGAGGATGAAGGTTAAGCCTTTAACATTTGCTGAGGCAAATGGAGTTGGTTTTGAGCTATGTTTCGAGGTTGGATGATTACCTCCGAAACTGTAGAAAGGAGATTGTGAACCAATCGGGTAAAGTTGATTTTTTTTAAAAGAGATTTTCTTTACTAGGAGGAACGATGTTTTACGTATGGGTTTATTGTGTTTTATTGTGTATGTTTTATGTGTTTCTTTTTCGTCAAGTATTCAAGATTGGGAATACGGTTTAGTTGGTGACACAAGTGAGTGATCAGTTAACTACCGTTTTGGAGGACTAGCGTTAATTACGCTATGATTTTAGGCATGTGATCATAGGATTTGGTAAGTATATCTAACTTTAGCCAATCTAATGAACCTCGACATGCGTGGTTATAATATATGTTCAGGATGGGATAAGAAAACCAGCAATTTGAGTCAAATGATATAGATTCATTTGATAAGCTGTAACATCATACTGGTTTATCGGAGGAACTGGCTTGGCTGAATATCTTCTAGGACAATTTTAAACAGGTGTTCCTAAGTCAGTAGGAGGATTTTGGTACTGGTTTAAGTACTAGTTGGAATGACACCGACTGAGGATAGTAGACGGATTTACTAGTCATCAGTCAATTCTTAAACAAGAATTTTATTTTCATCAGGGAGTGTCATTAGGAGGAAGTACTGGAGATGTATATCAAAGAGAAGGCAGAGTCACTCATTTACACAAATAATATGGAAGTTTTTTTCTGGTTACCATTTGCAACAAGTAGTTGTTGCTCGGAAATTGTTAACTATTTGGAGGATGAAAAGATTTCCATTTGCGGTTGCAGTTAGACGGGATGTCTAATAGACTCTTAGTTGTGTTAGAAAGGTAAGATGTCAAAGACTTAAAGATGAGACCGAACATCTAATATCTATCTCGAAGTCTGATATCTGGTAAATAATCTGGATGGACCGTCAGAGATTATTAGATCCTTGCGGCCACTTCTCATGCTAGAGCGGGACTGACAGAGTAGTTTCCACGGATCTAGATGAGAGATTATCGATTCTACAAAAGGGTCAGGATTCTAGTTGTGATATCATTGGCTAATAAAATTAAATCAGCTTCATTTTGTCTAGTTTGGGAACTAGTAAGATATCAGTTCCTACGAATAGCACGGATCACGAGACGGCTTAGATGGATAGATGTGGTGATTCACACTTTGCATTAAGCTTCGTCTGGTGAAAGTAATAGGGACAAGTATAGTACTGTCTCCAAGTGTCACCTGCTAACAAGGTGGAAAATTGAGGCTCGAATATCATTGGAGGTTTTAGCCACTTCCTATATCAACAGGGAAGTAGGACTAATCAGGAGATAGATGGTTGGTAGAAAGTACCGACATTGTTTGGAATTTTAATTCCATATGGATTAAGAGTTGTGGATAAGCAAGTTCGATGGTGGACATCATTGTGAGTGGTGTTGTTTTGGCGTGTTATGTCAGTTCTACACTGCGCTGATAACGGAGTTATAGCATGTGCTTATTCAATATGGAAGATAATTGGTGCTATGTCAAAGGAGCTTCCTGAAGGTGTTGAAGCAACAACTATGCTTCGTATCTCTAGACGGGAAATGGGATCATGATATTCTATTTAATCATGGCATATATGCTTAGGATACATATCCTAGGTTGGCATGGGTAATTGAAAGCGTTACTTACCTTTTCAGATATTATCTGTGCTATTGTTGGCACAAGGAGGTTCGTGCGACAATGTTTGGGATTTTAGATAGTCGGGTTGTGTCGATCTCTTACTGGTTGGTCCGACATGGAAGCGAGGTTATCTAATAAGACCTTGACTTTATGTAAGTATACATTGGAGAACCATGCTCTCTTTTGGTAATGATTGCGCACGGTTTGGAGGCGGCAGTCGAATTTTGTAGATTGTTGAACTCGTACATGAGTGTTTTCTATCAGGAAATGGTTGTTGGGAGGACTTTCGTATTGGAAACAATGTTTTTAGAGGAAGGTCAGTTTTATGTATTACACTGACTTTTCCAGGATGTTGTCACTCGAGTTAGGCTGTAGCCTATTGTTTAGCGTTACTAAATAACTAGCGCTGGATGCATAGGAATTTTATGTGTTAGTTCTATGGAATTGGAAGGACGAGGGATGGATACCCTTCATTAAATATTGGGTAAGATTGGATCGTTGCTAGATACAACCTAGAAGTTGTACATTTTTACTATTTTTCTTTTACATAGAAACTTGGTATGTTGTTGGTTATGTTAGGAATTTGGTGGAGCTCATATAAGCGGCTGTGCCACACGAAAATGGAAATGAATTTTGCACAGTAATTAATTTAGAGTTTTGTGAATTCCGAGGACGGAATTCCTTTTGTTAGGGGGGAAGAATGTAATACCCCTAGTTTTCAAAAGGACAAAATAGGAATTTAATTTTGCATTTTGGTTTTTATTTCATTTTTATTTGATTATATAACTTAGTTGTTTGGATTGATTGTTTTATTTGGGGAATTTATTTTATGTGTATTTGCTTAATTGCTTAATTACTATTTATGTGTATTTAATTTAATAGTTGAATTGTTTGTGTGTGATTTAATTTAATTATTTTATTTGTATGATTTAATTGACGTGTATTGTTGGTTAGTTTATATAATTTATTTGTCAATTGTTTATTTAAATTTTTTTGCTTTATTTGCAGTTATGTTTGGGTGACTCATTTAGTTTATATTTTAAATGGTCGTGGATATAGATTAGGGTTAGGGTTTTCTTTTATGGGGAGTATTTAGCCGACTTGTAAATTAGTCGAAATTAAAAGTAGGTTAAATATAGAATGAAGGCCTATATATATTGAACAAAATAAGTCTGCTAGTGTTAGAAAACCCTATGCACGTATTAGTTTTGAAAAGGCAAAATAGAGGAAAAAGGGGCAATGACCAAAGGAGGAAGGGAATGTATTAGGTTTGCCGGAATTTGCAGTCGAAGGTTGAAGGTTTCGAACTGAAACCTAGAGGCAAGTTTCATTCTATTTTCTTCCTGTAAACTTGTGTTCTGTGCATTCCTAGGGAAACTCCAGGAAATTTACGTTATTAAAATCAACCATGTGTACATGCTAAAATTTGAATTGCATTATGTTAATAATATGTGTATATGTTTAATTTTTGTTTAAAGTTTACTACATGATTCATGATTTTAACTTGTTCAAATTATGTATAAAGAACCAAAATAATGTTTAGGGTTGATTGGGATGTAAAACTGTACCATTAGTAACCTTAACAGAGTCATCGGAGTCGGAGAAGAGACAGACAACGAGGCTTCACGTTGACGTCTATGGGCTAGATGTCAACCGGTTTGGAGAAACCGGTTGACATCTGGAATTTTACATCGGCTGGTTTAGGTAAAGCAGTCGACACTTGAAAATTATACATCAACCGGTTTGTGTAAACCGGTTGACACTTGAAAAGTATACATCAACCGGTTTGGGTAAACCGGTTGACACCTAGAACCTATACATCAACCGGTTTGGGTAAACCGGTTGACACCTAGAACCTATACATCAACCGGTTTGTGTAAACCGGTTGACACCTAGAAACTTTACATCAATTGGTTTAGGAACTTTGTGAACTCTTTGGTCCAATGTTGTGTTGTTCCTATAGAACACGTTTGGGTTTATTTTATTAATATCAGAGTATATAAATTAGCCTAATAACTTACTGGATTGCATAATATACCTAGATATGCTAAGTATAGGATTTAATTAACTAAAAAGTTAGTTAATGGATGTGTATTAAACTGTTCTAAGTTAAATAAAAACTTGAGGTTAAATAGTTTAATTTTGTTATGGAGATTAAATCGGTCTAATTGATATGCATAATTAAAGTCTTTATGCTAACGGATGTGTCAGTAGGGAAGTTTAAACAACCTTGCATACTGGTAACGGATGGAAAGAAATTAATTGCTTAATTTTAATTTGGCAATTTAACGGTTTATAGCATGATTATAAATCTTGTTTTGGATGCTTAATAGGGTCATTTATTTATCATACTTGATCTGGGCATATTCTGGATTTTAATTGTTGAACTATTAAACTCTGTTCTGCAATTACCTGGATTATTGTTTGGTTTTTAATTGTTGAACTATTAAACTATGTTCTGTCAATTACATGGATTTATATGTTGGATTTTTAATTGCTGAGTTATGATATTAAATTCTGTCAATTATATAGAAAGGGATAGTTTAAATTGTTTATCATTACTTTAGCAATTTAAACAGATGTTTCGTGATTTTAATCATGTACTGTATGCATAATAAAATCTTGTCTATATTTGATTGCTATTATGTCGGACACTAGATATATTTGATGTTCTAATGAATGTGCATCGTTTGTGGATCATTTGCATTATATGTACCGGTATGGGACGGTGACATATCAGGGATGGATTAGATCAAAAAAAAAATTAAGTCCTACCCCTTCATACATAAGGAATGGATTAACTAAAATAGTTAAATCCTACATGGATGCATGTCCTGTCAACTAAAACAGTTGAACGACATAATGGATATTTGTTTTATCTTTTTGCACCAGGAAGGAATTTATATATATATTTATGGTACCGTGATACGAGTTTGAGTCTCCTGATCACGGTTAGGGTGCGTATATTGCAAAGGTTGAGTAGCTGGATATAACTAATGTTCCCTGGTAGGTCTAGGTACTTGGCCGCTGAAAAGTGTATTTTATAGGTCACCTTCTACCCAGGCTGAACTATGTTATAGGCTTGTGAGCATCCTATAGTGTGTATTTATATATATATGGACTATTGTAGATATTGCCGAGCTATCTAGGATGTATCTGCGTATCGGGTTTATGTACGGATTGTAGTAGGATGGAACTTGCATGTGGACCTGACCCACCTTTATTTTTCAGGTGTTCGTGAGTACCAGGCTTAGGGTTTGATCGTGGTGATGCAGATACAGTCACTCACTCTTCCGATTACATATGATTTTCTTTCTTATTTTGGTTTTGGATTTTAATTCTGTAAATGTTTTACCAGTTGGAATTATTAGGGGTCCACTAGATGGATTCCCGAGTTGTACAGATTTAAAGGATTTAAATGTTATTAATTTATTATTTTAAATTGAGGATTTTTATTTTAGAATTCTTTCAGCGTTTTGATATTTTATTCTTAATTCAAATTTTATTCCTGCTTGTTTACATATTAATTGTATGATATCCCTCGGATCTGTGCTCGGACTTGATCACCCGTGACTCTAGAATCGAGGGGTATCATATATAAGGTACAAGATAAAAATTGAATAAGACCATATATTTATTTACGTGATGAATTATAATTGATCGAGATCATATAATCTTGAACCCATGTAAAAATGTCTTCCATAAATCAATTGATAATTCAGTACAATACATCCTTTAGTTGAGTGAGACTTTAAGGGATCTTAATAAATGAGCCAAACTCCTATGTATCCTTATAGATAATGGTCTCCATAGCCACTTTAGTTGATATGTAATTCTCTCCCTCTCAAACCCAATACACATTTCACTAATCCATGGATTATACACTGTTTTTCAAAGCCCTAATAGTAGCACATTGAAACCATTTAGGAGAAGGATAATGATCTTTAAACTTATTTTCTAATTTTTTTATGAAAAATGACAAAACAGGCCAATTCATTTTATGGAAAAAGATTCTCCACTAAATGGATAAATGATTGTGGAGAGAAGACAGTAGATATTTGTAAACAGCAAGCCAGCCTTGTTCTGAAGGGTGCATTATGTCCCAAAAGAATGATTGGTTATGGTTATTGCATATCATGTACTTCTTCACTCCATTCTCATCTACGCTTCCGCATCCATATTCTCTGCTCACACCCACGCAGCATGGTTTCAATGGGTTCTCAAACTCTGAATTTTCTGCATGAACCAGGAAGATTGGGTTAATTTATATATCTATATAAATATATTATTTATTTTCTTGAGCAATTCACTAAGGCACAATTGTATAAACATATTTATTGAGATAGTCTACAATACTTCGGGTATATCGTACTCTCGGGGCCTCTTAACTGTTAGATCATTCATTAGGTGGGTTCAATCACCACATTCAACAGCTGGGAACCTCCGTGATACGATACCGCGAGATATTGTAGACTTTCACATATATATGATTTGTATGCCAAACATATTTATATTGCATGTATATGCATGTTTAATTTAAGGCATGTCTGTATGGTCTGTAAAAAATGATCACCTGAATGGTTTTCTTTTATCTTGAATGCAGACATGAAAGCGCTGTATAAATCAAGCATCACAAACACATGTCCCCTGCTTTCATTGTTCAACCTCTGCACTGCTTGCTGCAAGATTTGGTTATGGAACATGGTGGCTGCATTTTCAGTTGCACTGCAATTCTGGTACGAAAATGAGCCAGTAAATGCAGGCAAGCACCCTAAGGGCTCCATGGCTGTTACAGCTACTTTTCGCAATCCCAACCCACGAATCCGTTTCAGATTCAGGGCAAGCTGGTTGATTACAGAGGTGGTGAAGGCTGGCAAACCCTATTCATGTACAAAGAATGGAGACAAACCTTATTGTATGTGTATACGTAATACATACATAATAAATACACACATTTAAATTGTTAGAAAGCGCGCAACTTAAATAATTATAATAAAGGAGGCTCTCAATTGGATGCACGAGGCCAAATGGATTCTATACTTGCATGCATCAAAGAAAAGTCTCTCGTACTCTTTTTTCGAATAGAGTGCTACAACTGATCAATTTATTTATTTATATTTCTTTTCTCAATTAATTAAGAGTTTGAGAACACTCCTCTTTATAAATTTGAATAGTTTATGATACAGGACTTAATTAGAGATGCATTTTTTCTAAATGGAGCTAGGAAAATTGGTAGATAAATTAACTCCAAAATTTAGAAACCCTAACCCTAAATTTGCAGCAACTAAATCCTAACAATAAGTAGAAAACTGGGTTTTTTCTGTCCACTTTGCTATCTTAACAGTTAGTAGATAAATTTAGGGCTAGGATTTCTAAATCATACTGTTCGTGTGTATTTGAAAGCATAAATAGAAAATTTGCTCTCTGGACAGCTAATCCAAACAAAGTTTAGGATCTGTTTGGTTCAGTTTTTTAATAACAGTTTTAATTGTTCTCAGAAAACAATACGAAATTCTTCTTGGTTGACAATTTTTGAAAATTGTTTTCTGAAAAGTTAAAAAAAAAAAAGACAGTTTTTTAAAACAATTTTAAAAATTAGTTGAAGAACAATTAAAACTGTTCCAACTCCAATTAAACTACAACTATTAAATGTATTCAAACGAGGTAGACTAACTTAAATGCATCTAATATTACATATATTCAGTTTCGATCAAATTACACTATTAAATGAGACCCCTGTAAATGGATATAAATCTGACTCGAATCAAATTAGTTAAACGAAACCCACATAAATGAATCTAAGACTTTACATAAATTCGACTCCGATCGCATTTCCAACTTAACTGCAATTTAGGAACTACTAAAACCCATAGCTTCCAAAATTGTGTCATTGAACATGCACCTAAAAATCATATTCAACAATTTTAATTTATTATATTGTTACTTAAAAATGAGTTAAATGTCAATATTACACATAATGTGACATAAAGACATAATTTTACTTGCAAAATAAAATAAAAATATTAAATATTATACCCAAAGGAGGGTACTAATTAGAACACATAAGCCAAGCACACAGATCACCAATTAGTTTAACCACTCACCTGAAGGCTGCCATTGTGCGCCATGTAAGTAACATAGTCGTTGCCTGCCAGGGACACTAGAGCAACCGACGAGTTTAGGTCGCGTTTGGTGTACACATTTTCTTCAAGGAGGTTTTGCAAATAATTGATTTGTGTTGTCATGTTTGGTCCTCTGACCAATGTGGTGAAGACACCTGTACCTCCATGAGCCAAATTCATCCCATGTTGTACCAATTTCCCACCAAATTCTCTCCATCTATAGGGTAATGGAGATTTGGTGCCCAGAAATGCAGCTGTATGTCACACCAATAATAATAATATTATAATTATTAAGGAAAAATAAATTTTTGAGGTTGATTTTATTCAAG
This sequence comes from Cornus florida, assembly GCF_030987335.1. Lineage (NCBI taxonomy): Eukaryota > Viridiplantae > Streptophyta > Magnoliopsida > Cornales > Cornaceae > Cornus > Cornus florida. The sequence continues at coordinate 31,998,428 of NW_026775578.1, forward strand.
TCTCCACACTAATTAAAACTTGAGTTGTGATTATTTTTTGGCTGGCCAATTATTCCGAATTTCAAGAGATATCAAGAATCATATTGTGTAGATTATAGTTAGGCAAATTAAACAAAAATTACCAAAATAACCTAATTTAATAAATAAAAAATTCATTTTGCTCTTGGGTTTTATCTCAAAAGGTTTCATAGTAATTAGAGATAGCACCACCCCAAATAAGCATTTCACATTTTCCTTATCCGACGATGTGGAATTGTGCACCCATAACTCGCTCAGTGTGGTAACTTGTCAGTGCTTCTTGCACCCGCCCACGACACACTCGTCCATAAATTCGCCACAAGACAATTGAAACTAACAAAGTTTATCCTCAATATATTTATGGAGCTCGGTTGGAATGAAACTCAAACTTGTAGAACTATCCCTTGGGTATCATCGATGCCTGATGTAATGGAAAAAAGTAAGATTTTCTACGTATAAATTATGCTTGTTATGATGGTAGTATTTGTGTATGCATGTTATGATGGTAATAGTTATTTGAGTAAGGTAGAATGCATCATTTCATATAATTGTTAGGAACTTCTTTATTATTACACCATAACTTCTAATCTTTATTATTACAATTTTAATTTAAAATGTGTTTACACATATAAAGACATTTCATTTCTATAAGTTGTCATTAAACTTTTCTTTCCAAACGATATGAAACGTTATCAGTGCCAACTTAAATGAAAGTTGATAATTTGACACCATAGCCACGGTACATTAAAGCTTAAACACTTGTACATGAGTGGATCCCAAGTCCTATTCTGATCCAGCCATCCACCAAGTTTTAAGGTTGCATTAAATTTTATAATAAAAAAAAAAAGACATTTTTTTGAGGTTGAAAATTTTGTAAGTTTTCCTAAAAAAAGATAAAAGAAATTAATTACAAGTACTAAATAAAAAGTTGGAGACAAATTATATATTTGTGAAAAATAAAAGTGCGCTGTGCGCAGTAGTAGAAAAAACTCATGGTAAGAAGCTGTGCGTGTCACTGTGTGAGAGAGAGAAATAGAAGATGCACCTATATAATCAGTGAGGACACGTCCATCGGAGAAGCGGCCTGTTGGTTTGCCGGGAAAGGTAGTTCCATAAGGTTGTTTCCACGAGCTTGCCAATGGTCTGGGGCAATTCCCAGTATCCGCATACGAGTCCCCGAATACGAAAAGCTTCACTCCTGAGTCGCCGCCACCATGGTAGTAGTCATGCGATTCTGCAACTGCATGCATGCATGAATGAGGAATTAGATATGGAAACAATATTAGTTAAGAAAAACAGCACTAATTAAAAGCAAGGCATTCATGTCGACCTGTATAAGCACCAAACAAGAAGAAGAAGAAGAAGAAGATACAAGAGAATACGACGAAGCTCATTTGCTTCTCCATCAATGACTTAGTTTTGAGGTGGTGCACACAGATTCGCATATGAAGGTATATATATATATATATATATGGAATGATAACAAATTAAGTTGTTTGGCGAAGCCAGAATTTCAATTTAGAAGGCAGTGTAAGAAAAAAACAATTTCAACAAACATGACAAATATAGGATTGTGTTTTAACCAAAAACGTTTCTTGTTTTCTGTTGCCAACAAAAACAAAAATTATATTTAATAATATATTTAAATTTTTTAATTTTTGTAAAAGAAAAGAGGAAACATAAAAGGTGTATATGTTTTTACTATTGTGACTATATAAACACTATTCATTTCAAACAAAATACATGTTGTAAATTAATACTACATATTATATATTAATAAAAACTATATTTATGCGGTCCTGCAACTGCACGCATGCATGAATGAGGAATTAGATACGGAAACAATATTAGTTAAGAAAAACAGCACTAATTAAAAGCAAGGCATCCATATTAGCACCAAACAACAAGAAGAAGATACAAGAGAATACAACGAAGCTCATTTGCTTCTCCATCAATGACTAGTTTTGAGGTGGTGCTCACAGATTCGCATGTGGAGGTATATATATATATATATATATATACTACTAAAAGAAACGTGTGATGCACGTGATGAATGTTTTGCAACTTATAGAATTTTTGTTTTCATATATTTTTTTTCTAATTGTTGATTTGAAGTTTGTAACAATAAAAACCTTACAAAAAAATTGCTCTTTTTATATTAATTAATAAATATTTTTTTTTGTATTAATAAATAAATACAGAAATATTTTGAAATTGGTGGTAGAGTTTGACTTTTGTAAAGTAATAAATTCTTTTAGGTTTTTAAATTAATAATGATATATTTATACTTTATTTTTTTATTAATTAATATTTTTTTTCTTTTAATACTGAAATATTTGAGTTTTGCAAAGTAATAAATTCAATTAGATAATTTGAATTTTATTATGTAATTTGTAATTTAAATTTTATTCGGTAATTTGAAATTTAGTATAATTTTAAATTTACAATAGAAATTCAATTATATTAATTTTAAATTAAATTTTAAAATAGAAATTCAATTATACTAATCATACATTAGATTGAAATTGATATAAAAATTTATTACATGGAGTTTGTTATTTTTTGGAAGACCCTAGGTTATATTTTATTTTATTTAAATATATCCTTGTCTAATGTAATAAAGTTTTATAGAAAATAAAATAGGTAATTTGTGGTATAGTTTTATAAAAATTATTTTATATTATTTAAATATATCCTTGTTAAATTATATTTTCTTTTATTAAAAAAAAACTCATAATAAATAGATAGATACATGATAGAGTTCTCCTTTTATATTAATTAATAAATATTTTTACATTAAAAAATTAAAATTAAAATGTTAAAATTATTTACACTTTTATATTTTATTTATATGTATTATTATATTATTATATATTTTGTTTAAATATATCCTTCTCTAATGTGATAGAGTTTTAAAGAAAATAAAATAGGTAATTTGTGGTAAAATTTTTACAGAAATTATTTTATTTTCTTTAAATATATCCTTGTTTAAAAAGATTTTCTTTTATTAATAAACTCATAATAAATAGATAAATATAGGTTATATGTGATAGAATTTTAAATAAAATAAAATAATTAATTTGTGGTAGAGTTTAGGTAATTTGTGTTAGGAGTTTTATAGAAACTCTTTAAATATATCCGGTCTAATGTGATAGAATTTCATTGAAAATAAAATAAGTAATTTGTGGTACAATTTTATATAAATTATTTATTTTCTTTAAATATATATAATCCTTGTCTAATTAGATTTTCTTCTAATTAAAAATTCATAATAAAAGGTAATTTGTGATAGAGTTTTCGAAAAATTATTTTATTTTTTATATCAATTATTAAATATTTTTTATATTAATAATTCTTGCCTAGTTATATTTTCTTTTATTAAAAAGCTCATAATAAATAGATAAATAGGTAATTCATGTTACAGTTTTATATAAACTCTTTTAAAAAATTATTTTAATTTTTTTAAATATATCGTTGTCTAATTATATTTTCTTTTATTAAAAAACTCATAATTAATAGATAAGTATAGGTTATATGTGATAGAGTGTTCAAGAAAATAAAATAGAAAATTTGTGGTAGAGTTTTATAGAAATTATTTTTTATTTTCTGTAAAAAAATTCATAATAAATAGATAAATACGAGTGATATGTGATAGAGTTTTATAGAAAATAAAATGGTTAATTTGTCATAGAGTTTAAAAAAAATTATTTTATTTTGTTTAAATATATTCTTGTCAAATTAGATTTTATTTTATTAAAAAACTTATAATAAATAGATAATGTGATAGAGTTTTATAAAAAATAAAATAATTAATTTGTGATAGAATTTTAAAAAAATTATTTTATTTTGTTTAAATATATTCTTGTCTAATTAGTTTTTATTTTCTTAAAAAACTTATAATAAATAGATAATGTGATAGAGTTTTATAGAAAATAAAACAGCTAATTCGTGATAGATTTTATATAAATTTTTTATTTTTTTAACTATATTATTGTTTAATTATATTTTCTTTTATTAAAAAAAACTAATAATAAATAGATAAATGGGTAATATATGTTAAAGTTTTATTGAAAATCTCTTAAAAACTATTTTTATATGAAATAATAAATATTTTATATATTAACAATTCTTGTCTAATTAGATTACCTTTTATTAAAAAAGCTCATAATAAAAGGTAATTTGTGGTGTAGTTTTATAAAAATTATTTTATTTTTTATATCAATAAAAAAATATGTTTTATATTAATTATTCTTGTCAAATTAGATTTTCTTTCATTAAAAAACTCATAATAAATAAATAAATATGTAATTTGTGTTAGAGTTTAATAGAAGCTCTTTTAAAAACTCTTTTTATATCAATTAATAAATATTTTTTATATTAATAATTCTTGTCTAATTAGATTTCCTTTTATTAAAAAAACTCATAATAAATAAATAAATATGTAATTTGTGTTAGTGTTTATAGAAACTCTTTTAAAACTTCTTTTTATATCAATTAATAAATAGGGTAAAGTACACTGACACCCCCTGAGATTTGGGATAAGGACAGCCAGATGAAACTTAGCCTATTTTGGGACAAAGACACCCCCTCAAGTTTGATACAATAACCAAAGACACCCCAATGGTAATGAGTTGACATTTCTGCCCTTTGACTTTTATATTGACCATGAAATGACATTTCTGTCCTCAGATACCCGTTCCAATTTCTTTCTCTCTCCTATGTTCTCTCTTCCGCCGCCCCAACACCAACGCACACACATACATATATACACAGACACATACATATATATATATATATGTATATACAAATACATATATATATACACACACACATATATGTATGTATATACAGGTGGCGATAGTGAATGGATGCGGGCCTTCATCCTTCGATTCCATCGGTGAGCTTACCCAAAGCCGGAGTACGCAAGTCATGAGTTGGGCTTAATGGCGGCGGTGGCAATAATTGTTCGACGAGGGCGACGGTGAGTGCTCTTGCTTGGTTAATTCTCTCTATCAGGTCTTGATATATCCCATGGCAGCGCACAAAATTGGAGCCATCAGTCTGACGAAGCTTCAAACTACAAGACCCGATTCTGTCCAGCGAGCCCCAAATCCGGTGAAGCCCAGTTCAGATCGACGGACCCCAAGCACGAACAGTTCCCGCGACCCAGAAGAAGAGAATGAGGTTTCAACAGATTGAGAGGGATCGCAGAGAACTGGGTGGTTGCGCCGCCTTGCGTAATCGGAGGGTATGCTGAGAAGGGTACGCAGATCTGACTCTGCTTTTTGGATGATTGAGAGGAACTCTTTTCCTCTATGGCTCATTTCCATCACGCTCATTCTAGTTCCACGCCAATTTTAGAGCTCGGATTTGGCCATCTTGGGCACGTTTTCAGGTAGAGTGGCCGAACTGGCGGTGAAATTGAAGACCTAATCTTGGGATTGGGAGGTGGAGGTTGGGCGATCTTGGATTTGGGTTGTTGAATATATGATCGATATGGGTTTGTTGAGGCACGAAGATAGGTTGAGGGGGAAGCCATTGAAGTGGGTGGTGGTGATTGTGTTGGGGCTTTTGAGAAGGTGAAGGTTAGGGTTTTTCAGGAGGAGAGGATGAGGTGAAGTTGTTGACATTGCCATGGTGTTTTTGAAGTTGTTGACATTGCCATGGTGATAGACCAAAAGCTTGATCCTTCCTTTCCATTGGAGAGCTTGAAGGCACGGTGGTTTGGGGGTGGGTGTTGGTGGTTATGGAGTTTTGGTGTGGTTGCTGCAGAATCCGGTTGTAGGATTGATGGGGTGTTGAGGGTAATTTGGTCATTTAATTATTTTAATATTTTATAATTAAAATTAATAAAATAGTGAAGGGTAATGTTGACTTTTCATATGTTTTAAGGCTCTGTTTGGCTTGTAAATATTACGAGGGGGTGTCATTGTCCCAAAACAGAGTAAGTTTCATCTGGCTGTTTTTTTGACAAATCTCAGGGTGTGTTAGTGTACTTTACCCTAATAAATAATTTTTTATATTAATAATACTTTTTTAATTAGATTTCCTTTTATGAAAAAACTAATAATAAATAAATAAATCATAGATAAATATGTAATTTGTGGTAGAGTTTTATACAATCTCTTTAAATATATCTATGTCTCATGTGATAGAGTTTTATTGAAAAAAAAAAAAAGTAATTTGTGATAAAATTTTATAAAAATTATTTTATTTTCTTTAAATATATCATTGTCTAATTAGATTTGATTTTATTAAGAAACTCAAAATAAAACTAATTTGTGGTAGAGTTTTAGAACTATTATTTTATTTTATATAGCAATTAATAAATATTTTTTATATTAATAATTCTTTTCTAATTAGAGTTTCTTTTATGAAAAAATTCATAATAATAAATAGATAAATTGGTTAATTTGAATTTTATTAGGTAGATTTTAGAGTTTTATATAGTTTTTTTTATTTATTAAAACTCTTTTTACATATTAATAATTATTGTCCAATTAGATTACCTTTTATTAAAAAAGTTCATCATAAAAGGTAATTTGGGGTTGAGTTTTAGAAAAGTTATTTTATTTTTTATATTAATAATTCTTATCTAATTAGATTTTCTTTTATTAAAAAACGCATAATAAATAAATAAATATGTAATTTGTGTGAAAGTTAATTTAATAAAAACTCTTTTATAAACTCTTTTATATCGACTAATAAATATTTTTTATATTAAAAATTCTTGTCTAATTAGATTTTCTTTTATTAAAAAATTCATAATAAATAGATAAATAGGTAATTTGTGTTAGAGTTTTGTAGAAACTCTTTTAAAACCTCTTTTTATATCAATTAATAAATAATTTTTTATATTAATAATACTTGTCTAATTAGATTTCCTTTTACTATAAAACCCATAATAAATAAATAAATATGTAATTTGTGTTAGAGTTTTATAGAAACTTTTTAAATATATCTTTGTTTAATGTGATATAGTTTTATTGAAAATAAAATAGGTAATTTGTGACAGAGTTTTGTAGAAATTATTTTATTTTCTTTAAATATATAATTGTATAATTAGATTTAATTTTATTAAGAAACTCATAATAAAAGTTAATTTGTGGAAGAGTTTTAGAAAAATTATTTTATTTTATATATTATTTAATAAATATTTTATATTTTAATAATTCTTGTCTTATTAGATTTTCTTTTATTAGAAAATTAATAATAATAAATAGATAAATTGGTTAAATTGAATTTTTTTAGGTAGATTTTAGAGTTTTATATAATTTTTTTATATATATAAAAACTATTTTCATATCAATTAATAAATATTTTTTATATAAATAAATAAATTCTGAAATATTGAAACTCTTTGCACATTCAATAAAAGTATAGATAAAAACTCTTTTTATATCAATTAATAAATATTTATTTATATATTTATAGATAAAAACTCTTTTGGTATCAATTAATAAATATTTTTTATATAAATAAATAAATAAATACTAAAACTCTTTGGCAGAACTTCTATATTTTACTCTGAAATTCTGAAGTTCTAGAATTTTCAATTTCTGTACCCCTTCCTACTTCTTCCACGCCTCTATTTATAGACTCCTTGGATTAATAAGATGATGACATGTGCCCCACCTGATAATGACATAATCATAATTGAGTTGGGCCGGGCCGGTTAAATTGTGATAATTATTCATAAAAAATAACTATTCTATATTTTACTCTGGAATTCTGGATTTCTAGAATTCTCAATTTTCTATTATTTTTATATCAATTAATAAATATTTTTATTGTGATTGGTTTTATTAGGTAATTTTTAGAGTTTTATAGTAACTATTTTTATATCAATTAATAAATATTTTTTATATAAATAATTCTGGTCTAATTAGATTTCCTTTTATTAAAAAACTCACAATGAATAGATAAATTGGTAATTTGTGTTAGAGTTTTATAGAAACTCTTTAAAACCTCAACTAGCTTAGAATCAAATAAGAATCAAATCATCACTTTCAAATTACTTAAAATTCAAAATTACCTAGTAAAATTCAAATTAACAATAATTAAAATCTAATAATTAAAATAACAGTAGGAAGCAAATAAAAAGAAAAATCTAATAATTAAAATCACAATTGCAATCCTCTTAATAAAAGAGTCAATTACTTAATAAAGTTCAAAACCTAATAAAATTTGAAATCTAATAATTAAAATTCACCATTGCTACACAAAAATATAAAAACAATCCTCCTCAATTAAATTCAAATTGAAAATTATCACAATATTCAAATTTAATAAAAAAAAATTATAATTAAATTTAATCAATCAAAAGTCATCGACAATGATGCTTAAGCAAAAAGCTTGTTGGTTGTGATTATAAAACTATGAAAATGACCGTTAATGGCAACATGAAGGCAGATCCATTGGCAGTGCTTATTGACAGTAATGGTTGCGATCGGATGTCGATTAAATTTATTATATTGAGAGAATAATAACAATATTCAAATTTAATAAAAAAAAAATTATAATTACAACCCAAATATATATATATATATATATATATATATATATATATATATATTATCATAAATTAATGAATTACTCTACCAATAGGGTGTGGGGGTGACACGTGCCTTGCAAAAAAAGGCTTCGATCTTGGCAAAACTTGGACTAAAAAGAAGAAGAGAAAGACAATTAATTAGGTTTTTTTATTATTTTATTTTTGTATATATTAAATGTAGCAATATATATAATAAAACAATGCATGATCAAATAGTAAAACAATGCATGATGAAGACATAGGTAATAAGTTACTCTACCAATAGGGGTGTAGGTGACACGTACCTTAGAAAAATCAAAAAATTGATGTGATTAGATGAAGGCAAAAAAAGACTTATATAATATAGAAAGAGTATAGATTTAATTAACAATTATTTTTTATTTTTTATTTTGTGTTAGCGACCTTATTAAACTCCTAAATGTATGAGGAGAACTGTATGAGGAGAACTGTTTTTGAAATTTGTAGAGGAAATTATATCCCATTATATTTCTATTTGAAATTTGTAGAGGAAATTATATCCCATTATATTTCTATTTTAAAGTTTTGGTTATTATAGTAACTTCTTGTATGCAAATTGAGGAATACTTGTCCATCAAGGAATTGAGTTTGAAGACTCTATAAATAGAGATGGGTGTGAGAGGTTTAGAGAAAGAGAGGAGATAAAAGATGTAAGGGGTTTAAGGGTGAGTGTTGTGAGGAGAGGGAAGAGTATATGTAATTTTCGAGTGTATACATGTGCCTCAAAAGAGATGATGAGTAAGTGAGTGGGGTTTTGACATGTGGTTGTATATTCTCTTCCTTGATTCATAATAGTGAAATATCTCTCTCCAATAGACGTAACCCTAGAATTGGGTGAATCATGTAAAATATTGTATTATATGTGGATGTGTATGATTGTTATCTCCATACATGCTTATGTTGATGTGATGTGATGATGTTTCCGTTGTGTGCTTAAGGATGGATTTAACTCTTAACAACAGCCGACCGTTGAGTGGGTTGGAGGAAATTAATTATCTCTAACATTTTTATCCAACAAAGAATTGAGTTTTGAAGACTCTATAAATAGAGATGAGTTTGAGTAGAGAGATAGATGGAGAGAAAAGAGATAATTGTAGAGAAAAAAAATAAATAAATAAAATAAAATAAAATATGAGTTGAGTTTGTAAAAAGAGAAATATGTGTACATGTAATTAAAACTTGAAGTAAAGATGGTCGTTCTTTGCCGGTAAATATAAGTAATTTGCCAAACCACATTGTGTATGTGATTTTATTTGTTATATTTGTCAATTATGTATGTAAAATCCTAACATAATTTGTGCCTATTATCCTTTATTTTATATTAGGGGTTAGAACGGTAAGAATTAAACCTAGTTAAACTCTACCTTCAAAAAAAAAAAAATTGCATCTTTAATTGCATATTGATAATGTTAAACGATTCGGTATTAGAATATCACATGCAAAGGGTGACGATGGTTTTATTAAGTGTCCAAATGTGTACCGGATACAAACAACAATGCATGATGCGTTCGTTAAAACGGTACGAAAAATAAAATAAAAAATATTAAGAAATAGAATAACTTAAACTTTTAGAACAGTGCATATATAGATAAATAGACATGGTGGGAAAAGAAGTGGGCCGTGCGTTTTTTTTTCATACCTTTTATTATTTTTTTCTCATTAAACAGTCTCATTAAATCACAAATAGTTAATGTTCACGTAAAATATTCTTAAAAAATTAATATACCAGTGGCGTATTAGTTCTTATTTTTTAAAGAGAGGTAAGGAGTTTGTATGTGTGAGTACCAACTAAAAAAAAAAATTATTCTAAAAAAAAACAAAAAACATCCCATTTTTTTTATGAGACTCAGTTTGTATGTGTGAGTATTAACTAAAAATATATATATTCTCAAAAAAAAAAAAAACAAAAAACATTCCATTTTTTTTATTTTTGTTAGAGTCTCATTAAAGCACAACAAAATTCATTTTAATAAGACTCTTTAATTGGCTCCGTTTGTAAAATATTTTTTTATTTTTACTTTGTTGGTGTTTGACAAAGATTTACGCAAAAGTTGAGGTTGAATCTTTCGGACGGGGCATATAAAATTACTTGTTGAAAATTCCTAAATAAATTATTTTTGTTAAATATTAATATTTTTTTTTCTTCGTAAATATTTTACGATAACCAAACACTAGAAAATAAAAATAAAAATATTTTCTGAAAAATATTTTACGTCCAAACAAACAGAGGCTGAATTTTTCTAAAAAAATAAAGAAAATGTCTTACACGTTTAGAATAGCATATATTTTTTTTAAAAAAAATTCTTCTTTTTTACTTGTGAGAGTTAAATAAGGTGATTTAATGAGATGTCATTATAATTTTTATAAGAAAAAATGGGTATTGTATGAATCATAAGGCAATTTAATGTTTTTATTTTTATTTTAGTTATGTGAGTTAAATAAGATGATTTAATGAAATATTTTTAATGAGACTTAATTACACTTTTATTTAATAAATTAGGAAATGAGCTTACACTTTTAGAATAATATAGGTAGATAGATATGTGGATATAGATATTTATTATTTTGGTTAACAAAATTTTAATAAGGACAATAATACCAAAATATATATATAGATATATACATGGAAGGTAAAATCCCCTTCGCATACCTCTGCCAAGTCACAACAAAGGCCTTTATTTTTTTCTTCAATTTATTTATTTTCCTGATGTGTGGTGTATATCCTTTCCAATACAAAACAAAAAAAAAAAAAAAAAGTCAACAGGATATGCTTTCTAAACCACATATTATGTGGATGGACAAAAACCGGACACTTCCAAACATTAGCTAGCACACAATACAAGACAAAAACAGGGCACTTATCTACAATAATACCAAACAGAGGCCAAGAAGGCAAAATAATTATTTCTTTTTTATAGTACTTACCCAACAAAAAAGTCAGAATAAACACATTATATGATAGCACTCTTAAGTTCTTCAATTAATGGCCAGTCCAGTCTCTCTCCCTCTGTATGAACGAATCCGTCGTAAAAACACAATACCAAGAGCTGTGGAGCTCCTTATCCTCTTCCTTCTCATCTCCCTCCTTGTCTATCGGCTTCTTAACCGCGAAAACCATGGCGTCTCTTGGCACATGGCCTTCTTTTGCGAGCTACACTTCACTTCCGTGTGGATTCTTACTGTCACCATTAAATGGAATCAAGTGGATTTCATAACACACCCTGAACGACTCTTGCAATGGTATAATTAAGTTCACAAACTACAATATATGAGAACATGTTTTGCAATGATGGTTGTTTACATATAACTCAGTTAAGATTATATGTATGTTACCCATCCTTTTGCAAGCTTGTTTCGGTTTGGAGTCCATTTGTACTCCAACCCTTTAAGCAGGCTGGGTTCGGAGCATGGTATCATGGTATCTTAGTTGACGAATTAAGTTTATATGTATGTTTAATTTTAATTTTTCTTTTCAACAGGGCTCCTGAACTCCCTCCAGTGGACATGTTTGTTACAACAGCAGACGCTGCACTAGAACCGCCTATCATCACTGTGAACACTGTTCTATCCTTGTTAGCATTAGATTACCCAGCTGACAAGTTGGCTTGCTATGTCTCCGACGACGGCGCTTCCCCTATCACTTTTTATGCCTTAATTGAAGCTTCCAAGTTTGCAAAGCTCTGGGTTCCTTTCTGTAAGAAGTACAAAGTTCAGATTAGAGCTCCATTTCGATACTTTTCTAAAAAGATCCAGTCGTTAGGCCATGATACTTCCATAGAGTTCCAGCAAGAATGGATAAAGATGAAGGTAATTAATGCAAGTATTTTTAGAACAAAGATGTTTCTTTCTTATATTTTTTTTGTTTCCATGTAAAACATATTCTTTGTCGAAAATTACTTTTTATAAACATTTTTACATGTGTTTTTAACCTAGTCCTTTTCTTGGCTAACTTCTTGCAAGTGTTTTTCAGAACAAAGATGTTTGGCAAAAAATGGAGGGTAATTAGCCATGATTTTCTAAGAGATACAAATAAAAATAGTTACATGCAGATAAGTACCGAAAATGATATATGTACAAATTAATGTGTGTCTCGTTTTTTGTTTGTTTGTTTGTAGGATGCATATGAACAGCTTAGTCAAAAAGTTGAAGATGCTGCTACAAGGTCCTGGTCATGTGACCTAACTGGCGACTTTGCAGTGTTCTCAAATATAGACCGCAGAAACCATCAAACAATTATTAAGGTATGCATATAGTCTATCATCATATATATCTTGTAGCAGGGGAAAAATCTAATAAAGAAAGGGTTAAAGTGAAAAAAGAAGAAGAAGAAAAAGAAGTGCATATAACTTCTGTATTATCCATCTTTTGAGTTGAATAAATCTGATAAAAAATAGTTGTTGGTGATATCATTTTTTTTCTGAAAATTCAAAAGTACCATTTATGTGTAAGAAGAATACCCTTACCAATTTTGTATATATTTGAACACTAATATATTTGAACAGTGAATGAGTTTATTTGGATGTACTTGTAGACCAATCAAAGGAAATCTTCTCTCTAATATTATTTTTCACTCTCTAAAATATTTCTATGTTGCCGTTTCGCAATTTGTTTCTAAAAAAACATCATTTTTATTTTTTATTTTCTTAGGATACTATATTTTATTTGGTATGTCAAGTGAGATTCTAGTATCTGTACATCATTTTTAATTTTTGTTGAATATTATTTATTTCAATATATATATATATATATATATAAACATGATCTTTCTTACAAATATTCTGTTCTAACTATATAACTTCTATATATTTTATTTCCATTCGTAGAACTCTCCTTCTATAAAAAAAATATATATATAATCCCTCTCTCCCTCTCTCTCTCTAAATTTTTTTTTCTCTCTCTAAAATTTCTATGTCGTTGATAGTAAGTAGTATCTCTCTGAAACATAGCACGCAAGTTCCAAGAATTTTCATAGTATCAGCATAGATCTAGAGAGCACAACCGAAAAGACGTTGTTCGACCCACTCCAAAAAATCAACAATCCAATTCCAATGTCTTCAAGAAGATCAACAGAAAATATTAAGACCCAATTAAAAAATTTCGGTATAAATAGATAGAAATCATATAAAAAAAGGATATATAAAATTAGAGGGAAAATTAGATAAAAAATTACTTCTTGTATTAAGATGGGGTCGCATCAAAGCAATATTAGAAAGTTTGGATCAATTTTATGAGTATTTTCATTTGTGTGGACTTGTTTAGTTTTTATCTATAAATTTTTGTACTTACATATTCCTTCTTCAAATTTTAACTTTGAACACGAATACAACATGTCATTCCTTACTAATTTAATAGTGTTGTCTCAAACTTTTATAAATAGTTGGGTTTATTTAAGGATATGGAATAAAAGATAGGGCTTGGTGGGTGCAGTGGGTTTATTTTATGGAGTATATATAATTATATAGAATATTGTTATGTTATGGCAGGTAGAGAAGGAAAATATGAATTTAAGGTTAATTTTGATATTTTGCATTTTGCTTTATTTTTTTTTTACTAATGATAAAATAAGGTTAATTTAGTAATTTTACTGCCAAAATTATGATTTGTCCTTATTTGCACAAATTGAAAAAAAATATTGGAGTTTTTCAAACAATAAAAGAGTAATTGGACATTTTGTATATTATGCATGGATTTTTTGCACTTAATCCATAAATAAATATAATCGAGGAGGGAGAGTTTTAAAATTATTAAAATTTTAGCATATCCCCCGCCCCTTTAATTGGCTCCGTCCATAGTTATAGCTCTAGTATTGATTTGTTTAGAATATGTTACTTATGAAATAGATAAGAGCTTAACCAAATGGTATATTCTTCTATTTTGAAATGGAAGTTTCAAGATTTGATTTATATATCTTCATTTGCACAATAATGAGTGTTTATAAATTCCTTTAAATGATACTGTTTGTATAGCAGGAAAGTGCAAGGGCCACCAGAAAGTAGTATTTTCTCTGTAATTCATTGTAAAAATGGTCAATACAGGTTATATGGGAGAACCAGGAGGGTGATTCAAATGGATTGCCACATTTGATCTACATTTCAAGAGAAAAGCGTCCAAAGCATCCACATCATTTCAAAGCTGGTGCAATGAATGTCCTAGTAAGAATTTTTCGGCATCGACAAGGAATTATTTACATAATCTTCATTTGTACTATATATATATAGACACACACATTGGTCACATCCCACTTATACTCTTAACTTAGGTTGGGAGTTCAAATCTCGGAAACTTTTTCGATAATTAATTGATGCATGTGGAATTGGGGATTGATAATTATTTGATGCATGTGAAACTTTTTAGAAAATATATATGTACACACAAAGTTTTATATATTATTCTTAATAATTCATTTTAATGTACTTGTTACTAATTAGTTTTTCGATCAAAATTAACATGAACCACATCATGAACAGGCGAGAGTTTCTGGAGTGATGACAAATGCTCCTTTCATGCTGAACGTAGACTGTGACATGTTCGCCAACAATCCACAAATCGCTCTTCATGCAATGTGTCTGCTCCTTGGTGTGCAAAATGAAAGCGACTGTGCATTTGTTCAGTGTCCCCAACAATTCTATGATGGACCAAAGGATGACCCATTTGGAAATCAATTGGTGGTTTTGTATGAAGTAAGTAATTAATTAAAGTTACCATATTAATTACAAAAATCTATCAAAAAAGTATTATTATTATTTTGTTAATATAAGAAAACTTGTGAATTAATAGATTTAGAAAATTAATCTAAATTCTTTTTAAATGCCTAAAACAGTATATTGGGCACGGAATATCCGAGATTCAAGGACCATTTTACTATGGAACTGGATGTTTTCATAGAAGAAAAGTTATTTATGATTTATCACCGGATGAGAAAGAAATTAATGGTACTTGAATTAACTATAAACTCTCAAGTATAGTTCTTCTTTCTATTTAATTTTTTAATATATATATATATATATAATATTAAATGAGCTACACTTTCTACAATATTACCTTGCTTTATTAGGTAAATTGAGTGATAAATACTTGGAGAAAAAATTTGGAAATTCAAAGGGGTTCAACAAATCAGCTGCTCAGATTTTGTTAGGGTTGAATGGGAAATCTTATACTCAACTCGATTATTCAACTTCATTAACGGAGGTAGCCTGCAAGGTCTCAAGTTGTGTCTATGAGAATGGTACCAGTTGGGGTACACAGGTAAGAGGTCATGTTGTATGATTGGTCGTGTATGTTTGTATGTGTATATATATATATATATATATATATATATATATATATATATGATAATTCTAATGGAGTGTGATTTGATAACTACATTTCAGGTTGGCTGGCTATATGGATCTGCAACAGAAGACATTCTCACTGGACTTACCATTCATGGGAAAGGTTGGAGATCCGCCTTATGTAATCCTAAGCCAGATGCATTTTTAGGGTGCGCACCTTTGAGTGGGCCTGCGTCTATGATCCAACAAAAGAGATGGGCCACTGGGCTTCTAGAAATCCTAATCAGCCCAAGAAGCCCATTGATTGCTACGCTCACTGGTAAGCTCCAGTTCAGGCAATGCATGGCATATATGTGGCTTCAAGGTTGGGCCTTACGTTCAATTCCAGAGCTGTGTTATGCTGTTTTACCCGCGTTTTCTATCCTCACCAACTCACACTTCTTTCCCAAGGTAGGCACCAACCATAACCCTCCATCCTTAATCATTATTCATTTAAAGAAATTATTCATTGGACCTATCCGTGTTTTCTATCCTCACCAACTCACACTACTTGAATTATTCGTGTTGTTTTTTATTTTTAATATTTTTTTTGGTAAATAAGTTTTTGTTTTTCTTTTGTGTAGACAAATGCTCATTTTCTGTCATGGACTAAAATTCTGGACATTTTATATAATAAAAGTAGAAAGAACCCCTAGATTATAACCCTTTAGACAATAAAATACATTTAAAATTTAAAATTCGAACAATATAATAAGTTTGATTTGTTTCTGCAGGTTCAAGAACTGGCCATATTGATACCGGTTTCAATATTTATCATCTACAACCTTTACACCCTATCAGAGTACCTCCAAATTGGTTTGTCAATCCACGCATGGTGGAACAACCAGAGAATGTTGAGAGTGAACGCGATGTCAGCATGGTTATTTGGAATGTCAAGTGTTATACTGAAGCTCTTAGGTCTATCAGAGACGGTGTTTGAGGTTACACAAAAAGAGCAAACAAGTAGTGATGATGATGATGACGATGACAATGTCAATGCCAATGCCGGAAGGTATACATTCGATGAGTCCCCGATTTTCATCCCGGGCACTACTATTTTGTTGGTGCACTTGATGGCATTAGCCACCGGAATATTAGGGTTTCGACGAGTTCACAATGATGGGAATGGGTGTGGGATAGGGGAGTTCATAGGTAGCCTGTGTGTGGTGCTATGCTTCTGGCCATTTTTGAAAGGCCTGTTTGGGAAAGGAAAATATGGGATTCCCTTATCCACCGTATATAAGTCTGGAGCGTTGGCTTTATTGTTTGTGCAATTCTGCAAATGGACTTCAATGGGTTAGGTCCTTAGGATATAAGGACTTCAAAAGAATCCTTTAGGGTACGTTTGGCAACAGTTGTTTTATGTTTTTACTTTGACCCGAAATAGAAGTAATATTTTCGCTTTAGAGTATGTTTAACACTATTTCAAAAAAAAATTGGTAACGTAAATTTGTTACAAGATTTTTGGAAGAAAAAACGTGAAAGCATGTTTGGTAAAAGATGCTGTAAGTTTGAAAAATTGAATGGCTAGTTAAACAAGTTGATTTAGATTTTTTTTTTTTTTTTTTAAATAATGTTTTACTACAATGTGGAAGCAAGAAAAAGCATCATTTTGATGCTTCCAATTTTGGCCTCAATTTTGGAAGCGCTTCAATACTATTCAAATGACAACAAATGTTACCAAACATATTTCGTACTTTTGCTTCACTACAGTACACTAGCAAAAGCAAAAAATATGAAACAAAAACATTAGCCAAATAGGCCCTTAATTTAACCAATTTGACACCAACTTTGAGAGTGTATCACTGTTCATTTAGGTATATATTTGGTGTCGCCTCAACCAAAGCATGCAAAAGTGTAGTGTGTCAAGTTTAAATTTATGAAATGCCACTACCACTTCTAATTAAAAATATAGTTAGGGTGAGTAGGTGTAATACCCCTAATTTAACAAGGATAGTTCTGGAATTTATTTAATTATTTAAATTGTGTTTTTATTTATTTAGTTGTGAATTTGTTGATTAAGTGTGACTTTATTTGTTTTTATTTATTTAGTGGTGGTTTTGTGAATTAATTAATTAATTATTAAATTGTATTTTATTTTTCTGTTTTTCGTTAATTAAACTTAGGGTTTTGTTTTATTTTTTCTTTAGCCGACTTAGTTTCATGTCTAGTATTAGGACTAGAATTAGGGTAACCTTAATCCTATAAATATATACATTAAGGTTCTACCTAGGGTTTTAGAACCTAAACACGTCTGTGGAGGCAGAGAGAGAGAACAGAGGAAGGTTTACAGTAGTCGGAGTTCGCCGGAGAATTTAGGAAGCAACTGTGCAAGGTTTCAAACTGAGACCTAAAGGCAAGTTCTAAACCTATCTCTTTCCCTTAGGCTCATGTTCTTTGCACAACTGATACAATTCCAGGATTTAATAAGGATTAAAAACTGAACTGGATTGCATGTTTTAAATGCTTAAAACTGGATGTGTGTTCAAGTTGTTTAATGTTTGTATTAAATTCTTTGTTGCATAATTTCTGTTTTAAATCATGTAAGTTGATGAGTAATGATTTTAATTAGTTTTATACCATGTTGGGAACCACTGGAATTAATTGAGTTTGCAAGTTTGGTGTGTTAAAACAATTGGGGTTCGGGAAGGCATAAACTGCTCGTATTAAACTCTTGGTACAAAATTCATGCTTTAATTGATTTTAGTAACTGAACAAAGAATTTAGTGGATTCCGGAATAATTTGGAACCTGATTTAAACACTTAGGAACCCTAGGTGTGAACGTCAGTTCATCAGAAACTCACCAGAATTGAAAACGATGAAGAACAGAGAGAGAGACGGCTCACTGTTTTAGAGAGCAGGCTCTTCCGGACCAAGAGTAAGCTCTACTTTTAAGTAGAGCCGGCTCTAGGGGTCTTGGAGAAGGCTCTTCTTCTAGTAGAGGCGGCTCCAAGATGGGAAGAGCAGGCTCTTCTTTTGGTAGAGCAGGCTCTTCCCTCGGGTGTGCGTTTTTTAATTTTTCTGCGACTGTGTGGGCTACAGAACTTGGATTTTGGAATTTTTAGTTTATGTTGGAAGCTATACTGAGGTGTTTAGAGGTGGTCTCAGCTTGATTAAAATCCTTGAGAGAAGATTTATGCAAAATAAAACAACTTTGTTTTAATGCGATAGTGGACAATACTTAATTATTCAGTTTACTGTGTTTTTGTTATGAAAGGATGTAGAATTGCTTAACACTTAGAATAGCAGTTCTTAGCAATAAAATTCTCAATTAAACCTATCCCAATGTTGTAAAATAAGCGTGTGGATTTAAATGGTTTAGTATGCTTATTTGGCCCTAAGTTGGTTTTCAGTTTGGATGGGAGGAACTGCAAGATATTTAAGCTTTGGTATTAAAATTCTTAGTGATGATTTGCAATTAGTCACGTTCCAGAATTACTAAAAATAAACCTGTGAACATTTATATTCTGTTATGGTTGATTAAAATTAATTGGTTTACATGTATAACCTGTAGTATCAATTAATGGACATTTCAGAGTAGTATGGATTAAGATCGTTAATTGACAATTATTTTATCATGCTTAATATGGAACAATTGATATTTGTACTCAATGTTTTATTGTCAATTGTGGAATGTATGGATTGGTTGATAGTTATATTTTTTATTTATTCTATCAACTGCCGGATGGATTGGATTATATGCACCGGTATGGGACGGTGACATACTAGGTTTGAATTGGCTCAAAATTGCTACTTCCTACCTATACGGAATAAGGGAGTGGATTAAAAATAAATCCTACTTATATTTAGGCTAAGTCAAAGAAGCTGCACAAGCTGAATGACTAGCTGGATTACTGGTTATCTATGTTAAGTCTGTGCAGTAGAATAAGCTGAACAATTTACTAAATTTATTATGGATGGTTATGAACGGATTTTAAATATATTATTATGGTACTGTGACATGAGCTTGAGTCTCAGAATCGACAGTTAGGAAGCGTATATGCAGTAGGATGCGTAGCTGGCTATGCTGGTTGTGGTGTACCCTGTTAGGCTTAGGTAGTCATGCCCACTCAGGTGCGTTTTGCATGTTGCCTTCTACTCAGGTTGCGACCTGTATCATAATCCAGCGAGAGTCCCTAGTGTGGATATATATATATATATATATATATATATATATATATATACACGACTTATATAGTTATTGTTAAGTTGGTTAGAGTGTATATGCGTATCAAGTCTCTGCTTGGATTGTAGTAGGTTAGAACTTGTTTGTGGGCCTGACCCACTCCTATTTTTCAGGTGTACGTCAGTTCCAGGCTTGAACTTGTTCGTGCTGGGCAGAGACGATCTTCCATTCTACCGATGATGTAGGACTTCCTTCCAGATATTTGATTTGGATTTTATCTTCAGTTTACTTTCATTTCAGTTTGGTTTTTAGGGGTCCACTAGAGATGGATTCCCGTTAAAGATTTTTTTATTTAGTTTTCTTTCAGCTTAAACTATTGTTTCTTAAATTCAATTTGTATTCTGTGTTCGTTATAACATATTAATTGTTTGATATTTCCCTCGGGTTTGGGCCTGGCCTGATCAACCCGTGTCTCGGATCCGAGGGATATCACAGTAGGGATTGTGCCAATGGATTGGAAGCGTACTTTTGCTTGGAAATAAGGTCGGATTAGTAGGTCGAGTGATCAAAAGGTGGTTTAATTGGTTAATTAAACTACAATTTTAACTAAGTGAAAATAATGTGAAACAACTAAATTAAGTAAAGTGTAGAGAATAAGAGAGAGTCTTGGGACTTTGAGTTCACCATTAAGTACCACCTTCCTAGATATCCAATGTTTATTGGACAAAGGGGAAACATGTGTTGTAAATGAAATTGTGTGCAATTGATTGAAATAATAGCATGGATGGCTAAGTAAGCATACATTGTCTAACCAATCTAGTGAATAGCACAACATATCAAGTTAAGTCATTATTCCTTCCTTTAAGCCCTCAATCAATACACACCCACAATTTAGAAAAATATACTACTTGCATTCATAAGTATGGAATATCAAATAACAAGCATGGATTGTCCTCCCATCTAAGAAAGTAAAGCGACTACACTACAACTAAGTTAGGGACATGAAAATTAAACTAAGTAAATTAAAAAAAAGGTACAATCCATCAAGAAATGAGCATGAACCATCAAACAAATCACAAGAGTATTCCATTAAAGCACCATGCCTTGACAATTACTAGATTCATAGCATCAACACACATAAACATGCATCAACATCACAAAATCTAGAGATAAACATATGAACATCTATTCTAGCATACATAGACATATGAATAGAATGAAATGATTAATTGGAAGTATTAAACCACACAAATCATTGTAAAAACAAGATTTATATATAAGTCAAATGTCAAGACAAGAATTACAACACAAATCCCCATTAATTACAAAACATCAAAATCTAGAAGGCACCCTTAGGGCTAGCCCTAGCTCAAGAAGATGTTTAGCCACCATTGATATTGTCATCCAACCCTCAAAGGTTATCCCATGCTAGAAAATCTTCTTCCTCCTTGGTGGAAAACCTAGAAGAGAGGAAGAACTTTTCCCAATTTGTGTATTCTCTCTCTAGTCTTTAGCCAAGTCTCTCTAATTAATCTCTCTTTTACTCAAAATAGTCAAAATCTTTATATAAAAGGCTCAAATGTCACACCAAATGGTTAGCCCTCATGCACTAGGACCTCCAAATGATTGCACCACGAGCACACCTTTTATTTGGCTTGAAATCAAATTTTTCACGCATTTGAGGATGTTCAATCAATCTCAAAGTTAGTTCGATCAATTGAGCTATGTCGGTGCCTTTTTGGAATAAGACAAGGCTGAGATATTTTTGGGATATTTTGGGAAAAAGACAAAAGTGGTAGGTGGGGATAAGATCAAGGGTGTTCGATCGATCAGAGAATTGTTAGATCGATCGAAGAAGGTATTTTGGTGAGGAAAATAACAAAAGGCTCGATCCATCTTAGCCTTATTGGAACGATCACTGTGTGATCGATCGAAGCTTGGTATGATCGATCAAAGAATGCTGATTTCCACCTCTTTGCTTCCACGTTGCTCCTTTCTTCCATTGAGTTGGAGATTGCATCTTTTATGCTCTAATTCAGCTGCATTAACTTATTTTGTGGATAAGTGCCTGAAAAGGGTAATAACATGAAATTAGTCTAAAACGAAAAAATAAGATACATAAAGCTCCTAGAATACTCGAGTTTAAGGGGTTTAAATGCCCATTTTTCAACGCTTATCAATATTCATTTATGTAATATTTATTTTTTTAAAATTTATATTATAAATGCATGATTTTTTCATAAACAAAAAATAAATAAAATTGAGTACCAAAATTCACCATTAACAAAATTGGAATTCTTTGAATCCCATTAAGTAATATTAAACCTTTAATTTCATAATGTCACGTTCGGCCAAATGGGGTTGGCAGGTAGAGAAAAATGGATATACAATCGAACATATTTGTGTAATAAATTGTGAAATGTTCTAGAGTGGTGGATCGGAGGATTCTAGAATATTAAAGAGAGTGCATGAATTTGTAAATTATCGAATATTCTAAAAAATAGAGAGATTTGTAGAGATGGTAAATATTTGATAGTTAGATGGAAAATACCATAGATTAGATTTTTAATTATTAATTGTTGTGCATTTTAGTTGTCCATTAATGAAAATGTTGTCTATATAAATAATAATGAACCTAGTCTTCTCAACATTGTTATAGCACAACAATAGAATAACATATGTTCATTATGAATTTAGAATATAGGAGAGAATTAACATCTATTTTACTTTATTTTCCCTTTATTTTAAAGGTTTTTTAGCAAATACAATTAACTAATCAAAAGTTAACAATTATCCCTCTGTAAGGCGACGTTAAAATTTGGGCACACATATGATATGTGGGTTGATGGTTTGACAAAATATACTTATATATTTATTTATCTAATTTTATAATTAGCAAGTTAACAGTGTTTGTTGTATGTATAATGATTTTTTTATCAAAATATTCCATTCATATGTCACATAAAATAAAATTTTCAATGTTTGGCTTCCAAATGGGATAATTTCCAACATTTTATAAATTTAGAATATTTATTGCAATAATAATAATAATAGGAGTATTTTAGAACTTTCTAATAATTAAGATATTAGTACAAGGCCTGACCCTCCAGTATATTTGGCTCAAAAATTTGTATTACTATGACTTCTTAAAATTTTAGATCTTATTTAGGTTAGGGTCTCAAAAAATATTAGGCCTCTCACAATCGGGTCCTATATTTGTCTAATTCAATCTATTTTAAATTTAATATGAACATCAGGAATTCTATCAATAAATATACGTATGCTGTCATGAAGTATACTATTGATGCCCGTCAAAGGTAATGTTGAAACAACCTTTCAAATCACTCTCTTTAGTTGCGGCCCACTGTTGAAACTACCTTTAAAATGACAAACTATGGAATTTAACAGTGCATAACATATCACGTTACTCAATTGCTGAAACAATATTATTTTATATTTTAAATTTACATAGATGAATTTTGTTATAAATCGTAATAAAAATTTTAAACTAAAAGTATTCAAAGAGTGAACTAGGCAACAATTAATGGGGAAATTGTGTATATATATATTAAGGTGAATTTAAGTCAGACGACTATGTACTCACTTAAATCTCTCTAGTTATCACATTGAAAGTTGGACAATAGGTAGAACATCTCCAATGATTGTCTATATATATTTATATATATATATATTTTGAAAATCTGATATGTCATAATAGATTTATATAAAAAATTTGAATTAATTATTTTTAGCTCCAGCCATTGTTTTATACATTTTGTGTAAAAATATATCTGTCAATGACAGTAAATAACGTGTCATGCCCAAGATTCACAAAACTTTTACAAATTTACTTAACACATGATTGATTCGTTAATGGAATGAGAAAGAGGGAGGAGGGAGAAAATATGATGATGTGGATGTGTAAAAGGATTGTGTAAAATATATATTATGTGATATATATATTTTGGGGAGATTGTGAAAAATATATATATTGTATATTGGCTAATTTTGTTATCAAAATAAGTTCGATCGAGTTGTAATGTTTCAATTCAAAATTTCAAGATTGAAGATCGGATGCGGATTTGAAGAAGTTCAAGTGTTCATGATTTACTACACTTCGGGATGATGAGAACAATATTTTAGAAAGGTATGTGAGTGAGTGAGAACACTTAGGAAGTTTTAGAAGTTTGAAGCGTTAATGAAATTTACATTCTGTTTTTTTGGTACTAGTAGGAAATTTACTTCTGTCCTTCTGGTATTGGTAGCCAAAATCTAGTACTGGTAGCTAAATGAAGGATTCACTTCTATCCATTAGGAACTGGTAGGAACTTCTTGGTACTGGTAGCCAAAGTACGTCGGAATAGGTTCTGTTCAACTTGAACCGGTACCCAAATCCAGGTATCGGTTTAAGAAGTCCTAATTAGTATAAAACTTCAGTTTCGTTATCCGTTTTGATTCCCTTTTGGACCAAATTTCCTTCCAAGTCCTATGCATGAAATTTTCTACATTTTCAGAGAGATTAGGACATTATAAATTCTACATAAAGCTTGATAGTCATCTAGGTTTATTCACGGCTTTTACATATAAAATTCAAATCTATTCGAGAGCCATCTTTGAGAGATATTTTTATTCAAAAAATCAATCTGATTTTTCTAATTTTATTTTTTAAAGCACACACATAAACACAAGAGTGATTTAAGAGTGTTGTTCTCTGTCTCATCAGAATTGGAGCATAATTGAAGATTCAGGAATTTTGAAAAGCAGAATTCATTCATTCTTCGTCAAATTTAGATTTAGAAGAAAAGGGGTGAAGCGATCATACTTTGAAGGGGTCAAAGCATTCGTGGAATGTTGTTTGATCTACCTGCAACTCTTCTTCAGAAATCAAGAGTAAGCCTGAGGTTAAGAGCTGTTGGATGGGGGAGTCGCAAAGCCAAGGATTGTCAGCGATTGATTTTTGGTAAAACGATAGGGTGTGAGACTGAGTCAAAGTTCAATATACTTTGCTTCAAACATAGTGGATCGTTTATCTCAGGATTGCTTAGTCCAACGAGGTTTTTCCTGTTACAATTGGTCTATTCTACCAATTAGGGTTTCCTCGCTAAAATCCTAGTGTTATCTTTCAAACTCTATTTACTTTACTTGCACTTTATTTTTGCTTGGTGGTTTGATTTTAGTTTTATTTCGGTAAAATTAAAATAAGTAAAAATTGGATAAAAAAGTAAGTTAAATATATTTACCATCCTCTAGGTTATCTATCTATATTATATTCTACAACCATTCTGCTACGTACAAATTCTCAACAAATGGTATCAGAGCATTATTCTCAGCTTGAGTCCACTCATACTATTCATTTTCAATGGTAACACCATCCTTTGTGACTGTAGGTTTTTTATAACATTTTTCAATTGCACCCTAAACATATTTCACATTTAACTTTTGAAGAGATTTTTGAGGAACATCAAAAACATTCTTTTTCTTATGTGAATTCCTTTTAGCACGAAAATTTCTAAGTTTATTTCAATTACTTTGCTTTCTAGCATGAAACCTATTTTGTGCAAAGGAATTATAACCATATTGTGTCTGGCCTTCGAAACCTAGGAAAGAAAGTGACAGATAAGAAGATTAATAAGAAAATTCTTAGGTCTTTACCTGAAAGGTTCCGAATCAAAGTTGAAATACTGCAAGCAACTCAAAACATCACTACTATGCAAGTTAATGAGGTTGTAGGTCATATTAAGAACTATGAGATGAAGTACTATGGAAATTCCCCAAAACCCAAAGACTTAGCCCTAAAAGCTTCCAAGTCTGAGGTTAGGTATGATAGTGAGTCTGATAAAGAAATTGCTCTCATCACCGGGAAGTTCAGAAATTTGATCAAGTCTGAAAAGATGAATACATTTAAGAAAGGGGGAGAGTCAAAGTTTAGGAATAGAGAGTTTTCATCTAAGGGAAGTGAGAGATAATATAAAAGGAGAGAAGATGACTCTAAAGGAACTGAGATTAAATGGTAGACATGTGGTGGTATAGGTCATACATCAACAGTTTGTCTAAGTCCTAAAAATAACTTTGTTGCTAAGAAAGAGTCCAAAGATAAAAAGAAGGCTTAAGCAATGAAAGTTTTAGTTTCTAAGGATAACGATGCTTCTTTTTTTTTCTGATGGTGGTTTTTTAAATGATGATGATAATCCTCTTGCTTTTGTGAATAATGATGCTTCTAAAAGATTTTCTTGTCTGACACAGATGACTCGGATTTTGAAGATATAGCAAAACCTAATGATAAAGATTGTTACAAGGAAGCAACAAAGGAGAATTATAATAAAACCTTCAATGAATTGTATGTTACATATGTAAACTTTAATTAATTCGTGTTAAGCATTAATCACAAATAAACATGAATCCCAAATCTTAGAACTTCATGATTTTCATATTATCTATAATATATAAATGAATAATTAGATATAAATACCTCGATCCGTAATTGTAAAACTCGTAGAGATCAAGGCAAGCGTCGAGATCATTTCTGCAGAACGAACAACATGCTAAACTGCAATAGCCAAAGCGTGGAAACCGATTTCTCTCTCTTGGCCTTTTGCACACATAAATATTATACATATTGTTTTCATTAGCGTACATAACTGGTGGGAATATGCACTTTTATAAAGGCAGAGAGATGACCAGTTTTCCTTTTAGTAACTTTAATTCCACTTTTTATCAAAGTAAGAAATAAATACGAAAACACTTCTCTAATAATTAATTACCAAAAAGATAATTTATTGGTTGACCAACTAATATAATATTAATCTGATATCTATTTTATTTAACCACCAAATAATAAAATATATCAAATGTCCAAATCATGTGGGCCACACAATTAATAAATAATCTTACATTCTCCCACTTAGTGTAATAACCCTAATTTTAAACGGATAGTCTCGGCATTTATTTATTATTTTTATTGTATTTTTGCATTATTATTGTATTTTTGCATGATTATTTGGATTAATTATTTTTATTTATTGTTTTGATGTAATTGGTTACCTATGTGTCATGTGTTTTAAATTGATTAAGTTATTTTTTATTCTTTAATTGGCGTTTATTGTTTAAGTGTTTTTAGTTATTTAATTGGGTTATTTAATTAGAATTAATTAGTTAAGTGGATTTAATTATTTAATTATTTTTTTTTTTTCATTTAATTCTGTTTTAAGTTACAGTTAAATTTAGGGTTGCAATTACATAGGTAGCCGACGTAGGTATTTATCTTAGGTCGGTTTATGGGCCGAGATGGGCTTTGGCTTAAGGTTACATGGATTAGGGTTTAATCACTAAGCCTATAAGTATGTGTGTCACGGTGGTTTAGGGTTTGAAAAGAATTAAACATAATTTCTGTAAACACAACAGAGACCGTGGGATACAGAGGGAGAATAGAGAGAGATAGGAGAGGAAGGATAGGTGGAAGCAAGGTAGAAGGAACGTGGGTTTGTGGAACAGCACTGGGGAAATTGAACGGGTAATACAGAACTGGGAATTTAGAGTTTCAAGTCTGAAACTCAAAGGCAAGTTCTTATATTCCTCCTTCCCTTTGATTTGTGTTCTGCGCACCTGGACATCTCTAGGAGATTAATTGGCCTTAAACTGAACCATGCATGTTTTATATATGTTTTACTTGATCGTTTTATCTATGAAATTTATTTACAAAACAATTATAGCACGTATGTTTTCTTGACTCTGTTTTGGCGTAACGTCTCTTTAATTTTTATTTTAAATCTTACTGAAATCAAACGAGGTCTGATTGGATACTAGATGTAATTTAAGACTTCAAATTTAAAATTGGAGGAAGAACAGAGGGGTTGGGATAAAACTGATGTCGCAATTTAGTTTCAGTATTATTCTTCAACTATGCTAGTTCAAATGGCTTGATTAAACTCTGTAATTGTTTGCAAAACTATTGTAAACAATCTTGGGGAATGCTTCTAGACTAAATAACGAGTCCTAAGATTAGTTTTAGAGACCAACAGAGTGGTTGGATTTGATCAGAGAAGGAGCAGACGGACTGAAACGAAGCAACGGGGACAAGGCTCTCAAATGAGGTGAGAGCCGGCTCCATGGAAGTGGGAGCCGGCTCCCACAACAAAGTAGAGCCGGCTCTAAGAAGTCCTAGAGCCGGCTCTAGGCTAGAAAAGAGCCTGCTCCAAATTCTGGAGCAGGCTCCCTTGTTATTTTTGGTTTATTTTAATTTTTTTTAAATTTTTCTACATACTATGTTCACTGTTTGGGCAATCTGGGTTATTAATCAGTTTTAAAATTTTAGATGGGTGTAAAATAATAATTTTAACTTGTAACTAAGGTCTTGAATTGCATAAATTTACCCCTTAGTTTAAATGGAATTAACAGTACGCTATTTGACAACTTTGCGTACAGTTAACGGCTGGAAGGAGATTTGTTGATTAATTTTAATCTGATGGTTTAGGGTGCTATAAAATGATTTTAAATTTATTTTTGATGCACGATGAAGTCTTTTAAAGTAATATATTGGACTTGTGGCATAGTGGAGGCTCTGTGCTAAAGGTTACAACACAGTATAAGTATATGACTTAGTATTCTGTTACCGGATGGAGGGAACTAGATCGCTTAGTTTAATTTAGCGATTTATTAGACTATAATATTATTATAGAACTAATTTTAAATACATGATAGGGTCATTGTTTTTATTAAATTTGAACTATGCATGTGTTGGATGTTAATTGTTAGAATAGTTTATTCTCCGATGCAATTACATGGATTATTACTGGATTTTGTTTGCTAGATTGTTAAGATTCCTTCTGCAAGTATTGGATGGTGGTTTTTGGACTGTAAATTATTGAACTGTTATATATGTTGTAATTTACATGGATATGGAGGATTGTATGTACCGGTATGGGACGGTGACATACTAGGGACGGTTTAGCTCAAAACACATAAACCTAACCTAATGGATTAATGGAATGGATTGAAAGATATCGAATCCTAATTGTGGCTAAGTCAGATCAGCTGTAACCAAGTTGGATGACTTCCTGGATTAACGGATGGTAGTTAAGTCATATCCACTGAATAAGTTGAGTGACTAACTAGTTGGTTTATTGTAGGTCAGTTTAATAAATAGTTGAACTGCTTACCCTGGATTTGGACAGACTTTATATATATGTTTATGGTACCACGAGTTGAGCTTGAGTCTCAGACTCGTTGGTTAGGGTGCGTATATGCAGGGGATGCGTAGCTGGTTATAATAGGTTGAGGTGTACCCTGTTAGGTCTAGGTATTCATGCCCACCTTTGGGTGCGTATTCGCATGTTGCCTTCTATTCAGGTTGAGACCCCTATTATAGACTAGTAAATGTCCCTTAGTGTGGATATAATTATACGTATAGACTAGATAGATATTGTGAGGTGTCTATGGTGTATCTGCGTATCGAGTCACTGTATGGATTGCAGTTAGATTAGAACTTGCTCGTGGGTCTGACCCACTCCTTTATTATTCTTTTCAGGTACAGGACGGTTCCAGCCTTAGAGCTTGATCGTGCTTGTCGAGGACAGTCTCACTTTCATCTGATTACGTAGGACTTCTCTCGATGTTTCTAGTATTATCTATTTTCAGTTTCATTCTTAGTTAAACTTTTAGTTAGGAGTCCATCAGTGGATTCCCAAGTTGTAACTTTGAAGTTTTGGAGGATTGGAGTTTCAATTTTCAGTTGTACATGGAGGATTTTATAATTAATGTTTCTTTCAGTTTTATTCTATCTTTTTTGTTCTTTTTATCATCTGTGTTCGTTTTAAAATACTTTAATTGTTTGATATTCCCTCGGGTTTGGGCCTGGGCCTGATCAACCCGTGTCTCAGATCCGAGGGGTATCACAGTTGGTATCAGAGCACTCCAGGTTCAAGTGTCTCTAGGACGTTTCGTATTAAGACTTCCGCGTAGCGTTTTTTATTTATATAGAGCTTATGTTTAGGATTCGTTGAATTCTTTTACGGTTCGTTTAAACTCGTACTGATGTCTGTCTTTCTATGTTAACAGCATGGTTAACACTGGAAGATGACAGAACATGAACAGTCGACAGAGGAGAGTGGCACGTAGACAGCAGGAACGTCTACAATGTCGACAAATGGAAGAAAAGCAGCAAATGCTAGGGTTTCAGGAGGAGCTGGAGGAAGTTCAACAGACTCAAGGTCAGGACAGAGATTCAGAGATTCCTCCACACCTCAATGACCTTGTTGCTCGGGCTATAGAGGCTGGGGTAACAGCTACACTCCGGAACCAACCACAGGTTCAGCAGGCACCTGTACCAGCACCAGTGGTTCAGACGGATTCTTGGGGAAAGGCAAAGAGCTCTTTCACAAAGGGGAGTCCACCTGTGTTCTCAGGCTCCACCGATGCGAGAGCAGCTCACCAGTGGAAACAAGACATTGAGCGTCATCTTCGTTTGGTTCAGTGCACGGAGGTTCAAAAGCAGATGCTTGCTACTTTCAAACTAGTTGGGGATGCACTACAGTGGTGGGAGTCAGTTACCACCCCAGAGGAAAGGATGACATTGACTTATGATGAGTTCAGTGCTCGCTTTGAGGAGAAATATTTTCCCTATGCAGTCAGGGCAGCTATGAAGACCGAGTTTCTAAGTCTGCAGCAGGGAAACATGACAGTGGCAGAGTATGAGCAGCAGTTCACACGCTTGTCTCTCTTTGCACCGGAGGAGGTGGATACAGAGGAGAAGAAGCGTAACAGTTTCGTCAAGGGACTGATGTGGTCTATCAAGAGAGCTATTACAGGTAGTCCAGCCTATACTACCTATGCTCAGGTGGTAGACGCCGCGCTACAACAGTATCAGTTGACTGTGGACATCAGACAGGCTCGTGGTGAGAAGCGGGGTGATAAAGACTCTGCTAATCAGTCAGCTGAAAAGGGGAATGTCACTGGTCATCGGCAGAATGACAAAGGCAAGTTCCAAGGGCAACAGCCTTGGAAGAAGCACAAGGGTGGTTCAGATGCTCACCGGAATGGGGCACCTATTCAGAGGCAACAGAATGGAGGACCACAGGCAGGATAGGGTCAGCCACAGGCTAACCGACAGAGGAGGCCATTTGGTACTTTCCAAGGTAGTTGTTACACTTGTGGAGAGTATGGTCATACCACTAGGCAGTGTCCTAAAGCAGGACAGGGACAGAGACAGTATATGCAGCAAGGACAGAGGGCATCAGTGCTTCTACCAGCTCCACAGGTTCTACGGATTTAGGGATAGACACATCTGGCTTTACCAGCACCGCCGCAAACTCAGGGACAGGCACCACAGCAGTTGCACTATGGCAGGGTGTATAACCCCAAGCAATAGGATGTTCAGGCACCTCAGACTATTGAGGGTAAGTTTCCTATTCATGGTTTACATGGACGTGTTTTATTTGATACGGGTGCTACACACTCCTTTGTAGCTAGGACTTTTGTTACTTTATCTGGGATGAGGATGAGGGTATGCACTAGACCTCAGGGTATTTCTACACCCTTGGGTGATACAGCTATTATACATGAGAGTGATGGGCCTGTGATACTAGATACTGGCAGACTCAGATTTCTAGCCAATTTACTGGTCCTGGACATGCACACTTATGATGTGATACTTGGGATGGATTGGTTGTCTCACTACCATGCCCAAGTTGATTGTTTTGATAGATCTATTATTTTTACCATACCTGGTCAGGATATGTATGTAGTAGCTATGCCACGTTCTAAAGGAGGCGGTAGCACCTATTTGTTCCATGTGGAGGAGGAAAAGGATGAGGGGATTACTGTGTCATTGGATAACATACCAATTGTACAGGATTTCCCGGATGTATTTCAAGAGATTCCAGGGTTGCCACCTAGTCGCGAGATTGATTTTGTGATAGACTTAGCTCCAGGCACTGCGCCTATTGCTAGGGCACCCTATAGGATGGCACCGGTAGAGATGAGAGCTGAGGGATCAGATTCAGCAGTTACTCAGCCAGGGTTTTATTCGTAGGAGTACATCACCTTGGGGAGCACCGGTTCTGTTTGTGAAGAAGAATGATGGTTCGCTTCGTCTGTGTATAGATTATAGGGAGTTGAACAAGGTTACGATTCGTAACAAATATCCTTTGCCCAGGATTGATGACTTGTTTGATCAGTTAAGGGGAGCCACATACTTCTCCAAGATTGATTTGCGTTCTGGGTATCATCAGCTGAGGGTTAGGGAGCAGGATGTTCCTAAGACAGCGTTTCTCACGAGATATGGTTCTTATGAGTTTCGTGTTATGCCGTTTGGGATGACTAATGCACCTGCAGTGTTCATGGACTTAATGAATAGAGTCTTCCGGGCTTATTTGGATCAGTTTGTTATTGTCTTTATTGATGACATCTTGATCTATTCTCGGTCGGAGGACGATCATGCTGGACATCTTTGCATAGTCTTGCAGACGCTTCGTGAACACCAGTTATATGCCAAGTTCGAGAAATGTGAATTTTGGCAGCGGGAGGTGAAATTTCTGGGTCACGTGGTGTCAGAAAAGGGGATAGCAGTGGATCCGGCCAAGGTTTCAGCGGTGGTTGAGTGGGGACAGCCTACATCACCTACAGAGATTCGGAGTTTTCTCGGTCTGGCAGGATATTACAGGAGATTCATCCAGGGGTTCTCCAAGATAGCAGGACCACTCACTCATCTGACCAAGAAGGGTGTACAGTTCGTATGGGATGAACACTGTCAGCGAGCTTTTGATGAGCTGAAAAGGAAGCTGACTTCTGCACCGGTTCTGGCTACTCCGCAGAGCGGGATAGAGTATCTTGTTTACACGGATGCTTCATTGCAGGGTCTTGGATGTGTATTGATGCAGGAGGAGCGACCGATTTCTTATGGATCTCGGAAACTTAAGCCTCATGAGCTTAATTATCCAACACATGATTTGGAGTTGGCAGCAGTGGTTTTTGCCTTGCGTATTTGGAGGCATTATCTGTTGGGTGAGTCCTTCAGATTATTCAGTGATCACAAGAGTCTGTAGTACTTGTTCACTCAGCGGGAGCTGAATATGAGACAGCGCAGATGGTTGGAGTTTGTAAAAGACTATCATTTTTCTATACAGTACCATCCAGGGAAAGCGAATGTGGTGGCGGATGCACTCAGTCGCCGACCTGTTGGTAGTCTTTCTGCTCTATTCGCTATTGAGTGGAATGCTTTGAAGAATGTAGATGAGTTATCAGACGCTTTTATGGCTTGCATGGTGGTTACACCTTCCATCATTCGCAAGGTTTTACAAGCACAACTCACCGATCAGTGGTGTGTCGACAAGGTCGTAGAGATAGCTTCCGGAGAGATTCCATTCTACTATGTTGGGGCTGATGGAGGTTTAAGGTACAAGGGACGGTTAGTGGTACCTTCTGCTGATAATTTGAGGAAGGATGTGATGACTGAGACTCACCACTCTGAGTTCTCTGTTCATCCAGGAGGCGATAAGATGTATCAGGATATGAAACGGCAGTTTTGGTGGGCAGGTATGAAGAGGGACATTGCTCTTTTTGTTTCTCAGTGCAATACTTGTCAGATGGTTAAGATTGATCATCAGAGGCCGCTAGGAGCTCTACAGTCACTACCAATTCCGGAGTGGAAATGGGAGAGCATATCTATGGATTTTGTGGAAGGGTTGCCAAATTCTTTCAAGGGGCATAATTCCATATGGGTCATTGTGGATAGGTTGACCAAGTCAGCTCATTTCTTGCCTATTTGCACTGACTATACTTCGGAGCAGTTGGCGAGGCTTTACATTTCAGAGATTGTGAAGCTACATGGCATTCCATTGTCTATTATATCGGACAGGGATTCGAGCTTTGTATCGGGATTTTGGAAGAGTTTTCAGCAGGCTTTAGGTACGGAGTTACACCTTAGTACTGCTTATCATCCTCAGACTGAGAGGGTGAATCAGATTCTGGAAGATATGCTTCGGTCGTGTGTCCTGGATTTCAAGGGCCACTGGGAGAAATATTTGCCACTTGTGGAGTTTGCTTATAACAATAGTTTTCAGAAGACTATTGGGATGGCACCTTTTGAGGCGTTATACGGTCGACCGTGTCGATCACCTGTTTGTTGGATGGAGGTTGGAGAGAATCGATTCTTAGGTCCTGAGTTCATCAAGGATACTTCTGAAAAGATTGCTCTTATTCGAGATCGCATGCATACTGCCTAAAGTAGGCAGAAGAGCTATGCTGATCGTCGCACTCGTGCTTTGGAGTTTCGGGTTGGGGATCAGGTTCTTCTCAAAGTATCTCCTATGAAGGGTGTTATGCGCTTTGGGAAGAAAGGGAAGTTGTCTCCGCGGTTTGTCGGTCCATTCATGATTACGGATCGAGTTGGAGCTGTCGCTTATCGGTTGGCACTTCCGGATAATTTGGACCGCGTACACAACGTATTCCATGTGTCCATGTTGCGGAAATTTCTGCGTGATGAGGATCGGTATCAACATATCGATGTTGGGGAGATTGAGTTGCAGCCGGATGCAACTTATTTGGAGCCACCATGTCGTATTGTTGACCGTCGGGATCAAATCCTTCGCAATAAGGTTATCCCTTTGGTTCGTGTGCAATGGAGCCATCACAATGAGGCCGAGTCCACTTGGGAACGGGAGGATGTCATTCGCTCGCAGTTTCCTGAAATATTGGAAGAAGGTAAGGGCGAATTCCGAGGACGGAATTCCTTTTGTTAGGAGGGAAGAATGTAATACCCCTAATTTTAAACGGATAGTCTCGGCATTTATTTATTATTTTTATTGTATTTTTGCATGATTATTGTATTTTTGCATGATTATTTGGATTAATTATTTTTATTTATTGTTTTGATGTAATTGATTACCTATGTGTCATGTGTTTTAAATTGATTAAGTTATTTTTTATTCTTTAATTGGCGTTTATTGTTTAAGTGTTTTTAGTTATTTAATTGGGTTATTTAATTGGAATTAATTAGTTAAGTGGATTTAAATATTTAATTTTTTTTTTTTCATTTAATTCTGTTTTAAGTTACAGTTAAATTTAGGGTTGCAATTACATAGGTGGCCGACGTAGGTATTTATCTTAGGTCGGTTTATGGGCCGAGATGGGCTTTGGCTTAAGGTTACATGGATTAGGGTTTAATCACTAAGCCTATAAGTATGTGTGTCACGGTGGTTTAGGGTTTGAAAAGAATTAAACGTAATTTCTATAAACACAACAGAGACCGTGGGATACAGAGTGAGAATAGAGAGAGATAGAAGAGGAAGGATAGGTGGAAGCAAGGTAGAAGGAACGTGGGTTTGTGGAACAGCAGTGGGGAAATTGAACGGGTAATACAGAACTGGGAATTTGGAGTTTCAAGTCTGAAACTCAAAGGCAAGTTCTTATCTTCCTCCTTCCCTTTGATTTGTGTTCTGTGCACCTGGACATCTTTAGGAGATTAATTGGCCTTAAACTGAACCATGCATGTTTTATATATGTTTTACTTGATCGTTTTATCTGTGAAATTTATTTACAAAACAATTATAGCACGTATGTTTTCTTGACTCTGTTTTGGCGTAACGTCTCTTTAATTTTTATTTTGAATCTTACTGAAATCAACCGAGGTCTGATTGGATACTAGATGTAATTTAAGACTTCAAATTTAAAATTGGAGGAAGAACAGAGGGGTTGGGATAAAACTGATGTCGCAATTTAGTTTCAGTATTGTTCTTCAACTATGCTAGTTCAAATGGCTTGATTAAACTCTGTAATTGTTTGCAAAACTATTGTAAACAATCTTGGGGAATGCTTCTAGACTAAATAACGAGTCCTAAGATTAGTTTTAGAGACCAACAGAGTGGTTGGATTTGATCAGAGAAGGAGCGGACGGACTGAAACGAAGCAACGGGGACAAGGCTCTCAAAGGAGGTGAGAGCCGGCTCCATGGAAGTGGGAGCCGGCTCCCACAACAAAGTAGAGCCAGCTCTAAGAAGTCCTAGAGCCAGCTCTAGGCTGGAAAAGAGCCTGCTCCAAATTCTGGAGTAGGCTCCCTTGTTATTTTTGGTTTATTTTAATTTTTTTTTTAATTTTTCTACGTACTATGTTCACTGTTTGGGCAATCTGGGTTATTAATCAGTTTTAAAATTTTAGATGGGTGTAAAATAATAATTTTAACTTGTAACTAAGGTCTTGAATTGCATAAATTTACCCCTTAGTTTAAATGGAATTAACAGTACGCTATTTGACAACTTTGCGTACAGTTAACG
Organism: Cornus florida; assembly: GCF_030987335.1. Classification (NCBI taxonomy): domain Eukaryota; kingdom Viridiplantae; phylum Streptophyta; class Magnoliopsida; order Cornales; family Cornaceae; genus Cornus; species Cornus florida. Next base: position 32,034,717 of record NW_026775578.1, read on the forward strand.
GCTGGAAGGAGATTTGTTGATTAATTTTAATCTGATGGTTTAGGGTGCTATAAAATGATTTTAAATTTATTTTTGATGCACGATGAAGTCTTTTAAAGTAATATATTGGACTTGTGGCATAGTGGGGGCTCTGTGCTAAAGGTTTCAACACAGTATAAGTATATGACTTAGTATTCTGTTACCGGATAGAGGGAACTAGATCGCTTAGTTTAATTTAGCGATTTATTGGACTATAATATTATTATAGAACTAATTTTAAATACATGATAGGGTCATTGTTTTTATTAAATTTGAACTATGCATGTATTGGATGTTAATTGTTAGAATAGTTTATTCTCCGATACAATTACATGGATTATTACTGGATTTTGTTTGCTAGATTGTTAAGATTCCTTCTGCAAGTATTGGATGGTGGTTTTTGGACTGTAAATTATTGAACTGTTATATATGTTGTAATTTACATGGATATGGAGGATTGTATGTACCGGTATGGGACGGTGACATACTAGGGACGGTTTAGCTCAAAACGCATAAACCTAACCTAATGGATTAATGGAATGGATTGAAAGATATCGAATCCTAATTGTGGCTAAGTCAGATCAGCTGTAACCAAGTTGGATGACTTCCTGGATTAACGGATGGTAGTTAAGTCATATCCACTGAATAAGTTGAGTGACTAACTAGTTGGTTTATTGTAGGTCAGTTTAATAAATAGTTGAACTGCTTACCCTGGATTTGGACAGACTTTATATATATGTTTATGGTACCACGAGTTGAGCTTGAGTCTCAGACTCGTTGGTTAGGGTGCGTATATGCAGGGGATGCGTAGTTGGTTATAATAGGTTGAGGTGTACCCTGTTAGGTCTAGGTATTCATGCCCACCTTTGGGTGCGTATTCGCATGTTGCCTTCTATTCAGGTTGAGACCCCTATTATAGACTAGTAAATGTCCCTTAGTGTGGATATATTTATACGTATGGACTAGATAGATATTGTGAGGTGTCTACGGTGTATCTGCGTATCGGGTCACTGTATGGATTGCAGTTAGATTAGAACTTGCTCGTGGGTCTGACCCACTCCTTTATTATTCTTTTCAGGTACAGGACGGTTCCAGCCTTAGAGCTTGATCGTGCTTGTCGAGGACAGTCTCACTTTCATCTGATTACGTAGGACTTCTCTCGATGTTTCTAGTATTATCTATTTTCAGTTTCATTCTTAGTTGAACTTTTAGTTAGGGGTCCATCAGTGGATTCCCAAGTTGTAACTTTGAAGTTTTGGAGGATTGGAGTTTCAATTTTCAGTTGTACATGGAGGATTTTATAATTAATGTTTCTTTCAGTTTTATTCTATCTTTTTTGTTCTTTTTGTCATCTGTGTTCGTTTTAAAATACTTTAATTGTTTGATATTCCCTCGGGTTTGGGCCTGGGCCTGATCAACCCGTGTCTCAGATCCGAGGGGTATCACACTTAGCCCATATGATAACTTACATAGTGGTTTAGTAAAATAGTCATTAGTGTATACCATAAATCAAATTGAGTCCTTAAGTTGGTCATCATAAATACCATGGTAAATAAATTACCAATGCGAGTCATGGCGGCGGTTATATATCACTAAATGACACGGTCCCTTCCATGTACCACAACACTAGTAACCTATTTAACATAGTCTATAAATGAGAAGTATCAATAATAATCTAACAATAATGTCTTTTCCAAGACTATTTCTATTACCACTCATTAAAGCAATACGTACATGTACATTAATTAATAGGAAATATCATAAACGTATTTAATTAGCGCAAAATGTCAAATATATATAAGCACTGTTAAGCAATCCACAATTAAAAAAGAATCATCATTGATCACATTCAAGACCCATTCTTTCAACATGTTCTATAAATGTCTTAGGTGGTAGTCCATTCGTTAATGGATTGCAATCATAAGTTATGTGCTTATATGTTCAATAAACACTCGTTGTTTCTAAATATCTTCTTTAATGATAAAGTATTTCAACTTTAGAATACCTGTCATTTTTCATACAAGAAAATCAACAATTACAGCATAAATTTTTAGCAATCTAAAAATGGTACCTATAACTTCAAGTCCTGAAATAAATTCTACAACTATAAATTGTAATCTCAAAATATGCTATAAATTAAAAATTCATAATAGACAACACTTTTTCATAATATTGTTCCTCCAACCAAAAGGAACAAATAACCAATTATGAACTAATTATTATCTACATATTCAAAAAAAAAAAAAAAATGTCTTTCTAGCATATAATCTTTTATCCTTTACCAACTTGTATATACATCAAACTCCACAATATATGCATAAAGAATATTTTTTGTTTCTTTACCTTCTAGCTAATTCATTCTTTGGGATTATATTAGGCTGAATTTATCCCCTTTTTATGTATGAAACAATACTGGTTAAACAATGTTCCATATCAAATCTTTCTAGAACTCTTTCAATATAGATTTTCTGAGACAATCCTAAAAATTCACGTGATCTATAATGAAATATTTCTATTCCCATCACGTAGGATGCCTCATTCATATCTTTCATTTCAAAGTTTTTAGAGATAATTTTAGTTTCATATAATAAACTAAGATCACTATTAGTAAACAAAAGATCATTAATATATATAGAATCAGAAATATAAGCTTACTCCCACTAACCTTATAGTATATACACTAATCAACAGTGTTTTCCTTAAAACCAAAATAAATAATGGTATCATTAAACTTAAAATACCTTTATCAGGAAGCTTATTTAAGTTCATATACTTAAGTTTATAGACTTTATATCAAAATCAAATTCTTACAGATATACCACATAGTCATCCGGAATAGCAGATCTCCTTTCCCTTTAAGATCGTCTTAATGTTATTCCTTGTAGTTCTTCTACAATCTATTCATTGGTGACAATCTCATCATAAAGTTGTTGATCATTCAATTATTTTTCGTTATTATATTATTCAACAACTGAAGGAACAATTATTTTCTTATAAGTTATGGGTAAATGAATTTGTACCATAATTTCTTGAAAAATCACATTCTTATTTTTTATCACTCCCACTGATTTCATCATTCTCAATGAATCTAACATTTTCGGTTTCAACAATTCTAGTATTATGTTTAGGATAGTAAAACTTTTACCCTTTAGATTATAGGTAATAAGAAATTACTTAACATACTCCTAACCATATCCATAAAAATACAATTACGTTTTTTAGCTACACATTTCTGCTATGGCATGCCTAGCATAGTGTATTGAGCACAAATGTCATACATTTCAAGGAGTTTAGCAAACGGTTAGAGTTTTAATCCATTTCATCATACTTTCCATAATATTTATCACCTCTATATGACCTTATGATTTTCACTTTTCTATATATTTATTTTTCAACCACATTTATGTATACTTTAAGAGTACCCACTGCTTGAGATTTTTTATGCAACAAATAGATATATTCATAACGTGAAAAATTAACTATAAAAGGCGATAAAGTATTTTTCTCCACCAAAAAATGTAACATCAGAAGGTCCATAAATGTCTGTGTAAATAATTTCAAGAAGTTCAGTACTTCTTGTGGCTCATTTCTTTATGTGTTTGGTTTGTTTACCCTTAATACAATCCACATACACAACAAAATCAGTAAAGTTTAAATTCAAAAGAATCACATCATTTACTAATTTTCCTAACTTTTCACTGAATATTATCCAGTCTTTTATGCCACAAGATAAATAAATTTTCATGAATTGAGCTACGCTTAATTCTAATATTATGATGCAAGGACAAAAGGGTTTTAATAAATAAACTATCAAGTTTGAATTTAAAGAAATTATCAAAAAAAATACTATAACTCACAAATTAAAATTTCTAGAATAAACATCATTATCAAATTTAAAGGAAAAACCATTAATATAAAGTTTTTAAAATAAAATCAAATTATGGGAAGTTGAAGAAATATTAAGAGTTTAAAACAATTTAAATAAAATTCATTGTGTAAGACTAAAGAAAATGTCTTAATGGTTTCAAAAAAAAAAAAAAAAAAATTCCTAATTCTCATAAATAAGAAATTCTCATTTGAATTTGTGATTTAGGCCATAAGAAATCCTTGCATCTATTATAAACATAAACATTAGTACTTAAGTTAACCTATCATGTATTAGAAAGAATATCAATTAGTGATTCGAAATATACAAAAGTTAAAAAACTTATCTTTCTTTTCGAATCATTCTTTATGTTTCATGTAATATTTCTAAAAGTGTTCAATACATAAATGACACTTTTACATTATTGCATTCTTTTCTTTTAGTAGATTGACCTAAATCTTTTAATTTTGAGGGTTGCTCACTTAATGCCCTTTTAAGCTTATTCCCAAATTTCTTTACAGCTTACTGAGTCATGAGATGAACATAATGATTATCTTGCTGTTTAAGCCTTGTCTCCTCCTAAATTAACATACTGGTCAATTCACTCACTTTCCACTTGTCTTAATAGTGTTAACTTAAAATGACCCATACTGAATAGACAAAAAATTGAGAATAAATTGAATGAGAAAATTCTCATCCACAATCATTCCTAAGGTTCTCAATTTTGCAGCAACATTAATTATCTTAAAATTATGTTCATACATGGTACGACTACGAACAAATTGCATAGTAGTGATATCAATTAATAATTTTTATTTTAGATATTTATCTATAATACGAAAACATTCTTCTAGTCAATATTCCTTAACACTCTCACTATGGGAACAATTATTCACATAACTATAATGCTTAATATGTTCGATCTCTCCCAATTAAGTTTTATGGAGAATCTTTTCTTTCTCAATGTCTTTATCAGTAATAACAGTAGGTTTCTCAATTTAAAATGCGAAATCAAGATTTAGCATTGTAAATCAAGATTTAGCACACCCAAATTTTGAACTTAATTTACTTATTACATTATGAAAAGTTAGTCTTATTGAAAATCAGAACAGATATAGCATGCAAATTAAGGGATGTAATAAAAAAAATATAATAAGATAAAATGCTCACAACAATAATACTTTAAGTTAACAACACGTATGTATAACTTAAAAATATAAATACAATGTATAACTGTAGTACCCCTTTGGGTGACAATTATAAAATACTAATAATGGTACTTACATGTATTTATATGTATACATTTATTGGTAATACATTATTTAATTAAACAAATAAGTTACCTTTGGATATCATATATCTACCTAATTAAAAATAGATACAACCCCTTAATTTTCATTTAATCATTTGAAAATCAATTCCCTTTGGGGAATTATTTCTCATAATTAAATAAACTCAGTATTCATGAATATCACAAAAAATCATAAGCATCATAATTCATTAAATATTGCAATTATGTCTACCACTAAAATTAATATCCATCAACCATTATGGTTAGGCCACTTTGGTAGCTACCAACCTTTACATAATATGAATATTAAATTAGCTAATGACTAATTCATCATTAATTATGTTTATTACTAAAATTAATATTCATCAATCATTATGATTAGGCTACTTTGGTAGCTACCAACCCTTAAATAATATGAATATTAAATTAGCTAGTTACTAATTTATCATTAATTTACCCATTTAACATTATGCACACATACTCATACTGATCGATCCAAATTTAGATAGGTTCCCAAAAATTTAATGGTCCAAAAATTCAATAAAAATATCATTTTAATTTATATACATAATTAAACATATTATTTTTATTTTCAAATTTGAATATCATAATTAAATCAATTTAAAATTGATTATTCCATCATGTATGTATGTTTGAGTACTAAACAATAACTTATTTACATGCTCAATAAAATCAAATTTTAGACTCACACATTATTCTAGAAATTTTAATTTCTAATAAAATAAATAAATACGCATTCTTTATGTATTTAATAATTTATTAATTTTTAGAAAATTAAAATTAGAATACTCATTGCTTGACAAAGTCAGTCAACTAAGCAAATATTTAATTGACATTCGTATATTCATGGTCACTTGTATATGGTTATAACTAAAGCATGAATATAATATATATATATATATATATATATATATATATATATCAATTATATATACATATGTACACATATGACACATGAATCAGTAACCTCCAAGTGAAAGTAAGTTAACTTTCACGCAATTCATTAGGATCGAAAATCAAGATACGTAAACCAAAATTGTTTGGTCCAAACCAAACCGATTAATATGATAATAAAATTATGGTACCATATTACTAGTTATTTTCGGGTCACATATATTAGAGGACATACTTATAACAACAATTAAAACATACTTAGCATGTGTCCATATATATGTGTGGGGGCGATTCCAAACAACTAGACTATACAAATTTTATTTTAAATTTATACATATTATTTATGCAACTTTATAGGAAAATAATGAGTTCGTAAACCATAAGCTCTTATACCACATGTAACCTTTAATTAATTCGTGTTAATCATTAATCACAAATAAACATGAATCCCAAATCTTAGAACTTCATAATTTTCACAATATCTATAATGTATAAATAAATAGTTAGATATAAATGCATCGATCCGTAATTGTAAAACTCGTAGAGATCAAGGCAAGCGTCGAAATCCTTTCTGCGAAACGAACAACATGCAAAACTGCAATAGCCAAAGCGTAGAAACCAATTTCTCTCTCTCTTGACCTTTTGCACACATAAATATTATACGTGTTGTTTTCATTAGGATACATAGCTGATGGGAATATGCACTTTTATAAAGAAGCAGAGATGATCAGTTTTCCTTTCAGTAACTTTAATTCCACTTTCCATCAAAGTAAGGAATAAATAGGAAAACATTTCTCCAATAATTAATTACCAAAAAGGTAATTTATAGGTTGACCAACTAATATAATATTAATCTAATATCTATTTTATTTAACCACCAAATAATAAAATATATCACATGTCCAAATCATGTGGGTCACAAAATTAATAAATAATCTTACAACATATGTTCAAACAAAAAACGATTTTAATAAGCAAGGTAGAGAATTGAAAAAAGTTAAGAAGCAAAGAGATGCTCTGAAAAAGAAAAGTAAACAGAAAAAGAAGGAGATTGAAGATCTTCAAGGAAATGTAAGATTCCTAGAAGGTGAGGTAAGTCAAGTTATTCTGTAAAAGAATCTCTTGTTTCTAAATTGGAATTTCTTAAAATTGAATTGAAAAAGTCACAAGAGAAATTGATTGGATTTACTTCTGGGCAAATTAAACTTAATAAGATGCTTAATGTTGGTAAGAATGTGAATGACAAAACTGGCTTAGGTTTTAATGAGACTTCATCTAGTAGTAAAAGTAAAACTATTTTTGTGAAACCCAATAACTTGAATGTGCCTAAAAATAAATCTAAGGTTGTTGATTCATCACATGCTAATATGTCTTATGTGTCTACTATTTTGCATTGCACTTATTGTGGTAGGAATGGACATAACCAATATTATTGTTATAGGAAGAGAAGAGAATCTTTTTTTCTGAATTTCATGCTTATGATTCTTATGTGTAGAATAGGGTTTATTCTATAAAGCAAAATTTTGTGAATCAACTCAAAAATTCTTATGCTAAGAATTACTCGAACAAGAAAAAGGTTGAAATTGAAAAGTTTTTTCAAAAGTTGAATGTAAAGACTTTGTGGATCAAAAATAAAGACTTGGTTAATTATGTGCCTGTTAATACTATGGGACTTGTTCCTAGTAGGTCTTTGGGTGCAAACCCCCCTAACTAAGTCCTAAAGAGGTTTTATAGTCATGGACTATGCTTTGATGAATATTTTGTTTCCATTGGACCATATCTTGTAGTTTAGAATTTAAGTTGTTTTTCTTTTATAAGAAAATGATGATCATGTTTTTCTTGATAATACATGAGTGATAATTATTTCTCTTGAATTAATTATTTTTGAATACAAATTGGAGACACATGATTATTTAATGAAAAAATTATTGATGTGTATTCTATATGTTGAAAGACAATTTGCTTTGTTTATTTCTTTTTAAAGATGAATCTCTTGAGTTCATATTTTTCATGTACAAAGAATGGATACAAACCTTATTGTATGTGTATACATAATACATACATAATACATATACACGTTTAAATTGTTAGAGAATATGCAACTTAAATAATTATAATAAACGAGGCTCTCAATTGGATGCACGAGCCCTCAATTGGGTGCACGAGCCCTAATGAATCCTATACTTACTGGCATCCAAGGAAAGTCTCTCGTACTCTCTTTTTGAATAGAGTACCACCACTCATCAATTTATTTATTTATATTTCATTTATGATACAGTATTTTTTCTAAATGGAGCTAGGAAAATTGGTAGATAAATTATCTCCAAAATTTAGAAATCCAAACCCTAAATTTGCAGCAACTAAATCCTAACAATAGGTAGATAACTGGGTTTTTTCCTTTCCACTTTGCCATCTCAACAATTAGAAGATAAATTTAGGGCTAGGATTTCTAAATCATACTGTGCGTGTGTATTTGAAAGCATAAATAGAAAAATTGATTTCTAGACCGCTAATCCAAACAAAATTTAGGGCATGTTTGGTTCAGTTTTTTAATAACAATTTTAATTGTTCTGAGTACTAAATTCTTCTTAGTTTACAATTTTTGAACCGTTTTTTAAAACAATTTTAAAAATTAGTTGAAGAACAATTAAAATTGTTCCAAGACTCCAATTAAACTACAACTATTAGATGTATTCAAACGAGTCTAACATAAATGCATCTAATATTACTTATATTCAGTTTCGATCAAATTACACTATTAAATGAGACCCTTGTAAATGGATGAAAGATTACTTATATCTTATTCGAATCAAATTAGTTAAACGAAACCCACATAAATGAATCTAAGATTTTACATAAATCCGACTCCGATCACATTTCCAACTTAACTGCAATTTAGGAACTACTAAAACCCATAGCTTCCAAAATTGTGTCATTGAACATGCACCTAAAAATCATATTCAACAATTTTAATTTATTTTATTGTTACTTCAAAACAAGTTAAATGTCAATATTACACATAATGTGACATAAAGACATAATTTTACTTGCAAAATAAAATAAAAATATTAAATATTATACACAAAGGATGGTGCTAATTAAAACACATAAGCCAAGCACACAGATCAACAATTAGTTTAACCACTCACCTGAAGGCTGCCATTGTGCGCCATGTAAGTAACATAGTCGTTGCCTGCCAGGGACACCAGAGCAACCGACGAGTTTAGGTCGCGTTTGGTGTACACATTTTCTTCAAGGAATGTTTTGCAAATAATTGATTTGTGTTGTCATGTTTGGTCCTCTGACCAATGTGGTGAAGACACCTGTACCTCCATGAGCCAAATTCATCCCATGTACCAATTTCCCACCAAATTCTCTCCATCTATAGGGTAATGGAGATTTGGTGCCCAGAAATGCAGCCGTATGTCACACCAAGTCCACAACAATATTATTATTATTATTATTATTATTAAGGAAAAATAAGTTTTTGAGGTTGATTTTATTCAAGTCTCCACATTAATTAAAACTTGAGTTGTGATTAGTTTTTGGCTGGCCAATTATTCCAAATTTCAACAGATATCAAGAATCATATTGTGTAGATTATAGTTCGTTAAATTAAACAAAACTTACCAAACCTAATTTAATAAATAAAAAATTCGTTTTGCTCTTGGATTTTATTTCAAAAAGTTTCATATCAATTGGAGATAGCATCACCACATATAAGCACTTCACATTTCTTTTACCGAGACGATGTGGGATTGTGCACCCATAACTCGCCCAGTGTGGTAGTTTGTCAGTACCTCTTGCACCCGCCTACGACACACCCGCTATACATTAAAGTTGATAATTTAACACCATAACCACGGTACATTAAAGCCTAAACAATCGTACACGAGTGGATCCAGGTTATATTCTCATCCAGCCAACCACCAAGTTTAAATGTTGAATAAAATTTTATATTAAAAAAAAAAAAAAAAAACATGAGTGGATCCAAGTCATATTTTGATCCAGCCATCCACCAAGTTTAAAGGTTGCATAAAATTTTGTTTAAAAAAAAAAAGTGGGGGGACATTTTTTGAGGTTGAAAATTTTGTAAGTTTTCGTAAAAAAAGATAAAAGAAATTACAAGTACTAAATAAAAAGTTGGAGACAAATTATATATTTGTGAAAAATAAAAGTGCGCTGTGCGCTGTAGTAGAAAAAATCTGATGGTAAGTAGCTGTGTGTGTCACTGTGTGAGAGAAATCAGTGAGGACACGTCCATCGGAGAAGCGGCCGGTTGGTTTGCCGGGAAAGTTAGTTCCGTAAGGTTGCTTCCACGAGCCTGCCAATGCTCTGGGGCAATTCCCAGTATCCGCATACGAGTCCCTGAATACGAAAAGCTTCACTCCAGAGCCGCCGTGGTAGTGGTTATGCGATCCTGCAACTGCATGCATGCATGAATGAGGAATTACATATCGAAACAATATTAGTTAAGAGAAACAGCACTAATTATAAGCAAGGCATCCATGTCAACCTGTATAAACACCAAACAAGAAGAAGAAGATACAAGAGAATACGACGAAGCTCATTTGCTTCTCCATCAATGACTAGTTTAGAGCAAGATTGTTAAAATTGGGATTCTACTTAAAATCGTTTTGGGTTTCGTAGAATCGGAATCGTAGAATTGGATCGTGAATCGTAAAATTCTACCAAATTGTGAAAAAATAATTAAAACTAATTTCTTAAACAATAAGTTATGTAAAATATAACCAAAATAAGGCCAAAACACACAATATTACATATCCATGAATTCACAAATCTCAAATCCTAATAATATTCTAAAGTGCGAATATAAATAAAAGAAAATATTCCTAAGCCTAAATATAAATAAAAGAGAATGTAACACAAAATAACATGGTCCACAAATTTCAAATCCTAACTCATCCTTCTCCAAAGTCAGAAACTAAAACTACGTATCCATAAAGTCATCATTCAACCCTTCACCATCTTCCTCATTAGCTTCATCAATGGGATTTAATGGCTGCAAATCTTCATTATCATCAATGGCATATATTTCCTCAACTACAAAGCATAAAGAAAGAACGAAAATTAAAAGTTTTGCATTCATATAATTCATATAACTAGTGTTTGAGCATTCTGACAGAGGAGAAAGAATTGAGAACTTCCAACAAGATACAATTTTCTGTAACCCATGGGATGTATCCAGTTTAATCTTCCAACAAGTAAAAATTGATCATACACTCATTTCAATAACATGAATATAAATTAGGATATGTACAGAAAACAATAATATATAATTCTTTTCTTTTTGGACTAGAGGTATGAAGAATATCACTCATTTTGATGCCTATTTATATATATATTTTTTTAAAGTAAACAAGAAAAGGTATAACTTGAATGAAATATGTTACATTTAGTTGGTTTAAATTACGCAACCACAGACCACTTGTAATGTTTACAGAACATCCTTTTTTTTTTTTTCTTACTACTATTTGTGCCTTCCTGGTGTAGCTATTTAATTACTAATTGCTACTAGTTTAAATTCAAATTTGGTTCTGTAATTTTAACAACAATATCAGATAGATCAAAATATTATTTGGCTTCAAAATTTGTAAAAATTAATGCAGTATTTGTGATTCCGCTGGCTAAAATTTCATGAAATTAAAGGGTGTCAAGGCTGATAAGATTTTCTGGACGAAGATTTGGAGAAGAATTAGAGAATAGCAATCAGTAATCACCCACTCACTGTATCCATGATTCCATACTAAAAGAAGAGGGAGAAAAATAATTTTTAGTATAGAACATACCTGGTCGAGCCGCCGAACCTGCTGTTGTATGGAATGGATCCGATCTGCTCTATAGAGGCCTCTGCACTGCCGCCTCCTCTCAGCTCTCAGTCCTCACTCTTGAGTCTTGACTTACCGTTTCTAATTCTATAATAGAGTAGTGTTTTCTGTTTTCATGTTTTGTTACTTTGTATTTTATAATTTATAAAATAAATAATAAAACATATAATTTGGTAAGTTTTGGGCCAGACCTGGCCCAAACAACTAATACAATTAAGGTCCAAAGACCAAATATTATAAAGGCCCGCCCAAACACCTGTTTTGGTAGAATCGTTAGAATCGTGTAGGATCGTACGATTCTACGATTCTACAAACGATTCTACCGATTCTACCCCCGATTCTACTAATTGAACGATTCTGCTCCGATTTGACTCGATTTTGAGTTTTGAGTCGTAGAATTGTGCGATTCTACAACTTAGAATCGCGATTTTGATAACCATGGTTTAGAGGTACTGGTGCACATGCACAGATTCTCACATGGAGGTGTGTGTATATATATATATATGGAATGATAACAAATTAAAGTGCTCATACCAGGGCAGAGCCAGAATTTCAATTTAGGAAGCAGGGTGTAAGGGAAAAAAAAAATTCAACAAACATGACAAATATAGAACTTTGTTTTAACGAAAAAGTATCTTGTTTTTTGTTACCAACAAAAACAAAAATTATATTTAATAATATGTTTACCCTTTTAACCAAAAAAAAAAACAAAAACAAAAACAAAAACAAAAATTATATTTAATAATATGTTTTTGTTTTTTATAATAAAAAATATTTTTCATTTTTGTAAAAGAAAAGAGGAAACATAAAAGGTGTATATGCTTTCACTATTGTTACTATAAAAACACTACTAATTTCAAACAAAATCCACGGTCTAACTTCTATATTAATACTACATATTATATATTTAAAAAAAAAACTATATTTTTAATCTATAATATATTATATAATAATTTAAAATATTTTATTTAATAAAAAATATAGTTTTAATATATAATTATATTATATTATATTATAATGCATTATATATTTTATTACATATAGGATATATTATATAAAAAATTATTTATTATAACATACTATATGTCAAATATATGATGTACCGCATAATAAATGTATACATGATTGTTTTCATCTTGGTATATCTTACTTTATACTTATTTATTAGGTATTATTAAGATTTGTGAAATAATTGAATTGCATACATATCCGGTTGCATTCTAAACGAAACATACGAGTTGCGTTTTTATAAACATGCGAGATTTCATCTTTTGTTAACATTTTAGTTTATTATTTTTACCCAAATTCCTGGAAATGTCCTTTGTTTGAATTTAAAACTTTTTTTTTACTAAATATAAAGACTCTATAGCATATAAATACATCATTTATCTCTAACCCTATAGGAGATTGATTGCTTCTATTGAAAAAATAAGGTTTTCATCTTTTACATAAACATTGTAACTTTGTGAGAGAGTTTTTTTAGAAAAATCTAATTGTTTATCTTTAAGAGCATACACTTAAACATAAGAGTTGTAATGCTTCCGAATTTCGTCATTTTTCCATTTATGGAATTTTTTTATTTTTTAGGGTACTTTCGGCTCATCTTATTTTGTGTGCCGGATACCGTAGGTTATGCCAAATGTGTCAGAGTATTGATTGGGATATTTTCTTGAGTTCAGGATTCTTGGATATGTATTGGTAGCCATTTCGACAATTTTTTATTTTTCGGACCGAAAAATCTGAGGTGGGACTTGTAATACCCTGATATTTTAAAGGATTTATTAATTGAAATTAATGAATTTTATTTTAGTTTAGATGATTTATTTGATTAATTTGAATTAATTACGTTTATTTTAATTTTTAATTAATTTATTTTATTGAGTGCTTAGATTAATTGTTTTATTTTAATTATATTTCGTGATTATATATGGTGATAGTTTGTGTATGTGCTTGATTATTAATTAAATTATTGATGTATTGATTTTATTGGTATGTTGCGACTTGGTTGTAATTTCTTATTTTGTTTATGTGCTTCATGTAATTAGATTATTTTAATTTACGTGTTTATTTAATTATTTGATTTATTTAAATTAATTGGATTTGGTCTTGGGCTTGAAGGAGGCCTTATTGGGTTAATTAATAAAGGCCCATGGTTATTTAATTATTTAAATGATCATTTTTGGTATTAATTATAAATATATAAAATTATATATAAATATAATTAATTAATAATTGTTAGGGAAAGATATATATAGAGATATATATTTATGGATATATATAGGTTTATATAATTTAATTAACTAACGGTTAATTATGGAAGATAAATATATATATGTGTGTAATATAATATATGTATATATATATATATATATTATATTAATTAAAGATTATTATCTTATTAGTAGTCCTAGTTGGAATAGGAGTTAGGTTTTAATGTGTATAATATACACCTAAGGTTTAGGGTTAAAAAATTTATATGTTAGGAAAATAAGAGAGGTAGAGAGAGAGAGTAAGAGAAGGCCGACAAAGAGGAGGCCGGATCAAAGAAAGAGGATGTTGGAATTAGAAGAAACAATTAAAGCTTAAAGCGTCGGTTTCGTTTCGAAACCTTCAGGCGAGTTCTTCTCTAACTTTCCTCTTAGAACTCATAAGGATTTCACCTTGAGCATCAAAATTTAAGATTAAATTTATTGATTAAATGATGGTTAAAACGGAATATTTAAAATATGAATTATTATAATTTATTTTTGGAATTTTAGATTTTTTATTGTTGTATATATGTGTTGCATATATTTTAAAAATCAATTTTATAGGTTGATATGTGTCCCAAGAGGCTTAATTAGGGTTTCTATATTTTCTGGAATTTTTCTAAAATTTTCTGGAATTTTCTGATTTTTTTTGGAATTTTATTAGAATTTATTTTTTTATATTTATTGAAAATATATATATATATATATAATACTGTCTGTTTATATTTATATAATTGGCGTCTGTGTACTATCGGCGTAACAAGAATAGGATTTTAATCCAGTGTTAGACGGTCCATATTATCATGGTGCACACACTAATCTAGCCCATTGGAGTATTTAAATATATGTGGATTGATTGGGTGTGGTGCGAGTTCATGGAGATTCAGTGTACCACAAGTCTGAGCCATAGATGTGGATTGATTGAATAGAGAACGGATTTAGTGCAGCGCAAGGGCTTGGAGAACCATGTAGCTGCGAGAAAAGATCTGGTGCGGCGCGCACCATCAGAATTGATGCAGCGTTGAATTAGAGTGCGCCACGTGTCAGAATCTTAGTCTTTAATCCAGTGCGGATGCGTTCACAGTATCGATTGAGCTCAGCCTATTATTTCGCTTGTTTTGTTACTCGAAATTGAAACGGTCATAACTTAGTCTTCTTAAATCCAAATTAGGTCATTCTTGAGCTCAAATTTAACGATTTTTCGTCCTCTTTCCAATGGTACTAATTTCGTTATTGGATTCCCATCATACTAAGATATATTTATGTTTTAGTGAAACGATGTCGAAAAATTATTTACCGAGATGGAGTATTTATGGGAAACTATTTCTGACGAGATTTAGTAACACTTAAATTAAGTAAATATAATTAAATTAATATATTGTTATGGAAGGAAGTATATATATATATATAATATTATTTATATATATGTATATATGGTTTAATTGTTTAGGATAAGGATGGAGGGATGTGTGTGTATATATATATATATTGATATATATGTATATATATATATATGATTTAAATAATCAAATATTATTATGGATGGTATTATACATATTTACATATTATATAATATATGTGTGTGTGTATATATATATATATCATTTAAGATGATTAATATAAATTATTCTTATTTGGTATATCTGGATAGGCTGGTTATTAAAGTAATGTTATGCTTATGAAATGCATGAGATGTCTATGTGTGATTTAGTTCATCGTTAAGTTTAAAGTTGTTACATGGTTGAATTGTAGGCATGGATGAATTGCCAGAGGCTTAAATATATGGCCTAAATATATGTATGAATAAAACACATACATTGGAAGCATGGATGAGTTGCTAATTAAAAGTATAAATATATATACATAAGGAGGCATGGTTGAGTTGCCAATATATAAATAAGTATATTTATAATGGCATGGTTGATTTGTCAAAATGTAATTATATTGCTGTGTATTAGATGATTAAAATATCATCTATAGTTATTGTATGTATAGGTTGGATTATGATTAGATATTCTTAAATTAGAATAGTCTAGTACTTACAGGTTAGTGTATTATTTTATGCATATTAATAAAATAATACTGGTGGAGACATGGATGATTTGTCAAAGCTTAGATTTTGGATATGTGATTTAAATAATTAAAATCATTATCGGGTTTGGGATTAAATATTATATTCTTTTTATTATAATTTATTATTTAAATGATTAAACAACTGACTAGGATGAGATTAAGGTTAAAGGAATTTCTTTTTAAAATAAATGGTAGATTGGTCTAGGAATGTTATTTTATTAATTATTTAATAGGTATGAAAATTTAAAAAACCTATTAATGAATGTGATTAGTATAGTATATATAAATATATATAGACATGTATATCGTGCTTTATTAAAGTTAAAACTTTATTAAGTTTGGTTTTGATCAGAGATGATCTACTTGTTGGTTTTCAGAGGCCTGGTAGAATGAACTTACTCGTAGGGTTTAACCCACGATTTATTTTTCAGGTTATTAGAGGTTCTAGTCTCGAGGTTGAGGATCCGCAGCTAGGAGACTGTCATTCATCTATTCATCTTGTGTACTTTTAAGTAGTATTGGATTATTGGATATTGTTTTAAGGGGTCTTTGAGTTATGGGATTCTCGAGCTGTAACCATTGGAGAATTATTAATGGATTTATTATTTAATAGATTTTCCTTCAGCGAGTTATTTATTCTTTTTATTTTCTTTTTGTACTCCGTGCTTGTTAAATACTAAAATTGTTTTGATATTCCCTGATTTTCTGCGCGGACTTGATCAACCCGTGTTTCGTAAATCAGGGGGTATCACAGTTGATATCAGAGCACTCCAGGTTCAAGTGTCCCTAGGGTGTCTTTCGTTGTGTGACTTCTGCGTTTTGTACTCTTTTAATTAGAGTTTAAGGTTAGGATTCATTGTATTCTATATTCGGTCCGTCAGTGCGTCCTAATGGTAAATCGTTGAGTCTTATCCGAAAATGGTAAGACACTGATTTGGAAGGTATTTGAGGAGGAAGGAGCATAGGCGCTAGAATCATATGTTAAATCAATACGTAGGGAGACAATAGTTATTGTGGAAACTAATTGAATGACATAGACTACGAAGGTCGATAGTTTACGTTCACACAGTAAACATAGGTGTGAGATTAAAAGGGATAATTGAATTGTAGGAAATTATTACTTCTACACGCAATATTGTTGAGGGCGGATGAATGTAGTTGCAGAATTAGTTTTTAAGTTCTGTTTTGAGGGTTGGGGTGTTCCAAGGTTATTTAGATCAAATTAGGTGATTTAAATAGTTGAAATAGATTGGTTAAGATCTTAGAATGCATAATATACATTAATATGCTAAGGACTTGAACCATATCAAATTTTAATTAACTTACATGTTGTGAATGAATGATTTATTTGCTTAATATTATTCTAGAAATTTCAATGTCTATTTATGTGATTTTAATCATGTATTAGCATATAACATAATCAGGTATTTATCGGTTTTTTATTATAATTACTTCTGGATTATTTGATGTATAATTATATATATTGCATGAAGTATATGTTTTATGGATTTATGCACCATTAAAATAATATGGAGGTATTTTAGGGACGGATTAGCGGAATAGTTAAGTCCTACCTATTTATTTATGGATTGTATGGTTTAATGCACCGGTATGGGACGGTGGCATTTCAGGGACGGATTAACCAAAGAAGTTAAGTCCTACCTATATATTTATAAGGGAACGGATTAATCATAGAGTTAAGTCCTACTTATTCGTGTCAGGTCAACGGATAGTTGGATGGCATGCCATTGAAATAATATGGTTGGATAGTTTACTTTTATGTTTGGATATAATGGATTATATATATATTGTGATACCCCTCGGATCCGAGACACGGGTGGATCAGGCCAAGGCCCAAACCCGAGGGAATATCAAACAATTAATATTTTATAATGAACACGGAATACAAAATAAATTAAGAAATAAAATTAAAGTTGGAAGGAACTAAAAATAGAATCCGCAAAATATTATAATTATTAAAATCCATCAAACCCAAACTCCAAAACTCCATCAGTTTACAACTTGGGAATCCATCTCTAGTGGACCCCTATTAAACATCCAAACGGAAGATAGAACAACTGTAATAAACGTTCAGAAATAAAACTATAGAGAGAGCCCTACATCGTCGGAAGAGTGAATAGAGACCTCTGCTCAGCACGAACACGTCTAAGCCTGGAACTGTCGTGTACCTGAAAAATAGTAGTGGGTCAGGCCCACGCGCAAGTTCTATACTACTACAATCCAAACAAGGCCCGATACGTATGTACATCCTAAACAATTCAACAATAGCTGATAGTCCGTAAATATATATATAGTCACACTAAAGGACTCTCACTGGACTACAGGCCGGTCTCAACCTGAATAGAGGTAACATGCTAAAACGCACATGAAGTGGGCATATGTACCTATACCTAAACAAGGTACACCTCCAACCATCGTAGCCAGTTACACATCCCGATGCATATACGCTCCCTAGCCATCGGTCCTGAGGCTCAAGCTCATACCGAGGCACCATAACAGTACATATATAAAATCCATCCAAAATCCCTGGTATTGCCGCTCAACAAGTAGTTGCCATGACAATACAAATCCACGGGACTTAACTTTTAGTTAATCCCATCCTTATTCCAAGTAGGTGGGTAATGGTATTGTTTTAAAAACCAAACCCATCCTCAGTATGCCACCGTCCCATACCGGTGCTTACTTTCCAATCCTCCAGTAGTCAATAATACCAATAAATCAAGTATATATCAACTAAATTCCAACATCCAACATTCAATGTTAGCAGTGATAAAATAAGCATTGATAAATAGGGTCACAACAACAACATATACATGCCCAATTTAAGTTGTTCCCTTTAGTCTGATATAAAGACAGAATTAATTAAAACTTTCATTTAACACCTTACAAATGACATACAGATATGTAGGGTATGTATCACAAAATCCTAACCTCCACAGTTGATACTAACTGTGATAATGTAAGCATCAAAACAATATTCACAGTATGTATGTAGACATGCTCAAATTATAGTGCTCTACAAAACCGATCTAGTGTTAAACTCAAATCCTCCTAGTATTTAAGTTCCAACAATTGCTATTACAGAAGTTAAGATAGCTATCATCTAGACCCATCCTTCCAATAATTTATACTAGCAGTGGGAAGGAAAAACGTGAACCACAGAACCACAATGCATCCACAAACATGCTTAGTCTAGGTTGAACAAGCATACAACACTACTGTAACTACCAGTTTCATAGCAAAACAGATATCATTTTAGTTTGGTTTAATCTTCATTAATCCTGAAATCATTTAAGAGTGCAAAGAGTATGAAGCCTAAGGGAAAGAGTAAGGATAGAATCTTGCCTCAGAAACTTTTGTTCAAAGTTTCAACGTAGTCTTCTTAAAAAAAATTCCCGGCGAGTTCCAAAACCCGGTTACTGTTCACGGGTACGAAACACTATTCCCGAACTCAAAATCTGATCTCCATCGTTCAGATTGTGCGACACTGAGTCATGAACCTATCCTCCAAATTTCAGCTCGATCGGACCACGGACGAAGCGGGATCGGTTGTTTGATGAAATCTGGGCAGAATGGAAAAAAAACCTGTGCGACCCAGTTACTGTTCACGAGTACAAATCACTGTTCCCGAGGTCAAACTCTGATCTCCACCGTTCAGATTGTGCATCACTGAGTCGTGAACCTCTCCTCCAAAATTCAGCTCGATCGGACTACGGACGAAGCGGGATCGGAGCCTTGATCAAACCTTGGCAGAATGTGAAAAACTGCGTTTTTCCTTCTCCACTTCCACAAAACGTGTGCTTTGTTTAAAAAAACCCTATACAGACGTCTACCTTATACTTATAGAGTTTTCCTAAATTCTAGGATCATTTAAGTCCAACTCACAATCCTAACCGGCCCATCCAATTAACGTAGAAACCTACGACGGCTATAATATAAAACCCTAATTTATACTGTAATTAAAACCCTAGTTAGATGTATTTACCTAATTACCCTATTCACCATTAAATACTTAACAAATAATCTAATTGAACAAAATAATAATTAGTAAACCCAATTAAACCAAATAAGACACACATAAAATAAGACACACATAGAATAATTAAACCAATTACACTTAAACCATTAATGCCAATTAAATAATTAAAACACTAACAAGTAATTCCAATCAAATAACTAAACCAATTACACTTAAATCATTAATGCCAATTAAATAATTAAAACACTAACAAGTAATTCTAATCAAATAACTACAAATAAATATCATTTAAATAAATTAAATCACCACAAAAGAAATAAATTAAATCACCACAAAAGAAAACAATTAAGCACCTAATAAAAAAAATAATGACACATAATCAAATAAAATGCACTTAAATAATAAATTAAATACCATTAAATACCAGGAATATCCTTTTTAAAATTAGAGGTATTACATATATGTACCACGATATGAGCTTGAGTCTCAGGATCAGTGGTTAGGATGGAGGCGTATATTGCCGATTGAGATGGGTAGCTGGATTTAAGGATGTGTGGGCCCTGGTAGAAGGAGGACTCGTGACCACCTTTGTGTGCGTTTTGCATGAGATATCCACTGTCCGGTTGAGACTGCTTTAGTCCAGTGAGAGTCTCTAGTGTGTACTTATATTTATCAATTATATAAATATGGAATTAGCTAATTACGAGATGTGTCGGCTAATTATGAATATGTGTGGATGGGTTAATTTCCACACGGATAAAAGGAATAATGAATTTTGAAATTAAATAATCAAAGTTTTCATTTCATGGATTCGTAAATTCCGAAGACGAAATTCCTTTTCTTAGGAGGGAAGAATGTAATACCCCGATATTTTAAAGGATTTTTTAATTAAAATTAATTACTTTTATTTTATTTTAAATGATTTATTTGATTAATTTGAATTAATTGCGTTTATTTTAATTTTTAATTGATTTATTTTATTGAGTGCTTAGATTAATTGTTTTATTTTAGTTATATTTCATGATTATATATGGTAATAGTTTGTGTATGTGCTTGATTATTAATTAAATTATAGATGTATTGATTTTATTGGTATGTTGCGACTTGGTTGTAATTTCTTATTTTGTTTATGTGCTTCATGTAATTAGATTATTTTAATTTATGTGTTTATTTAATCATTTGATTTATTTAAATTAATTGGATTTGGTCTTGGGCTTGAAGGAGGCCTTATTGGGTTAATTAATAAAGGCCCATGGTTATTTAATTATTTAAATGATCATTTTTGGTATTAATTATAAATATATAAAATTATATATAAATATAATTAATTAATAATTGTTAGGGAAAGATATATATAGAGATATATATTTATGGATATATATAGGTTTATATAATTTAATTAATTAACTAACGGTTAATTATGGAAGATAAATATATATATGTGTGTAATATAATATATGTCTATATATATATATATATATATATATATATATATATATATATTAATTAAAGATTATTATCTTATTAGTAGTCCTAGTTGGAATAGGAGTTAGGTTTTAATATGTATATATTAACACATAAGGTTTAGGGTTAAAAAGTTTATACGTTAGGAAAATAAGAGAGGTAGAGAGAGAGAGTAAGAGAAGGCCGACAAAGAGGAGGCCGGATCAAAGAAAGAGGATGTTGGAATTAGAAGAAACAATTAAAGCTTAAAGCGTCGGTTTCGTTTCGAAACCTTCAGGCGAGTTCTTCTCTAACTTTCCTCTTAGAACTCATAAGGATTTCACCTTGAGCATCAAAATTTAAGATTAAATTTATTGATTAAATGATGGTTAAAACGGAATATTTAAAATATGAATTATTATAATTTATTTTTGGAATTTTAGATTTTTTATTGTTGTATATATGTGTTGCATATATTTTAAAAATCAATTTTATAGGTTGATATGTGTCCCAAGAGGCTTAATTAGGGTTTCTATATTTTCTGGAATTTTTCTAAAATTTTCTGGAATTTTCTGATTTTTTTTGGAATTTTATTAGAATTTATTTTTTTATATTTATTGAAAATATATATATATATATATAATACTGTCTGTTTATATTTATATAATTGGCGTCTGTGTACTATCGGCGTAACAAGAATAGGATTTTAATCCAATGTTAGACGGTCCATATTATCATGGTGCACACACTAATCTAGCCCATTGGAGTATTTAAATATATGTGGATTGATTGAGTGTGATGCGAGTTCATGGAGATTCAGTGTACCACAAGTTTGAGCCATAGATGTGGATTGATTGAATAGAGAACGGATTTAGTGCAGCGCAAGGGCTTGGAGAACCATGTAGCTGCGAGAAAAGATCTGGTGCGGCGCGCACCATCAGAATTGATGCAGCGTTGAATCAGAGTGCGCCACGTGTCAGAATCTTAGTCTTTATTCCAGTGCGGACGCGCTCACAGTATCGATTGAGCTCAGCCTATTATTTTGCTTGTTTTGTTACTCGAAATTGAAACGGTCATAACTTAGTCTTCTTAAATCCAAATTAGGTCATTCTTGAGCTCAAATTTAACGATTTTTCGTCCTCTTTCCAATGGTACTAATTTCGTTATCGGATTCCCATCATACTAAGATATATTTATGTTTTAGTGAAACGATGTCGAAAAATTATTTACCGAGATGGAGTATTTATGGGAAACTATTTCTGACGAGATTTAGTAACACTTAAATTAAGTAAATATAATTAAATTAATATATTGTTATGGAAGGAAGTATATATATATATACATTATTATTATTTATATATATGTATATATGGTTTAATTGTTTAGGATAAGGATGGAGGGATGTGTGTGTGTATATATATATATTGATATATATGTATATATATATATGATTTAAATAATCAAATATTATTATGGATGGTATTATACATATTTACATATTATATAATAAATGTGTGTGTGTGTATATATATATATCATTTAAGATGATTAATATAAATTATTTTTATTTGGTATATCTGGATAGGCTGATTATTAAAGTAGTGTTATGCTTATGAAATGCATGAGATGTCTATGTGTGATTTAGTTCATCGTTAAGTTTAAAGTTGTTACATGGTTGAATTGTAGGCATGGATGAATTGCCAGAGGCTTAAATATATGGCCTAAATATATGTATGAATAAAACACTTACATTGGAAGCATGGATGAGTTGCTAATTAAAAGTATAAATATATATACATAAGGAGGCATGGTTGAGTTGCCAATATATAAATAAATATATTTGTAATGGCATGTGTGATACCCCTCGGATCCGAGACACGGGTTGATCAGGCCCAGGCCCAAACCCAAGGGAATATCAAACAATTAAAGTATTTTAAAATGAACACAGATGACAAAAAGAACAATAAAGATAGAATAAAATTGAAAGAAATAATAATAATAAAATCTTCCATGTGTAACTGAAAATTTAAAACTCCAATCCTCCAAAACTTCAAAATTACAACTTGGGAATCCACTAATGGACCCCTAACTAAAAAATTCAACAGAGACTGAAATTGAAAAATAGATAATACTAGAAACATCGAGGGAAGTCCTACGTAATCCGATAAAAGTGAGACTGTCCTCGACAAGCACGATCAAGCTCTAAGGCTGGAACCGTCCTGTACCTGAAAAGAATAATAAAGGAGTGGGTCAGACCCACGAGCAAGTTCTAATCTAACTGCAATCCATACAGTGACCCGATACGCAGATACACCGTAGACACCTCACAATATCTATCTAGTCCATACGTATAAATATATCCACACTAAGGGACATTCACTAGTCTATAATAGGGGTCTCAACCTGAATAGAAGGCAACATGCGAATACGCACCCAGAGGTGGGCATGAGTACCTAGACCTAACAGGGTACACCTCAACCTATTATAACCAGCTACGCATCCACTGCATATACGCACCCTAACCAACGAGTTTGAGACTCAAGCTCAACTCGTGGTACCATAAACATATATATAAAGTCCGTCCAAATCCAGGGTAAGCAGTTCAACTATTTATTAAACTGACCTACAATAAACCAACTAGTTAGTCACTCAACTTATTCAGTGGATATGACTTAACTACCATCCGTTAATCCAGGAAGTCATCCAACTTGGTTACAGCTGGTCTGACTTAGTCACAATTAGGATTCGATATCTTTCAATCCATTCCATTAATCCATTAGGTTAGGTTTATGCGTTTTGAGCTAAACCGTCCCTAGTATGTCACCGTCCCATACCGGTACATACAATCCTCCATATCCAGGTAAATTACAACATATATAACAGTTTAATAATTTACAGACCCAAAAACCACCATCCAAACAATTGCAGTAAAATATTTAAAGCTTCAGCAATTTAAAACCAAGCATTTAACCATATAGTTGCAGAAGACGATTTAACAAATCAACAACTAACATCCAGAGCATGTATAAACCAAATTTAATATGTCAGGGACTCCATCAAGCATGTGAATAGGTTAAATAATCCTATTATTATCCAATAAATTGCTAAAACAATTTCAGAAGATTGTTTAATATTTCGGCAATTTAAATCCAAGCATTAACCATATAGTTGCAGGAAACGATTTAATAATTCAGCAACTAGCCTCCTAAGCATGCATAGATCAAAATTAATAATTAAATGACCTTATCATGCACTTGAATGCATTCTAAAACAAGTTTTATAAACACATTATATTCCATCAAATTGCAGAAATTGAATTCAACAATTAATTCAACTTCCAATTGTTAACAACATAGGAAGTGCCTTAATTTTTTACACTGTTTGTCCCGACAATTTAGAATTAAACTTTAATCAATTTAGGGTCTTAATAACACTCAAAATTCATTCCTTAATCCCTCTGTAAAGTTCCAAATTCACTCAAATAGTCTCCATGCTCCAACAGTGAACATAGTACGTAGAAAATTAAAAAAAAAAAAACTTAAAATAAATCAAAAATAACAAGGGAGCCTGCTCCAAAATTTGGAGCAAGCTCTTTTTCCAGCCTAGAGCTGGCTCTAGGACTCCTTAGAGCCGGTTCTACTTTGTTGTGGGAGCCGGCTCCCACTTCTATGGAGCCGGCTCTCACCTCCTTTGAGAGCCTTCGTCCCCGGTGCATCGTTTCAGCTCTTGCGCTCCTTCTCCGGCTTATTCCTAACACTCTATTAGTTTTTAAAACCAAACTTAGGTGTCATATTAATACCCAGTAACATCCCAATGGCTTGATAACAACAATTAAAATCAATTACAGAGATTAAATTTGCTACCGAACTAACCCGCGTTAGGAACAAAACTAAAACTATAATTCTATTCCAACCTCTCTGTTTCTCTTCACAAATTGATCTTAGGAGTCTTATATCATCCCATTAACATTCCCAGGGTTTGTTTACAGAAGATAGAAGCAAGAATCGTAACTAAAATCTCAACAGATTTTAATATGCTTTAATGAACAGAACTGGGAGCAACAATACACGAACTGTAAACAGATTTGAATTCAATGCAAATAAATCATCAACAAGCATACATTAAACACATAAGTTTCATTTACTAATTAGTTAATCCCTAGAGACTATCTAGGTGCACAGAACACGAGCCAAAGAGAAGGAGAAAGAGAAGAACTTGCCTGTGATTTAAATTTTGAAATCCCTGTGTCATCTCTAAGTTTTCCGGCAATTCTGAACGCCGCCAAGCTTCCTATAACTCTGTCTCTAATCCTTACTCAACCTCCTTGGTCCTCTCTGTACAATTTCTCTTAAGCCTCACTCTGTTTTCCCACAACCGCTCTCTGTTTCTCTCTCTGTATCTTTGGTACGTGAATAGGGTTTTTCCAACCCTTGATACAGATTATAACCGTATATATATAGGCGTAAAAATCATAAACCCTAATTCGTGTTTAAATAAAGACAGAGCCCTAATTCTAAACCTAGTCGGCCCATGAAACTATCTCTGTTAAGGCTTACCTATACGTGAAATTCCAACCCCAAAGTTAACTGTAACTTAAAACAGAATTAAATAAAAAAAACAATTAAATAATTAAATCCACTTAACTAATTAATTCCAATTAAATAACCCAATTAAATAATTAAAAACACTTAAACAATAAAATGCCAATTAAATAATAAAAGATAACTTAATTCAATTTAAAACACACGACACATAGGTAAACAATTAAATCAAATCAATAAATAAAAATAATTAACCCAAATAATCACGCAAAAATACAATAAAAATAATAAATAAATGCCGAGACTATCCTTTTAAAATTAGGGGTATTACATTCTTCCCCCCTAACAAAAGGACGGAATTCGCCCTTACCTTCTTCCAATATTTCAGGAAACTGCGAGCGAATGACATCCTCCCGTTCCCAAGTGGACTCGGCCTCATTGTGATGACTCCACTGCACACGAACCAAAGGGATAACCTTATTGCGAAGGATTTGATCCCGACGATCAACAATACGACATGGTGGCTCCAAATAAGTTGCATCCGGCTGCAACTCAATCTCCCCAACATCGATATGCTGATACCGATCCTCATCGCGCAGAAATTTTCGCAACATGGAAACATGAAACACGTTGTGAACGCGATCCAAGTTATCCGGCAGTGCCAACCGATAAGCAACAGCTCCAACTCGGTCCGTAATCATGAATGGACCGACAAACCGCGGAGACAACTTCCCTTTCTTCCAAAAGCGCATAACACCCTTCATAGGAGATACTTTGAGAAGAACCTGATCCCTAACCCGAAACTCCAAAGCACGAGTGCGACGATCAGCATAGCTCTTCTGCCTACTTTGGGCAGTACGCATGCGATCTCGAATAAGAGCAATCTTTTCAGAGGTATCCTCGATGAACTCAGGACCTAAGAAGCGATTCTCTCCAACCTCCATCCAACAAACAGGTGATCAACACGGTCGACCGTATGACGCCTCAAAAGGTGCCATCCTAATAGTCTTCTGAAAACTATTGTTATAAGCAAACTCCACAAGTGGCAAATATTCCTCCCAGTGGCCCTTGAAATCCAGGACACACGACCGAAGCATATCTTCCATAATCTGATTCACCCTCTCAGTCTGTCCTTCAGTCTGAGGATGATAAGCAGTACTAAGGTGTAACTCCGTACCTAAAGCCTGCTGAAAACTCTTCCAAAATCTAGATACAAAGCTCGAATCCCTGTCCGATATAATAGACAATGGAATGCCATGTAGCTTCACAATCTCTGAAATGTAAAGCCTCGCCAACTGCTCCGAAGTGTAGTCAGTGCAAATAGGCAAGAAATGAGCTGACTTAGTCAACCTATCCACAATGACCCATATGGAATTATGCCCCTTGAAAGAATTTGGCAACCCTTCCACAAAATCCATCGATATGCTCTCCTATTTTCACTCCGGAATTGGTAGTGACTGTAGAGCTCCTGGCGGCCTCTGATGATCAATCTTAACCATCTGACAAGTACTACACTGAGAAAAAAAAAAAAAGGAGCAATGTCCCTCTTTATACCTGCCCACCAAAACTGCCGCTTCATATCCTGATACATCTTATCGCCTCCTGGATGAACAGAGAACTCAGAGTGGTGAGTCTCAGTCATCACATCCTTCCTCAAATTATCAGCAGAAGGTACCACTAACCGTCCCTTGTACCTTAAACCTCCATCAGCCCCAACATAGTAGAATAGAACCTCTCCGGAAGCTATTTCTGTGACCTTGTCGACACATTGCTGATCAGTGAGTTGTGCTTGTAAAACCTTGTGAATAATGGAAGGTGTAACCACCATGCAAGCCATAAAAGCATCCGATAACTCATCCACACTCTTCAAAGCATTCCACTTAGTAGTGAATAGAGCAGAATGACTACCAGCAGGTCGGCGACTGAGTGCATCCGCCACCACATTCGCTTTCTCTGGATGGTACTGTATAGAAAAATAATAGTCTTTTACAAACTCCAACCATCTGCGCTGTCTCATATTCAGCTCCCGCTGAGTGAACAAGTACTGCAGACTCTTGTGATCACTGAATAATCTGAAGGACTCACCCAACAGATAATGCCTCCAAATACGCAAGGCAAAGACCACTACTGCCAACTCCAAATCATGTGTTGGATTATTAAGCTCATGATGCTTAAGTTTCCGAGATCCATAAGAAATCGATCGCTCCTCCTGCATCAATACACATCCAAGACCCTGCAACGAAGCATTCGTGTAAACAAGATACTCTATCCCGCTCTGCGGAGTAGCCAGAACCGGTGCAAAAGTCAGCTTCCTTTTCAGCTCATTAAAAGCTCGCTGACAGTGTTTATCCCACACGAACTGTACACCCTTCTTGGTCAGATGAGTGAGTGGTCCTGCTATCTTAGAGAACCCCTAGATGAATCTCCTGTAATATCCTGCCAAACCGAGAAAACTCCGAATCTCAGTAGGTGATGTAGGCTGTCCCCACTCAACCACCGCTGAAACCTTGGCCGGATCCACTGCTATCCCCTTTTTTGACACCACGTGACCCAGAAATTTCACCTCCCACTGCCAAAATTCACACTTCTCGAACTTTGCATATAACTGGTGCTCACGAAACGTCTGCAAGACTATGCGAAGATGTCTAGCATGATCGTCCTCCGACCGAGAATAGATCAAGATGTCATCAATAAAGACAATAACAAACTGATCCAAATAAGCCCGGAAGACTCTATTCATTAAGTCCATGAATACTGCAGGTGCATTAGTCATCCCAAACGGCATAACACGAAACTCATAAGAACCATATCTCGTGAGAAATGCTGTCTTAGGAACATCCTGCTCCCTAACCCTCAGCTGATGATACCCAAAACGCAGATCAATCTTGGAGAAGTATGTGGCTCCCCTTAACTGATCAAACAAGTCATCAATCCTGGGTAAAGGATACTTGTTACGAATCGTAACCTTGTTCAACTCCCTGTAATCTATACACAGACGAAGTGAACCATCCTTCTTCTTCACAAACAGAACCAGTGCTCCCCAAGGTGATGTACTCCTACAAATAAAACCCTGGCTGAGTAACTGTTGAATCTGATCCCTCAGCTCTCTCATCTCTACCGGTGCCATCCTATAGGGTGCCCTAGCAATAGGCGCAGTTCCTGGAGCTAAGTCTATCACAAAATCGGTCTCGCGACTAGGTGGCAACCTTGGAATCTCCTGAAATACATCTGGGAAATCCTGTACAATCGGTATGTTATCCAATGACACAGTAAACCCCTCCTTATTTTCCTCCTCTACATGGAACAAATAGGTGTTACCGCCCCCTTTAGAACGTGGCATAGCTACTACATACATATCCTGACCAGGTATGGTAAAAATAATAGATCTATCAAAACAATCAACTTGGGCATGGTAGTGAGACAACCAATCCATGCCAAGTATCACATCATAAGTGTGCATGTCCAGGACCAGTAGATTGGCTAGAAATCTGAGTCTGCCAATATCTAATGTCACAGGCCCATCACTCTCATGTATAATAGCTGTATTACCCAATGGTGTAGAAATACCCTGAGGTCTAGTGCATACCCTCGTCCTCATCCCAGATAAAGCAACAAAAGTCCGAGCTACAAATGAGTGTGTAGCACCTGTATCAAATAAAACACGTCCATGTAAACCATGAATAAGAAACTTACCCTCAATAGTCTGAGGTGCCTGAACATCCTGTGGCATGGGGTTATATACCCTGCCATAGTGCAACCGCTGTGGTGCCTGTCCCTGAGTCTGCGGCGGTGCCGGTAAAGCCAGATGTGTCTGTCCCTGAATTCGTGGAACCTGTGGAGCTGGTAGAGGCACTGGCACCCTCTGTCCCTGCTGCACATACTGTCCCTGTCCCTGTCCTGCTTTAGGACACTGCCTGGTGGTATGACCATACTCTCCATAAGTGTAACAACTACCTTGGAAAGTACCTAATGGCCTCCTCTGTCGGTTAGCCTGTGGCTG
This sequence comes from Cornus florida, assembly GCF_030987335.1. Taxonomy (NCBI): domain Eukaryota; kingdom Viridiplantae; phylum Streptophyta; class Magnoliopsida; order Cornales; family Cornaceae; genus Cornus; species Cornus florida. The sequence goes on from NW_026775578.1 coordinate 32,064,961, forward strand.
ACCCTGTCCTGCCTGTGGTCCTCCATTCTATTGCCTCTGAATAGGTGCCCCATTCCGATGAGCATCTGAACCACCCTTGTGCTTCTTCCAAGGTTGTTGTCCTTGGAACTTGCCTTTGTCATTCTGCCGGTGACCATTGCCGTTCCCCTTTTCAGCTGACTGATTTGTAGAGTCTTTATCACCCCGCTTCTCACCACGAGCCTGTCTGATGTCCACAGTCAACTGATACTGTTGTAGAGCGGCGTCTACCACCTGAACATAGGTAGTATAGGCTGGACTACCTGTAATAGCTCTCTTGATAGACCACATCAGTCCCTTGATGAAACTGTTGTGCTTCTTCTCCTCTGTATCCACCTCCTTCAGTGCAAAGAGAGACAAGCGTGTGAACTGCTGCTCATACTCCGCCACTGTCATGTTTCCCTGCTGCAGATTTAGAAACTAGGTCTTCATAGCTGCCCTAACTGCATAGGGAAAATATTTCTCGTCAAAGCGAGCACTGAACTCAGCATAAATCAATGTCATCCTCTCCTCTGGGGTGGTAACTGACTCCCACCACTGTAGTGCATCCCCAACTAGCTTGAAAGTAGTAAGCATCTGCTTCTGAACCTCCGTGCACTGAAGCAAACGAAGATGACGCTCAATGTCCTGTTTCCACTAGTGAGCTGCTCTCGCGTCGGTTGAGCCTGAGAACACAGGTGGACTCCCCTTTGTGAAAGAGCTCCTAGTCTTACCCCAAGAATCCGTCTGAACCACTGGTGCTGATACAGGTGCCTGCTGAACCTGTGGTTGGCTCCGGAGTGCAGCTGTTACCCCGGCCTCTATAGCCCGAGCAACAAGGTCATTGAGGTGTGGAGGAATCTCTGGATCCTTGACCCGACCCTGAGTCTGTTGAACTTCCTCCTGCTCCTCCTGAAACCCTGGCATTTGCTGCCCTTCTTCCATTTGCCGACGTTGTAGACGTTCCTGCTGTCTACGTGCCGCTCTCCTCTGTCGACTGTTCATGTTCTGTCCTCTTCCAGTGTTAACCATGCTGTTAACATAGAAAGACAGACATCAGTACGAGTTTAAACGAACCGTAAAAGAATTCAACGAATCCTAAACATAAGCTTTATATATAAAAACGTTACGCGGAAGTCTTAATACGAAACGTCCTAGAGACACTTGAACCTGGAGTGCTCTGATACCAACTGTGATACCCCTCGGATCCGAGACACGGGTTGATCAGGCCCAGGCCCAAACCCGAGGGAATATCAAACAATTAAAGTATTTTAAAATGAACACAGATGACAAAAAGAACAATAAAGATAGAATAAAACTGAAAGAAATAATAATAATAAAATCCTCCATGTGTAACTGAAAATTTAAAACTCCAATCCTCCAAAACTTCAAAGTTACAACTTGGGAATCCACTGATGGACCCCTAACTAAAAAATTCAACTAAGACTGAAACTGAAAAATAGATAATACTAGAAACATCGAGGGAAGTCCTACGTAATCCGATGAAAGTGAGACTGTCCTCGACAAGCACGATCAAGCTCTAAGGCTGGAACCGTCCTGTACCTGAAAAGAATAATAAAGGAGTGGGTCAGACCCACGAGCAAGTTCTAATCTAACTGCAATCCATACAGTGACCCGATACGCAGATATACCGTAGACACCTCACAATATCTATCTAGTCCATACGTATAAATATATCCACACTAAGGGACATTCACTAGTCTATAATAGGGGTCTTAACCTGAATAGAAGGCAACATGCGAATACGCACCCAGAGGTGGGCATGAGTACCTAGACCTAATAGGGTACACCTCAACCTATTATAACCAGCCACGCATCCACTGCATATACGCACCCTAACCAACGAGTTTGAGACTCAAGCTCAACTCGTGGTACCATAAACATATATATAAAGTCCGTCCAAATCCAGGGTAAGCAGTTCAATTATTTATTAAACTGACCTACAATAAACCAACTAGTTAGTCACTTAATTTATTCAGTGGATATGACTTAACTACCATCCGTTAATCCAGGAAGTCATCCAACTTGGTTACAGCTGGTCTGACTTAGTCATAATTAGGATTCGATATCTTTCAATCCATTCCATTAATCCATTAGGTTAGGTTTATGCGTTTTGAGCTAAACCGTCCCTAGTATGTCACCGTCCCATACCGGTACATACAATCCTCCATATCCAGGTAAATTACAACATATATAACAGTTTAATAATTTACAGACCTAAAAACCACCATCCAAACAATTGCAGCAAAATATTTAAAGTTTCAGCAATTTAAAACCAAGCATTTAACCATATAGTTACAGAAGACGATTTAACAAATCAACAACTAACATCCAGAGCATGCATAAACCAAATTTAATATGTCAGGGACTCCATCATGCATGTGAATAGGTTAAATAATCCTATTATTATCCAATAAATTGCTAAAACAATTTCAGAAGATTGTTTAATATTTCGGCAATTTAAATCCAAGCATTAACCATATAGTTGCAGGAAACGATTTAATAATTCAGCAACTAGCCTCCTAAGCATGCATAGATCAAAATTAATAATTAAATGACCTTATCATGCACTTGAATGCATTCTAAAATAAGTTTTATAAACACATTATATTCCATCAAATTGCAGAAATTGAATTCAACAATTAATTCAACTTCCAATTGTTAACAACATAGGAAGTGCCTTAATTTTTTACACTGTTTGTCCTGACAATTTAGAATTAAACTTTAATCAATTTAGGGTCTTAATAACACTCAAAATTCATTCCTTAATCCCTCTGTAAAGTTCCAAATTCACTCAAATAGTCTCCATGCTCCAACAGTGAACATAGTACGTAGAAAATTAAAAAAAAAAACTTAAAATAAATCAAAAATAACAAGGGAGCCTGCTCCAAAATTTGGAGCAGGCTCTTTTTCCAGCCTAGAGCGGCTCTAGGACTCCTTAGAGCCGGCTCTACTTTGTTGTGGGAGCCGGCTCCCACTTCTATGGAGCCGGCTCTCACCTCCTTTGAGAGCCTTCGTCCCCGGTGCGTCGTTTCAGCTCTTGCGCTCCTTCTCCGGCTTATTCCTACCACTATGTTAGTTTTTAAAACCAAACTTAGGTGTCATATTAATACCCAGTAGCATCCCAATGGCTTAATAACAACAATCAAAATAAATTACAGAGATTAAATTTGCTACCGAACTAACCCGCGTTAGGAACAAAACTGAAACTATAATTCTATTCCAACCTCTCTGTTTCTCTTCACAAATTGATCTTAGGAGTCTTATATCATCCCATTAACATTCCCAGGGTTTGTTTACAGAAGATAGAAGCAAGAATCGTAACTAAAATCTCAACAGATTTTAATATGCTTTAATGAACAGAACTGGGAGCAACAATACACGAACAGTAAACAGATTTGAATTCAATTCAAACAAATCATCAACAAGCATACATTAAACACATAAGTTTCATTAACTAATTAGTTAAACCCTAGAGACTATCTAGGTGCACAGAACACGAGCCAAAGAGAAGGTGAAAGAGAAGAACTTGCTAATGATTTAAATTTTGAAATCCCTGTGTCGTCTCTAAGTTTTCCGGCAATTCTGAACGCCGCCAAGCTTCCTATAACTCTGTCTCTAATCCTTACTCAACCTCCTTGGTCCTCTCTGTACAATTCCTCTTAAGCCTCACTCTGTTTTCCCACAACCGCTCTCTGTTTCTCTCTCTGTATCTTTGGTACGTGAATAGGGTTTTTCCAACCCTTGATACAAATTATAACCGTATATATATAGGTGTAAAAATCATAAACCCTAATCCGTGTTTAAATAAAGACAGAGCCCTAATTCTAAACCTAGTCGGCCCATGAAACTATCTCTGTTACGGCTTACCTATACGTGAAATTCCAACCCTAAAGTTAACTGTAACTTAAAACAGAATTAAATAAAAAAAAATAATTAAATAATTAAATCCACTTAACTAATTAATTCCAATTAAATAACCCAATTAAATAATTAAAAACACTTAAACAATAAAATGTCAATTAAATAATAAAAGATAACTTAATTCAATTTAAAACACACGACACATAGGTAAACAATTAAATCAAATCAATAAATAAAAATAATTAACCCAAATAATCACGCAAAAATACAATAAAAATAATAAATAAATGCCGAGACTATCATTTTAAAATTAGGGGTATTACAGCATGGTTGATTTATCAAAATGTAATTATATTGCTGTGTGTTAGATGATTAAAATATCATCTATAGTTATTGTATGTATAGGTTGGATTATGATTAGATATTCTTAAATTAGAATAGTCTAGTACTTACAGGTTAGTGTATTATTTTATGCATATTAATAAAATAATACTGGTGGAGACATGGATGATTTGTCAAAGCTTAGATTTTGGATATGTGATTTAAATAATTAAAATCATTATCGGGTTTGGGATTAAATATTATATTCTTTTTATTATAATTTATTATTTAAATGATTAAACAACTGACTAGGATGAGATTAAGGTTAAAGGAGTTTCTTTTTAAAATAAATGGTAGATTGGTTTAGGAATGATTATTATTTTAATAATTATTTAATAGGCATGAAAATTTAATAAACCTATTAATGAATGTGACTAGTATAGTATATATAAATATATATAGACATGTATATCGTGCTTTATTAAAGTTAAAACTTTATTAGGTTTGGTTTTGATCAGAGATGATCTACTTATTGGTTTTCAGAGGCCTGGTAGAGTGAACTTACTCGTAGGGTTTAATCCACGATTTATTTTTCAGGTTATTAGAGGTTCTAGTCTCGAGGTTGAGGATCCGCAACTAGGAGACTGTCATTCATCTATTCATCTTGTGTACTTTTAAGTAGTATTGGATTATTGGATATTGTTTTAAGGGGTCCTTGAGTTATGGGATTCCAGAGCTGTAACCATTGGAGAATTATTAATGGATTTATTATTTAATAGATTTTCCTTTAGCGAGTTATTTATTCTTTTTATTTTCTTTTTGTACTCCGTGTTTGTTAAATACTAAAATTGTTTTGATATTCTCTGATTTTCTGCGCGGACTTGATCAACCCGTGTTTCGTAAATCAGGGGGTATCACTGTTGGTATCAGAGCACTCCAGGTTCAAGTGTCCCTAGTGTCACACCCCGCTACCAAGAGGCTATGCCACGCAGGCGCCACGCAGACGCCCAGCAGACGATGACATGGAGCCTGCATGGATTGGAGCTTTCTAGACTTCTCTACACAAGTATGGAACTTTCCGGAATTCTCTAGATTAGTGTGGAGTTGTCTAGCCTTTTCTAGACTTGTCTAGAGTTGTATAGAATTCTCTAGAATTCTCTAGACTTGTCTTGTACATAGTAGATAGTTCTAGAGTTGTGTTATATTTCTGGAGGATTCTAGACACTAAATCTAGGCCACACATTTGTACACATCTAGAATGTTCTTGTAAGGCCAAAGGCCTATAAATAGGAGGTGGGAGTTCATTTGCTCCTCACCAAGCAACCAAGTTGTAATCTCTCCTCTCAAGTAATACAAGTTCTATACATTCCCAAACTCTCTTGCTCACTTGCCTAACCTCTTCCTACACACCCAAGTAAGCAAAACACTTGTCTAGCCTTAGTCTTCACTAAGCTAGCACACTCGGGTAGGCTGACTTAGCGCTTCAAGGGGGCTTGAAAGTGTCTAAGGCCGCACGGGAGCTTGAAAAGGTTCAAGTCCGTGACAGTTGGTATCAGAGCTAAGGTCGTGAGGCGTCACACCTTGTGTGGAGGAAGCTATGGCGGAGCTATCAGACGTGACTGGCACCCAAGAGGAGACTCTACGTGGAAGGGAAACAAATCCCCCTCCAGGCGGAGTGAGGACGAGGGCTAGGTCGAAGGACATTATGGCGGGCTTAGAGGCACGTATGGCAAACATGGAGGGGTCCATAGCCAACGTGTTGGAGCAGCTTGAGGATGCTCACCAGCGCATGGATGGGCTGGAGTCGGAGGACGTTGAGGTCCAAAATGCTGTCAAAGGGTCACTCAATGCCCTAAGTGGTGACTTTCGGCAGGAGCTCCAAGCACTTCGAGAACTTATGTTGGGGGAGTTTGCCACCCTACGTGGCTATGTTGATCAGGAGCTTGGCACTTTCCGCGAGCAAGTGGAGGAAATGCGAGCGGACTGGACATTGTACAAACGGGCGGTGGCGTCCGGCACAGCTACTACGGGGGTAGTAGCACCCCGGGTTGATATCCCCAAGCCTAAGTGCTATGGTGGGAACCGGGTAGCGAGGGAGTTGGAGAACTTCCTCTTCAGCATGGAGCAATACTTTGAGGCTACAGGCATGACTGATGAGACCATCAAGATACGTACAGCGACCCACTACCTCACCGACCATGCCATGCTATGGTGGAGGAAAAAGTATGGTGACATAGGCAAAGGTACGGTCTCTATTGATACTTGGGCTGATTTCACTAGGGAAATTAAGAAGCATTTCTATCCTGAGAATGCCGAGGATGAAGCTAGGGGCAGACTCCGAAGGCTAAAACAGGTTGGGTTGATTCGGGACTATGTGAAGGAATTCACTAACTTGACTCTTGAGATCCCGGATCTATCCGACAAGGACTCTCTTTTCTTCTTCATGGATGGATTGCAGTTGTGGGCTAAGACGGAGTTGAGGCGGCGCAACGTGCAAGACCTTGCCACAGCTATTGCAGAGGCGGAGTCCTTTATTGATTTCAGCTCCAAGAAGGAACCCTCGTCCAAGCCAAAAGACAAAGACAAGGGGAGGTATGCCGGCAAAGGAGGGGGAGACAAGGGCGCTGCACCCCACAAGGATTGGTCCCGTAAGCCAGGTGGTGGCCATGGAGGCAAAGAGGGAAGGGAGAACAAGGAAGGAGCACCCAAGCCTAAAGGTTCTTGCTTCATATGTGATGGACCACATTGGATACGAGATTGCCCAAAGCGGAAGACCCTCAATGCCATGACGAGCCGTTATGAAGAGCAACAACAGGAGGAGGCGCAGATGGGTTCATTGCAAATCCTTAATGCCATTAAGGCTAAAACTGAAGTCCCTAAGGCGGCGGCTAAAGGGCTAATGTTCGTGGAGGCGAGCATCAATGGGACACCCACACGTGCTTTGGTGGACACGGGTGCATCCCATAACTTTGTGAGCCTTGACGAGGCCAAGAGATTGGGCCTCAAGTATAGCAAAGAAGGGGGCTCCATGAAGGCAGTTAACTCGGCAGCAAAGGCCATACATGGCATAGCACACGGCGTCCAAGCATGCATTGGCGAGTGGGGTGGCCACATAGATCTATCGGTGGTACCCATGGACGACTTCAAACTAGTCCTTGGGTTGGAGTTCTTAGACAAGGTGAGAGCCTTCCCCATCCCTTTTGCTAACACTATGTGTATTATGGAAGGCAACACAGCATGCATGGTGCCGGTGGAGCGAGGCGCCAAGTTGGAAGCCCAAGCTTTGTCAGCTATGCAGTTCAAGAAGGGCTTCAAGAAGGGAGAGACTAGCTACCTTGCTACGTTACTGGAGACACCCGAAGATGAGCTAGTCCCTTCCCCACAAGAAGAGGTGCCTAAGGAGATACGAGCCGTGCTAGACGAGTACACGGACGTGATGCCTAAAGAGCTGCCCAAGAAGCTTCCACCTAGGAGGGAGGTGGATCATAAGATTGAGCTGGAATCGGGTTCTAAACCCCCTGCTTTGGTGCCCTACCGGATGGCACCCCCAGAGTTGGAGGAGTTGCGGAGGCAACTTAAGGAACTGTTAGATGCGGGCTATATTCGACCATCGAAGGCCCCATATGGCGCACCGGTGTTGTTCCAGAGGAAGAAGGACGGGTCCTTGCGCATGTGCATCGACTACCGGGCGCTCAACAAGGTGACTATCAAAAACAAGTACCCCATTCCTCTCATTGCCGATCTCTTTGATCAGCTTGGTGGAGCACGCTACTTCACTAAGCTTGACTTGCGCTCGGGGTACTACCAGGTGCGGATAGCGGACGGGGATGAGCCTAAGACTACGTGTGTAACGAGGTATGGCTCCTATGAGTTTCTTGTTATGCCGTTTGGCCTCACCAATGCACCTGCTACTTTTTGTACTTTGATGAACAAGCTCTTCCATCCCTACTTGGATCGCTTTGTGGTGGTGTACTTGGATGATATTGTTGTGTATAGCACCACTCTAGAGGAGCACGTGCAGCACTTGAGGGCGGTCTTCCAAGTCCTACGGGAGAATGACCTATATGTGAAGATGGAGAAATGCTCATTTGCCCAAGAGGAGGTGTTGTTCCTAGGGCATAAGATACGGGATGGCAAGCTAATGATGGATGAGGCAAAGGTGAGGGCCATTCAAGAGTGGGAGCCGCCCACTAAGGTGACAGAGCTACGCTCATTCCTTGGGCTTGTCAACTACTACCGCCGCTTTATCAAGGGTTACTCGGCGAGAGCAGCCCCATTGACGGACCTTCTCAAGAAGGCGCGTGCTGGGAGTTGGACAGAGTCGTGCCAGGGGGCATTTGATGACTTGAAGAAGGCAGTTACGGAGGAGCCGGTACTTAGCTTGCCCGACCACTCCAAGCCATATGAGGTGCACACGGATGCATCAGACTTCGCTATTGGGGGTGTGTTGATGCAGGAAGAACACCCCATAGCTTATGAGAGCCGCAAGCTTAATGACACTAAGCGGCGCTATACTGTGCAAGAGAAAGAAATGACGGCGGTCATCCATTGCCTACGTACTTGGAGGCACTACTTGCTCGGGGCACAATTTGTGATCAAGACGGATAATGTTGCCACCAGCTACTTCCAGACACAGAAGAAGCTTAGCCCCAAGCAAGCTCGTTGGCAGGACTTCCTAGCGGAGTTCACTTACCATTTCGAATATAAGCCGGGCAAGGCCAATGTTGTGGCGGACGCACTTAGTCGCAAGGCCGAGCTCGCAGCTATTAGTCGGCCCCAACACTCTCTTGTGGAGCGAATCAAAGAAGGGTTGCAGCATGACCCTCTAGCCAAAAGCCTTATTCAGCTAGCTAAGGAAGGGAAGACTCGGCGCTTTTGGCTAAGGGATGATTTACTTCTCACTACGGGGGACCGACTCTTTGTGCCTAGGTGGGGCAACTTGCGGAAGGAGCTAATACGGGAGTGCCACGACACCAAATGGGCTGGTCACCCAGGTATGCGGCGCACACTAGCACTCCTTGAAGATTCTTACTATTGGCCTCGGATGCGAGATGACGTGGAGGCATATGTGAGGACTTGTCTTGTGTGCCAACAAGATAAGATTGAGCAACAGCATCCTGCAGGCCTACTAGAGCCACTGCCTATTCCAGAGAGACCATGGGAGAGCGTCTCTATGGATTTCATCACTTGCTTACCCAAGTCAGAGGGTTGCGGGAGCATTATAGTGGTGGTAGATCGATTCAGCAAGTATGCCACCTTCATACCCGCACCAGCGGACTGCACAGCAGAGAGGGCAGCAGAGTTATTTGTTGACCATGTGGTCAAGCTTTGGGGAGTTCCGCAGAATATTGTCAGTGATAGAGACCCGCGTTTCACGGGTAGATTTTGGACGGGACTCTTCAAGAAGATGGGGACGGATCTTAACTTCTCTACGAGTTTCCACCCCCAATCAGATGGGCAGACAGAGCGCATCAACGCTCTCCTGGAGCTTTATTTGAGGCACTATGTGAGTGCTAATCAGCGAGATTGGGCCAAACTCCTTGGGGTGGCACAGTTTTCTTACAACTTGCAGCGGAGTGAGGCTACCAATCACAGTCCATTTGAGGTTGTCACCGGACGGCAGCCTATGACACCCAACGCCATTGCTTCAACTTGCGATGGTAAGAGTCCGGCGGCCTACAAATTTGCCAAGAGGTGGCATGAGCAGTCCGACTTGGCTAGGGCGTACCTTGACAAGGCGGCAAAGAAGATGAAGAAGTGGGCCGACACCAAGCGAAGGCGGGTGGAGTACATAGTGGGAGACCAAGTGATGGTTAAGCTACTACCCCAACAATTCAAGTCCTTCCGGAGCGTGCATAAGGGGCTAGTAAGGAGGTACGAGGGCCCGTTCCCCATCGTCAAGCGGGTGGGCAAGGTCTCCTACATGGTGGAGCTTCCACCCAAGTTGAAGATACATCCAGTCTTCCATGTCAGCATGCTCAAGCCTTATCATGAAGACACGGAAGACCTTACTCGGGGCATATCGCATAGGGCACCCACGGCCGTTGTCACATCCTTTGACAAGGAAGTTGATTGCATCCTTGCAGATCGTGTGATGAGCAGGAGAGGTGTGCCCAAATATACAGAGTATTTAGTGAAGTGGAAGAACCTGCCAGATAGCGAGGCGAGCTGGGAGCATGAGGATACACTATGGCAGTTCGCAGAGCATATCCAGCGGTTCAAGCAAGAAGACGCGACGAGGGCGTCGCGAGCTTAAGTGGGGGAGAATGTCACACCCCGCTACCAAGAGGCTATGCCACGCAGGCACCACGCAGACGCCCAACAGACGATGACATGGAGCCTGCATGGATTGGAGCTTTCTAGACTTCTCTACACAAGTATGGAACTTTCTGGAATTCTCTAGATTAGTGTGGAGTTGTCTAGCCTTTTCTAGACTTGTCTAGAGTTGTATAGAATTCTCTAGAATTCTCTAGACTTGTCTTGTACATAGTAGATAGTTCTAGAGTTGTGTTATATTTCTGGAGGATTCTAGACACTAAATCTAGGCCACACATTTGTACACATCTAGAATGTTCTTGTAAGGCCAAAGGCCTATAAATAAGAGGTGGGAGTTCATTTGCTCCTCACCAAGCAACCAAGTTGTAATCTCTCCTCTCAAGTAATACAAGTTCTATACATTCCCAAACTCTCTTGCTCACTTGCCTAACCTCTTCCTACACACCCAAGTAAGCAAAACACTTGTCTAGCCTTAGTCTTCACTAAGCTAGCACACTCGGGTAGGCTGACTTAGCGCTTCAAGGGGGCTTGAAAGTGTCTAAGGCCGCACGGGAGCTTGAAAAGGTTCAAGTCCATGACACTAGGGTGTCTTTCGTTGTGTGACTTCCGCGTTGTGTACTCTTTTAATTAGAGTTTAAGGTTAGGATTCATTGTATTCTATATTCGGTTCGTCAGTGCGTCCTAATGGTAAATCGTTGAGTCTTATCTGAAAATGGTAAGACACTGATTTGGAAGGTATTTGAGGAGGAAGGAGCATAGGCGCTAGAATCATATGTTAAATCAATACGTAGGGAGACAATAGTTATTGTGGAAACTAATTGAATGACATAGACTACAAAGGTCAATAGTTTACGTTCACACAGTAAACATAGGTGTGAGATTAAAAGGGATAATTGAATTGTAGGAAATTATTACTTCTACACGCAATATTGTTGAGGGCGGATGAATGTAGTTGCAGAATTGGTTTTTAAGTTCTGTTTTGAGGGTTGGGGTGTTCCAAGGTTATTTAGATCAAATTAAGTGATTTAAATAGTTGAAATAGATTGGTTAAGATCTTAGAATGCATAATATACATTAATATGCTAAGGACTTGAACCATATCAAATTTTAATTAACTTACATGTTGTGAATGAATGATTTATTTGCTTAATATTATTCTAGAAATTTCAATGTTTATTTATGTGATTTTAATCATGTATTAGCATATAACATAATCAGGTATTTATCGGTTTTTTATTACAATTACTTCTGGATTATTTGATGTATAATTATATATATTGCATGAAGTATAGGTTTTATGGATTTATGCACCATTAAAATAATATGGATGTATTTTAGGGACGGATTAACGGAATAATTAAGTCCTACCTATTTATTTATGGATTGTATGGTTTAATGCACCGGTATGGGACGGTGGCATTTCAGAGATGGATTAACTAAAGAAGTTAAGTCCTACCTATATATTTATAAGGGAACGAATTAATCATAGAGTTAAGTCCTACTTATTCGTGTCAGGTCAACGGAATAGTTTGATGGCATGCCATTGAAATAATATGGTTGGATAGTTTACTTTTATATTTGGATATAATGGATTATATATATATGTACCACGATATGAGCTTGAGTCTCAGGATCAGTGGTTAGGATGGAGGCGTATATTGCCGATTGAGATGGGTAGCTGGATTTAAGGATGTGTGGGCCCTGGTAAAAGGAGGACTCGTGACCACCTTTGTGTGTGTTTTGCATGAGATACCCACTATCCGGTTGAGACTGCTTTAGTCCAGTGAGAGTCTCTAGTGTGTACTTATATTTATCAATTATATAAATATGGAATTAGCTAATTACGAGATGTGTCGGCTAATTATGAATATGTGTGGATGGGTTAATTTCCACACGGATAAAAAGAATAATGAATTTTGAAATTAAATAATCAAAGTTTTCATTTCATAGATTCGTAAATTCTGAGGACGAAATTCCTTTTCTTAGGGGGAAAGAATGTAATACCCCGATATTTTAAAGGATTTATTAATTAAAATTAATTACTTTTATTTTATTTTAAATGATTTATTTGATTAATTTGAATTAATTGCGTTTATTTTAATTTTTAATTGATTTATTTTATTGAGTGCTTAGATTAATTATTTTATTTTAATTATATTTCGTGATTATATATGGTGATAGTTTGTGTATGTGCTTGATTATTAATTAAATTATTGATGTATTGATTTTATTGGTATGTTGCGACTTGGTTGTAATTTCTTATTTTGTTTATGTGCTTCATGTAATTAGATTATTTTAATTTACGTGTTTATTTAATTATTTGATTTATTTAAATTAATTGGATTTGGTCTTGGGCTTGAAGGAGGCCTTATTGGGTTAATTAATAAAGGCCCATGGTTATTTAATTATTTAAATGATCATTTTTGGTATTAATTATAAATATATAAAATTATATATAAATATAATTAATTAATAATTGTTAGGGAAAGATATATATAGAGATATATATTTATGGATATATATAGGTTTATATAATTTAATTAACTAATGGTTAATTATGGAAGATAAATATATATATGTGTGTAATATAATATATGTATATATATATATATTATATTAATTAAAGATTATTATCTTATTAGTAGTCCTAGTTGGAATAGGAGTTAGGTTTTAATGTGTATAAATATACACATAAGGTTTAGGGTTAAAAAATTTATACGTTAGGAAAATAAGAGAGGTAGAGAGAGAGAGTAAGAGAAGGCCGACAAAGAGGAGGCCGAATCAAAGAAAGAGGATGTTGGAATTAGAAGAAACAATTAAAGCTTAAAGCGTCGGTTTCATTTCGAAACTTTCAGGCGAGTTCTTCTCTAACTTTCCTCTTAGAACTCATAAGGATTTCACCTTGAGTATAAAAATTTAAGATTAAATTTATTGATTAAATGATGGTTAAAATGGAATATTTAAAATATGAATTATTATAATTTGTTTTTGGAATTTTAGATTTTTTATTGTTGTATATATGTGTTGCATATATTTTAAAAATCAATTTTATAGGTTGATATGTGTCCCAAGAGGCTTAATTAGGGTTTCTATATTTTCTGATATTTTTCTGGAATTTTTGGGAATTTATTAGAATTTATTTTTTTTATATTTATTGGATATATATATATATATATATATATATATATATATATATATATATATATATACTGTCTGTTTATATTTATATAAGTGGCGTCTGTGTACTATCGGCGTAACAAGAATAGGATTTTAATCCAGTGTTAGACGGTCCATATTATCATGGTGCACACACTAATCTAGCCCATTGGAGTATTTAAATATATGTGGATTGATTGGGTGTGGTGCGAGTTCATGGAGATTCAGTGTACCACAAGTCTGAGCCATAGATGTGGATTGATTGAATAGAGAACGGATTTAGTGCAGCGCAAGGGCATGGAGAACCATGCAGCTGCGAGAAAAGATCTGGTGCGGCGCGCACCATCAGAATTGATGCAGCGTTGAATCAGAGTGCGCCACGTGTCAGAATCTTAGTCTTTAATCCAGTGCGGACGCGCTCACAGTATCGATTGAGCTCAGCATATTATTTTGCTTGTTTTGTTACTCGAAATTGAAACGGTCATAACTTAGTCTTCTTAAATCCAAATTAGGTCATTCTTGAGCTCAAATTTAACGATTTTTCGTCCTCTTTCCAATGGTACTAATTTCATTATTGGATTCCCATCATACTAAGATATATTTATGTTTTAGTGAAACGATGTCGAAAAATTATTTACCGAGATGGAGTATTTATGGGAAACTATTTCTGACGAGATTTAGTAACACTTAAATTAAGTAAATATAATTAAATTAATATATTGTTATGGAAGGAAGTATATATATATATATATAATATTATTTATATATATGTATATATGGTTTAATTGTTTAGGATAAGGATGGAGGGATGTGTGTGTATATATATATATATTGATATATATGTATATATATATATGATTTAAATAATCAAATATTATTATGGATGGTATTATACATATTTACATATTATATAATATATGTGTGTGTGTATATATATATATATATCATTTAAGATGATTAATATAAATTATTCCTATTTGGTATATCTGGATAGACTGGTTATTAAAGTAATGTTATGCTTATGAAATGCATGAGATGTCTATGTGTGATTTAGTTCATTGTTAAGTTTAAAGTTGTTACATGGTTGAATTGTAGGCATGGATGAATTGCCAGAGGCTTAAATATATGGCCTAAATATATGTATGAATAAAACACATACATTGGAAGCATGGATGAGTTGCTAATTAAAAGTATAAATATATATACATAAGGAGGCATGGTTGAGTTGCCAATATATAAATAAATATATTTATAATGGCATGGTTGATTTGTCAAAATGTAATTATATTGCTGTGTGTTAGATGATTAAAATATCATCTATAGTTATTGTATGTATAGGTTGGATTATGATTAGATATTCTTAAATTAGAATAGTTTAGTACTTACAGGTTAGTGTATTATTTTATGCATATTAATAAAATAATACTGGTGGAGACATGGATGATTTGTCAAAGCTTAGATTTTGGATATGTGATTTAAATAATTAAAATCATTATCGGGTTTGGGATTAAATATTATATTCTTTTTATTATAATTTATTATTTAAATGATTAAACAACTGACTAGGATGAGATTAAGGTTAAAGGAGTTTCTTTTTAAAATAAATGGTAGATTAGTCTAGGAATGATTATTATTTTAATAATTATTTAATAGGTATGAAAATTTAATAAACCTATTAATGAATGTGATTAGTATAGTATATATAAATATATATAGACATGTATATCGTGCTTTATTAAAGTTAAAACTTTATTAGGTTTGGTTTTGATCAGAGATGATCTACTTATTGGTTTTCAGAGGCTTGGTAGAGTGAACTTACTCGTAGGGTTTAACCCACGATTTATTTTTCAGGTTATTAGAGGTTCTAGTCTCGAGGTTGAGGATCCGCAGTTAGGAGACTGTCATTCATCTATTCATCTTGTGTACTTTTAAGTAGTATTGGATTATTGGATATTGTTTTAAGGGGTCTTTGAGTTGTGGGATTCTCGAGCTGTAACCATTCGAGAATTATTAATGGATTTATTATTTAATAGATTTTCCTTCAGCGAGTTATTTATTCTTTTTATTTTCTTTTTGTACTCCGTGCTTGTTAAATACTAAAATTGTTTTGATATTCCCTGATTTTGTGCGCGGACTTGATCAACCCGTGTTTCGTAAATCAGGGGGTATCACAGGACCCGCTACCGAGGTTGTTGAGCATGGGGGTTGTGTCCTGAGTTCATTGCATTTCATGCATTATTATTTTGCACATTTATGATGGTATATTTGATTGCGTGGTTGTAGTTTAATCACGGGGGTTGTGTCTTGAATTCATTGCATTTCATGTATTATTATTTTGCACATTTATGATGGTATATTTGATTGTGTGGTTGTAGTTTAATTTGTATGTATATATATATATATATATATATATATATATATATATATATGTATATATTAATGTTAGTAAATGAGATATTTAAGCAAGTGGGACCCACCATGTTATTGTTTAATGGCCTTAAGGCCATTTAGGCTGAAATCAGCCCCAGTTCTTCACTTTCTCATGCAGTTTCTCTCTCCCTCATTTTCTTTTCTTTTTCTTTTCCTTTTGCCATAAAATTCAAGCTTAGATCTAGCCTTGTCCTTTGAGAATTTGATATTGCCACTTAAGGCAAAGTTGAAGAGCTTGTCAAGACCTTTGTTTTGATCAGAGCAAAAAGTTATTTAGCCACCCTTTGGAATTTCAAATTTTGGAATTTTTTTGAGTTTTTTCTTCAATTTGAGGTAGGGACATTCTAACTCATACTTTCTTTGATTCTAGTAAATTTTTCCCCTTAAATTTGTTCTCAAGCATGTTCAATTTGAGTATTTAACTTATGATACTTAGGGTTTTATATGATAATTTGGTTTATGTGAATATCTAGCCCAAATTCATGTTCCTTGTGTTAATGTGATGAAATACCTTCAAAGTATGCTATGATATGTCCAATATGTTTAAACTATTCATTTGAAAGCATGATGTATAAGTATGTGATTTGGAATTAGTGACTTGTGTGAGATTTCATTGTTGGAGAAAAAGGAAAAAAGTGTTTTAAAAACAAATGAAACTATTTTGGGGAAAATGTTTTCTAAAAATGTTTTTGAAAACACGGACGCCTAGGAGTTGCCTAGTGATCCATGGCGTTAGTGTGGTCTAGAGGGGACTAGGGAGAGACTCTAGCGTGGTTGAGCTACCTAAGCCGTATACGATGCCTTGGAGTTACCATGTGGTCGTGGATAGTTAGTCAATCCTCCTCTTGTGACGCCATGGAGTTGTCATGGGTCGGATTGCATTAACAGTTTGAAAGGTGAAACGATATTGTTTCAGAAATGGGGAGCGACATTGCATGGCATGGCATTTCATTGGCATATATTACGCACTTGGTACTCGGATGACTTGTATAAGTACTTGTTGATGTTATTATTGTTTTACTTGCTTTCCGAGGTATGATCCCGTTCACTTGTATTCTATTTTTTATGTAAATTCACGGGATCGTAAGAGGTGTGTCTTAGACACTTCTTACAGAGCGGTTGGCTCACCCCATTATATTATTACCATTTTTCAGGGCATGGAAAGGAGGTGGTAGATGATGATCCACCACAAGCTTGAAGAGACTAAAAGTTATTTTGCCGCCTTTTGTGTATTTTGATTTCCTTCTTTTGTAAAGGAATTTCCAGGAAGTGTATTTGTTTTGGAAGTGTATTTGTTTTTATATTGAATGGGAAAGGATGGAATATATTTTGGAAAACCTATTGATGTATATGTGTGTGGATTGCTGTTTAAGCTTTACCGTGAATTCGGGACAGGTTATGTAGCAAGGTTGGCTCACAACGAGCCTAGTTTTATGTTGTTTCTAGCTTAAGTTAGCAGCATTCCATGGCCTGTCGGCTGGCTGACAAAGAGAATCAGTCGACCAACTGGGCATTTTTGGGCAAGACAGGGAGTGGGGTTGTAAATTGGGTTGTTTCAGCCGGGTAACATACCCCATCAGCCGACTGAACCCATGGTTTCAGCCGGCCGAAGCTGGATCTCCAGCCGGTCGAGAGACCATTTGGGGGAGTCCCAAGAGCATGCACTTTGGTGCTTCATTTCTGCCAGCCGACCATCTAGGCCAGCATGCCAAACCACGTGTTTCAGCCGGCCAATAAATGGCTGTCAGCCGGCCGATCCTTTTCTTTTTCCTGGTGCTGTGTCTCTCTATTGATGTTAATAGTTTGGAAGAGTTGTGGGCTTGTAAATGAAGCTCATGTTATGCGTTGACTTAAAAAAAGGTCGGCCATACCCCTAGCTGACCTCGGGTTTAAGAAAGAACCAGGCTAACGGTTCGGACCCTCGGATCGTTACAAGAGAGATTTAGTGTAATATCCTTCTACTGATCAACATGTACAGAATCTTCAGAGTGTACATCAGGTTACAGTGATGGATCAGTTCAGTAGGGTTTTCTTCTAACCTTCACAAAATTCATTTTTAAAAGAAGATGAGGGTTGATTAAATTTTGAAGGGATAGAGCATTCAATGAGTGTTCGTCAACCCTTCTACAAACATCAAGAAATAACCTAAAGTCTAGCGTGTTTGGACGAGGTGTCATAAAGCCAAATAAATATTTAAAGATTGATACTTGGTAGAGCGAAGTGGGTGTGAGCCTGAGTCACAGCTAGTCCATTGTATTTTATTTCAATAATTGTGGATTGTTTCGTAAATCTTCGTGGTTTGCATCCCAGTTGGTTGAATTTCTTCCAACAAGGGTTTCCCCGGTATAGTCATCTCTCAAACTCTACTTAATCGTAAAAATTGCACCCCCCCCCCCCCCCCCCCCCCCTTAGCGGTGGTTATTAATGTATTGTTTACAACTTAATCAACATAACAGCTTTTGCACCGAACAACTTACAATTTCTTATGCAGTTAAAGTAGGTAACCTACATCAAGTCCTATAAAGAAAATTAATAGTCTGAACTTTTTATATGGTACAAGATAAAAATTGAATAAGACCACATTTATTTACGTGACAAGTTATAATTGACCGAGATCATATAATCTTGAACCCATATTAAAATCTCTTCCATAAATCAGTATAATACATCCTTTAGTTGAGTGAGACTTTAAGGGCTCTCAATAAATGAGCCAAACTCCTATGTATCCTTATAGATAATGGTCTCCATAGCCACTTCAGTTGACATGTAATTCTCTCCCTCTCAAACCTAATACACATTTTCACTAATCCATGGGTCATACCCTGTTTTTCAAAGCCCTTATAGTAGCACATTGAAACCATATAGGTGAAGGATAATGATCTTTAAACTGATTTTCTAAATTTTTTATGAAAAATGACAAAACAGGCCAATTTATTTTATGAAAAAAGATTCTCCACTAAATGGATAGATGATGGTGGAGAGAAGACAGTAGATATTTGTAAACTGCAAGCCAGCCTTGTTCTGAAGGATGCATTATGTCCCAAAAGAATTATTGGTTATGGTTATTGCATACCATGTACTTCTTCACTCCATTCTTATCTACGCTTCCGCATCCATATTCTCTGCTCACACCCACGCAGCATGATTTCAATGGGTTCTCAAACTCTGAATTTTCTGCATGCACCAGGAAGATTGGGTTAATTTATATATCTATATAAATATATTATTTATTTTCTTGAACAGTTCACTAAGGCACAACTGTATAAACATATTTATTGAGATAGCCTACAATACTTCGGGTATATCGTACTCTCGGAGCCTCTTAACTATTGGATCATTCATCAGGTGGGAACCTCCGACTGGGAATCTCCAGGATATGGTAACCCGAGATATTGTAGACTTTCACATATATATGATTTGTATGCCAAACATATTTGTATTCCATGTATGTGTATGTTTAATTTAAGGCATGTCTATATGGTCTGTAAAAAATGATCACCTGAATAGTTTTCTTTTATCTTGAATGCAGACATGAAAGCGCTGTATAAATCAAGCATCACAAACACATGTCCCCTACTTTCATTGTTCAACCTCTGCAATGCTTGCTGCAAGATTTGGTTATGGAACATTGTGGCTGCATTTTCAGTTGCACTACAATTCTGGTACGAAGATGAGGCAGTGAATGCAGGCAAGCACCCCAAGGGTTCCATGGCTGTTACAGCTACTTTTCGCAATCCCAACCCGCGAATCCGTTTCAGATTCAGGGCAAGCTGGTTGATTACAGAGGTGGTGAAGGCTGGCAAACCTTGTTCATGTACAAAGAATGCATATAAACCTTATTGTATGTGTATACGTAATACATACATAATACATACACACGTTTAAATTGTTAAAGAATGTGCAACTTAAATAATTATAATAAACGAGGCTCTCAATTGGATGCACGAGCCAAAATGGATTCTATACTTGCATGCATCCAAGAAAAGTCTCTCGTACTCTCTTTTCGAATAGAGTACCCCTACTCATCAATTTATTTATTTATATTTCTTTTCTCAATTAATTAAGAGTTTGAGAACACTCCTCTTTATAAATTTGAATCGTTTATGATATAGGAATTAATTAGAGATGTATATTTTTCTAAATGGAGATAGGAAAATTGGTAGATAAATTAACTCCAAAATTTAGAAACCCTAACCCTAAATTTACTGCAACTAAATCCTAACAATAGGTAGATAACTGGGTTTTTTCTGTCCACTTTGCTATCTCAACAATTAGTAGATAAATTTAGGGCTAGGATTTCTAAATCATACTGTGCGTGTGTATTTGAAAGCATAAATAGAAAATTTGCTTTCTAGACAGCTAATCCAAACAAAATTTAGGACCTGTTTGGTTCAGTTTTTTAATAACAGTTTTAATTGTTCTCAGAAAATAGTACGAAATTCTTTTTGGCTGACAATTTTTGAAAACTGTTTTCTGAAAAGTTAAAAAAAAAGACCCTTTTTTAAATCAATTTTAAAAATTAGTTGAAGAACAATTAAAACTGTTCCGACTCCAATTAAACTACAACTATTAAATGTTTTCAAACGAGCTAGACTAACTTATTAAATGCATCTAATATTACATATATTCAATTTCGATCAAATTACACTATTAAATGAGACCATTGTAAATGGATATAAATCTGACTCGAATCAAATTAGTTAAACGAAACCTACATAAATGAATCTAAGACTTTACATAAATCCGACTCCAATCACATTTCCAACTTAACTACAATTTAGGAACTACTAAAACCCATAGCTTCCAAAATTTTGTCATTGAACATGCACCTAAAAATCATATTCAACAATTTTAATTTATTATATTGTTACTTCAAAACGAATTAAATGTCAATATTACACATAATGTGACATAAATACAAAATTTTACTTGCAAAATAAAATAAAAATATTAAATATTATACACAAAGGAGGGTGCTAATTAAAACACATAAGCCAAGCACACAGATCAACAATTAGTTTAACCACTCACCTGAAAGCTGCCATTGTGCGCCATGTAAGTAACATAGTCGTTGCCTGCCAGGGACACCAGAGCAACCGACGAGTTTAGGTCGCGTTTGGTGTACACATTTTCTTCAAGGAGGTTTTGCAAATAATTGATTTGTGTTGTCATGTTTGGTCCTCTGACCAATGTGGTGAAGACACCTGTACCTCCATGAGCCAAATTCATCCCATGTTGTACCAATTTCCCACCAAATTCTCTCCATCTATAGGGTAATGGAGATTTGGTGCCCAGAAATGCAGCTGTATGCAACACCAATAATAATATTATTATTATTATTAAGGAAAAATAAAATTTTGAGGTTGATTTTATTCAAGTCTCCACACTAATTAAAACTTGAGTTGTGATTATTTTTTGGCTGGCCAATTATTCCGAATTTCAACCGATATCAAGAATCATATTGTGTAGATTATAGTTAGACAAATTAAACAAAAATTACCAAAATAACCTAATTTAATAAATAAAAAATCCGTTTTGCTCTTGAATTTTATCTCAAAAGGTTTCATACCAATTGGAGATAGCACCATCCCAAATAAGCACTTCACATTTCACTTACCCAGGCGACGTGGAATTGTGTATCCATAACTCGCCCAGTGTGATAACTTGTCAGTGCCTCTTGCACCTGCCCACGACACACCCGTCCATAAATTCGCCACAAAACAATTGAAACTAACAAAGTCTATCCTCTATATTTATGGAGGTCGGTTGAAATGAAACTCAAACTTGTAAAACTATCCCTTGGGTATCATCGATGCCTGATGTAATGGTAAAAGGTAAGATTTTCTACATATAAGTTATGCATGTTATGATGGCAATATTTGTGCTAGGTAGAATGCGTCATTTCATATAATTGTTAAGAACTTCTTTATTATTACACCATAACTTCTAATCTTTATTATTACGATTTTAATTTAAAATGTGTTTACACATATATAGACATTTCATCTCTATAAGTTGTCTTGAAACTTTTCTTTCCAAACGATATGAAACGTTATCAGTGCCAACTTAAATGAAAGTTGATAATTTGACACCATAACCACGGTACATTAAAGCTTAAACACTTGTACATGAGTGGATCCAAGTCCTATTCTGATCTAGCCATCCACCAAGTTTTAAGGTTGCATAAAATTTTATTAAAAAAAAAGACATTTTTTTGAGGTTGAAAATTTTGTAAGTTTTCCTAAAAAAAGATAAAAGAAATTAATTACAAGTACTAAATAAAAAGTTGGAGACAAATTATATATTTGTGAAAAATAAAAGTGCGCGGTGCGCAGTAGTAGAAAAAACTCATGGTAAGAAGCTGTGCGTGTCACTGTGTGAGAGAGAGAAGGAGAAGAAGATGCACCTATATAATCAGTGAGGACACGCCCATCGGAGAAGCGGCCTGTTGGTTTGCCGGAAAAGGTAGTTCCATAAGGTTGTTTCCACGAGCTTGCCAATGCTCTGGGGCAATTCCCAGTATCCGCATACGAGTCCCCGAATACGACAAGCTTCACTCCTGAGTCGCCACCATGGTAGTAGTTATGCGATTCTGCAACTGCATGCATGCATGAATGAGGAATTAGATATGGAAACAATATTAGTTACGAAAAACAGCACTAATTAAAAGCAAGGCATCCATGTCAACCTGTATAAGCACCAAACAAGAAGAAGAAGATACAAGAGAATACGACGCAGCTCATTTGCTTCTCCATCAATGACTTAGTTTTGAGGTGGTGCACACAGATTCGCATATGAAGGTATATATATATATATATACATATATATATATATATGATAACAAATTAAGTTGTTCAGGGCGACGCCAGAATTTCAATTTAGAAAGCAGTTTAAGAAAAAAACAATTTCAACAAACATGACAAATATAGGACTACGTTTTAACCAAAAATGTTTCTTGTTTTCTGTTACCAACAAAAACAAAAATTATATTTAATAATATATTTACATTTGTTAAGGAAACATAAAAGGTGTATATGTTTTTACCATTGTTACTATATAAACACTATTCATTTCAAACAAAATACATGTTGTAAATTAATACTACATATTATATATTAATAAAAACTATATTTTTAATATATAATATATTATATAATAATTTAAATTATTTTAGTTAATATATAATTATATTAAATATTATATTATAATGCATTATATATTTTATTACATATAGGATATATTATATAAAAATATTTATTTATTATAATATACTATATGTCAAATATATTATGTATTACATAATAAATGTGTACTCTCGTACATGATTGTTTTTGTCATAGTATATTTTATTTTATACTTATTTATTGGTTATTATTAAGATTTGTGATTTTAAATTAGATATTGCATTTTATTATCATGTATTGGTTTTTAAAATAATTGTACATCTCATAACAAAAATGTCATACCAAAACACTATTATTATTTTCGGTTTTCAAAATTGTGACCACAGCAAGGATTAATAATATCCATTTCGCTTTTCTTATTTTCACTCCGAAAAACAAAATTATGTTTCTAACAAAAAATATTTCACGTTAGTGAACGCAACCTAGGTTATTCAAATCAAAGAGAAAATTAAAAAATAAAAAAAGTAAAAAAATAAAATCATTGCAAAACAATATGTTAAACCAATGGATAGTATAAGAAATATAAGTGTATTACCAATATAAGAACTAAAATAATATTTAGTAATTAATATTTTCATTGAATATAGTTGTAGGTCTTTGTATTTTGAAAGGATACATGAAAATTACACCTATTAACTTCATAAATTATAGTAATAAATTTAAATAAAAAGAGGAAAAAAAAATTACATATTATATACATCATTCGTAAGTGCAAAAAGAAGATTTTTAAGTAGGAAAAAAAATAAAAATGAGAACTTTAAAAGGAAAAAATTAGACTTTGATTGAATAAGGAAAATTTAACCCTTTTGTTTTTTTTAAGAAAATCAAAATAATTTAAAGAGCAAAAGAAAAAGAAAAAAAAAAAAATGGGAATTAAGTTTCCTAAATTTTTCTTTCTTTTCCTCAAAGAGTCAAGCAAATTTATATATAGACTTAAAATGTAAATAGTTGGGCTGGACTAAAGAGCCAATTAGAAGAGAATGGAAGGAGAATGGTCCAACAAGGTTATTGGACCTTATACAAACAAGAACAAATTGCAAGCCCAAAGGCCTAATTAAATAGACGTTTACACTTCACTTTTAAAAGATAATATTGTCATTTCATTTATTTAAAAATTGAGTAGAGTGAAAGTGAAGAAAAGTAATTGATGAATACTATAATACTTTTTAGTGTTTTTGAGAAACAATTTTTGTGTTTTGTTTTTCTAAATGATTTTTGTTAATAAAAAGAATGCAAGAATATTTTGTGCAATGAAAATATTATTTCTCTACATTGAAAATTTCATGCTTGACACATTTTTTTCTCTGTTATATTCTCTTCATTGAAATTTTCAAATTTATTTTCTAGCATAAAACATAGACGCACAAACAGAATCTAAGAGAGAAATTGAACAAGCAGCAAACTAATTGCAATTAAACTTTGCACAAATATGCCGATATCCGATAAGTTCAGTTAGGTCTTTCCACAATTCCAGTTTCTAGGGTTTTGTTGTCAACTTTCAGTCCTGTTTTCCATTTTATCAATGCCTTTAAGAAAACTAATTGAAGGTGCTACATAATCTAACTTGTAAAAGTTTTTCAATAATCGACAAGTCGTATTACAGAGCTGGAATGGTATCTTAATTTCATTCTTGGTGGGAGTTTAGGCTAGGTGAAGAGTTTTCACTTGTTGCGTGGCACATCACCTTTAGACCTAGAAAAATTACAGCATAAATTTCCAGAACTTGAAGAAGAAAAAGTTGCATAACAACCTCCCAGCTCCGTTAAGAGGAGAAATTACTCCACGATGGTATTAAGTTTGTTCCAAGTAGATGAAAAATGTGGATTTTGTACAACGAAAATGATGTTCCGCAGCCAAAAAGGCGCATCCTCAACCCTTCTCACGTGCAGGTTGCAACCAGTTGTAAGTCTCTCTTCAGGAATGGTCACTTCTGGCATTCGGTCCATTCCAATTCTAAGATTCGTTGTTCTGTAAGAGGATAAGGAAAATTTGAAAATGCTTACCCTGGTGGCCAAATGTTTGAATCTCTGGTCTATAAGAAATGGCATGTAGGCAGTCACTGCAGAACACAATATTTTAGGGTAGAGCATGGCGAGTGAGAGCTTACAGAGAAGAGGATGAATTTCCAATGCCTGAATAAATAAATTTGATCCCTCCTTGGAGGAGGAAATTTTTATCCAGTTCTAGGACGACCCCTGCTGTTCTTAGGTGGAGTCGGCTTGGCAACATCAACAACTATCATCCAGCCATTGATGATCTGCAAGCACCATTGAGAAAATGGGATTCAGCCTTTTTCTTTGTGAGTGTAACATTGTTGCATCAAGTTCTAAACCATGGGTGAAATAGAACAGATATTATTTGCATCTACCTTGCCATTCATCTCTTTATGTGCTGCACTAGCAGCCTCCTCGGTTGTATACTCTATAAAGGCAAAACCTTTGGACCTTTTAGAAATCTTGTCCATTATAATTTTTACTGTCAACAAAAAGCGGCCAATCAACATAGCTTATTATACAATTAGGTCATCATTATTGCTGCAAAACTACTATTCAATTTTTATTTTTTTATTACTATATATATTTTTTTATGAGATGGAAAAGGCAAGTGTACCTTCAACAAGGTCACCAAAACCTTCAAATGCCGCACGTAAGGTTTTCTCCGATGTATAAAACGAGAGACCTGTTTGAGAGAAATAAAGAGAGAGAAGAAAAGAAAAAGAAAAAGAAAAAAAAATAGGAAATGACAGAATTCAGATGAGAAAAACTTTGAAAAGGAAGGGAGAGGAAGACAGAATTTGCTGATGCTGAGTCAAGTATGAAAAGTATTGTGGTTCAATTTGGATTAAGAGATTTAAAAATAATGGATTTAGTATGGAGTTTAACTTAAGTTTAAGATTTAATAGTTTAGATTTAGGTTTAAAAATACATATATATATATATATATATATATATATAAAAATTATGGGTGGACTTCAAATTATAAGATGAAACAGGTTCGTTAAAATTAATGCCAGCAACGATTCTGGTTGCACCAATTATTCATTTCATGTTGTGTTTACAAGACAAGAACCCATTAGATGCTTAGAAGAAATTGTTAGTCTATTTTAAAAAATTAGAGATGTTGTATATGTGTTTTTTCCTGCTCACTGAACAGCAGATGCCCTTGAATAAACAGGCTATGGCTGAAGGAACTGTTAAAT
Organism: Cornus florida; assembly: GCF_030987335.1. Taxonomy (NCBI): domain Eukaryota; kingdom Viridiplantae; phylum Streptophyta; class Magnoliopsida; order Cornales; family Cornaceae; genus Cornus; species Cornus florida. The sequence goes on from NW_026775578.1 coordinate 32,091,409, forward strand.
ATATATGAGTTAATACAGGGAATTTTAACAGGATAACTAGTTTTTTTTTTTTTTTTCATTGGCAAGAAACACACTCACACACCCACTTGTCCCTACGGGGACTTGAACCCTCGACCTTCAGAGATTTCAGTTCTAATTTTTCCTCTGATAGACTCTATGAAAAGATGTCTACACCCTAATTATCAAATAAGCAAAGGATGTGAAGATGACATACGTTAATGAATTCCCCACCAAGAGCAAAGATGGTAAAAGTAAATGACAAATTTCAACCTAGTTTTGAGGCATACCAGCTATAAAAAGCTTCTTTGTTTTGATGTTTGTTGGTTTATCTACTGAAGAACCCAAGGAGTCACTAAGATGCTCTGAAGTGTCACCTGAAATATCACATCTTGTTATCAAGGTAAGAAAATGTAGCCACAATGGATGTAAAGTGGATGTACAATGGATGTAGCAATTATACACTTAATAATAGAAATAGTAGTAACAATAGTTACAGTAACAATTTAGATGTCAGACCAGAAAACAAAAGGATATAATTCAGATAGAACAATGACCACTTATAAATTTGATTGTCAATTGATTAAAACTATCCTTGAATCCATTTAAAAATTCTTAACTAAGAAGTCATAGTTACAGAACCCAACCCCCTCCCCTTCTCGAAAGGAGAACAGGGAATAAATTCAAGAAATGTGTATTGTTACCACCCTTGTGATGGCATAACATTTGAATGCAAATAATTAATTTGTACACATTCAGATGTTTTTCCTAGAGCAGTTAATATTAGAGGTTTTTCACTAATTAATCTAGTTCTCTCAAGAACGTAATGAAAACCTCCTCCAACCAAATGGTTGTCGTTGGCTACAAAAATCAGCATTCACTTGTCTAACGAGGAATTTGGGTTATCACTCCTCACATAAATACCGGTCTAGACGGTTGAGACTTACAAGAACAAGAATAGGGTTATATAATATAACAAGGGATGAGTCTGTCAGGTATTCATGTCTTTACCTCCATTCACAGTTTTTCTGGAGATGGTTGGCAAAGAAGAATGAATACCGAAACTGACAAAGAAGCAGGTATTGCTTGAGAGACTTGGGACACTTGGCTGAGCAAGGGAAAGCAGTGACTGCTTTGAGGCTTAGATACAATGAGGGATACAATGACTCGGGTATTGGTGTAAATATCAATGTCCTATATTTTTTTATAGAGCATATAAGGATTGTCTCTTCTCATCACATGCCCACAGACAAACAGTCAAATAATGTTAAATATTATTCACTTGGTGTATTGATTTGTGATTGGGATCTCAACAAGTATGCGCCGCTTCCACTAACGTAATATCTAAGTTGTAAAATTGGTTTTATGTTATTCTTGTATAGGCATCTAATTTTTCAATCCTATTTCATTATTTCCTAGTGCAATACAATCTCTCAATACAAAATCAAATGATCATTACTTTCAAAATATCTTTCTTCAAAAGACAGATTAATTGAAGTGTCCACATAAGTGGCCAATGATCATTGGCATCCACCTAAATAGAGCTTGGGGTAAAATGATAATATACTTTTAAGTTAAAATCACTAAAGACAGTCACGAAAGCTAGTAGTGCTGTCAATTCACTAATACCTAACATTCCCATTGTACAATGAAAACAATTCATTGTTGGATAGTCAAGTCTATAGATCACATGTCTCCGCAACAGTTTATGCTCTATCAACCATATCCCTAATAGAATCAAACTGTCAACATATCGATTTGGAACTCTTTGTTTTCTTAACCCCTCTATAGATGTGTTTAAACTTTACAAAGATAACATGAAAAGTAGTTTCCTCCTCTCTAAAGTTCAAACCTGTCTACCGATAACTGTCTATGACCTTTGTCTCAGAGAGCAAGTCCAGATTCTTCCACTTATTCTCAACCCCATGAGGCCAAAATGGTGTTGGACCTTGCTTACTGGGCTGCATGGGTTTATTTCACTACTCTACCCTCTGATTTACTAAAGATTATCCTCCAAGGCCACTCACACAGCAATCATGAATTGATGCATTAGTTCCTTACCTTCCTTAATTCATATCCAAATCCAAACAAAATCCTGCCCCCAAATCTGACTCGGGTTTGAACTACTTGTCTTAGAACCAAAAAAGAAAATAAAAATAAATAATAAATAAGTCTAATCCCTCCATAGCAAGTCAAGTGAAGAAAGATGAGTTGTCAAGTTCACCCAACATGGGGTTTTTTTTTTTTTTTTTTTTTTTTTTTTTTGGAAGTTAGAGCAAGTACGTCACCTAACATGCTACCATCTGTATATTTTGCCAAGAAAGGCATTTCAGAAGCAATAAACAGAACATGACACAAACACATTCCAGAAAGTTTCAAACTGAGCTGCAAAGTTCTAAGCCGCTAAAAAAGCATGTAAATATTTAATAAAAAAATTTCTAGGATATTAATTACAAAACTCATCAAGCGAACAGATAACTTGCTGCTAATATCAATCAAGCAAGAGTGCACATAGTGACAAACCTCCATAATCCTTATTATCTGAACCAAAATCTACATCAGGCTGCACAGATAGCACACCAGGCGCACCTGCACCACATTAAGGCATTTTTGTTCATTTCAACAGCATATCCATTAAAAATAACAGGATAAAAGACGACACTGCAGCATATACTAACCAGCTAGTTCTCGTGCACATTCCTCATCTAATTCACAGCAGAACCCAAAATTGGATTGCCAGGAAATGTGATATATACACATTTGAGCATCCTTTTCGCTGTGGTAAAGTTTCTTTCAAATGTGAGGAAAATAAAAGGCAAGTAAATGAAAGAAGCAGGACATCTAGATGCTGAAGTATGAATACTTACTTTCCCATGACCTTGGTCAGTATTTTAGTATAGTAATCAACCATCCGTGCCTTTGTCATCACTCCAATCGCTGGCCTATCAATTCGAACAAGCCAGTGTTTGGAAGTTCCCTCCAGAAACAATGAAGAACTTCCAGAGAATGAGTTTGATAGAGGATTATATTGAACATTTGAATAACTATAATCCTTTTTCACAGAATTCAAATCCGGGTCAGGCCTGACAAACAGCACCCCTGGTAAACCTATAATATAATGCAAAGTAAATCAACCATCTTTTGTCTAGCAGCAAATTTTGTGATAAGGCATCTTAATATATAAACAAACCTTCAAACAGAAAATCCAAAAATATTTTAACTAATCACAATTCATAATAGTTGAGAAAATGGAACGATAAAAACATAACATTAGTCAGAGTGTGAATCGGAGGGTGTTTCCATTTGGAAACCTTTTTCCATTTCAATAAACAATTGAACTATGCACAAGTACATTTTTTAATGAATATATCATCATTTTGTTTCTTCTCTCCCTACAAGTCTTGAAACCTTGACCCGGGACTTGGGTGTTAAGACCCAAAGCCACTAGGACAAAGGTGGACCAGTAATGTAACATCGTTTTGTTAAAAAATGTGATAGTCAGTTGTTCAATAATGAATGACTTATTCATTCAAAATTGTATAATTCACTCACCCCAGTAGTATATGTATTTGTAATTTGTTCATAATGTAGATACATGACTGAGATGTTGTGGCAATTATTGTATTTGTTATTAGCTGATTCTATGTGCGATATACAAGAAACAGAAACTTACTTGAGAGCTCACGAGAAATCTCTTCATCAATAACACAACAGAAACCAAAATGGGTATCACAGGAAGCATCGTATATACACATTTGAGCATCCTTCTCACTGTTCAAGTTACAAAAGAAACCAAATTCAGACCAATAACTTAGAAAATTTTAATGGGTTTGAACAAGAACACCAACCAATTGGGTAGGCATAGCATTAATATGGATGTATAGAAACATACCCACCTGCCCAAAACTTTCTCTAGGGTTTTGACATAGTAATCGATGATCTCTGGTTTGGAACTGACCCCTTGTGAAGGACTCTCCATGATGACCATCCAGTGGTGATGTTGGCCATTGGCAGTAGATGGGTCAGTGAAAATGGAAGCAGTAGATGTTGATACAGTGCTTGTTGATGAAGATGCACAAGAAATGATAGAATATGAAGATGAAGAAGAAAGAATGAGGAGGCCCTTTGTGTTGCTCTGCTTCTTCTTAGACTTGGGTGTGGTGTTGGGAAATTTGAGGGTTACTCGGAAGAAAATAGAAGATTGAAATGGTGTCGAGGGCTTAACTAAGAATTTTGGGGTTGTGTTCATGGTAATAACTGAGGGAGAGAGAGCTAGTTCCATGGCGCAGACCAGCCCCAACTCAATTTGTTACAAAATCAAGAGTGTATTCTTCAGAGTTTGGGTACCTTTATTTTGTGTGGATTTTGGGGTGCACTTGAGTATGTAAAGTTGTAACTTGGAAGTGTATGCAGTCTGCGCAATAGAAATAATAATAAGGGATTATTACTAAAACATGGGCTTAAGGCCCAAATGCTACTCTAAAATGGAAATAAAGTCTTGATTTTCACTAAAATGATTGACCTAGAGAATATTTTTCTAAAATAGATTTTACTTTATGCTTTATACCACAAAAGAACTTATATTACTAAAATGACCCAAAGTAATATTTTAATATAATATAAAAGCCTTAGATTTGAAATAAAATTACAGCAAGGTCTTTGAACAAAATATTTAATATTTTTCTTTTCTTTTTAATTTTCTCACGGTAAATTAAAATTATACAGTAGCTTAATAAAGACTTATAGACTTCTTGAACCAAAAGATCACATATATAAATTAAATTTAATGAAACAGTAATGGCTTTGATACCAAAATTGAGATGGATCCGACCGGATAGAAACATGCAAGGTAAAATAACAATTAAATCACAAAAATGACTACCGAACCTAATAACGCTCTGATAACACCCTGTAGAAACGCCTGAACACCGGCAAAGAACGGGCCAACAAGCCAACAGTTCGAGTCAACTCACAGAAGAAGTTGCTAAATTAAGGTTGCTTGTACTAGTTTGATTCAAGAAAATTCGAGGATTTACACTGTCTGGCTAAATAAAATCTATTTGGTGACAAAAGTCTTTTGCCCGAAAGTACTGAAAATACTAAATAAGGAAAAGAAATTTGTTGAACAGGAGCAAACTGGATGATTTATTTCATGGAAAATATATGCATGGAGACACACTGTTTATACATGGATACACTCTCACACTATATGTTACAAAGGAAATATACTAAAGGAAGTCACAAAAGAAAACACACTGGAAACTGAAGGCTGGGATGCTTGATGGTTCGAGACTTGATGGCTGTAAAACTCGATGATCTTTACTTGAGCAGAAAGGCTCCTTTTATAGCAGAAGAGAGGGATGAATCGGCGGTTGAGCTTGAAGATGCTGCATGGATGGTTGAGATTCAAGATGCTTTAGAGATAAGATGACATGAATTATTTCTGAACTGTTGATGTCTTCTTCTGGAGAATTATATCTACTTTTGCTGTTGAGAATCTGCTTTCGCTAGATCTGCTTTAACTGTACACTATTGAGGATCTACTTTTTTCTTGGATGCTGAAGTTGCCTCTATCTTTAGACTGTGGAGAATCTGCTTTTCCTCAAAATTCGTGCATATTATCAAGATTTCTATCGATTGGGCTTGCTGGTGAGATATCTCCTCTGTGCATGCGGGCCAGATATTCATCAGTACTGTCTGGTGAGCTAGTTTCTTCGTTTCTGTAGGCCAGCTCAAGCTGTTCTAACAACCTTTTTTCTTCATGTATTATATCTTCAATTTCTGGGGATATCTTAATCTCGGGAAGAGACTTAAAGACATAAGGAATTTTTGTTTTAACAAAAATTTCCATATTGATATTATGATCGTAGAGTCTGAAACCAAGATTGTAGCATGGGTTAATTTGTCGATAAGCTTTATAATGCACTAAATGGTTAAAGGTAGTAGGGTCAATTTCAACACGAAAGTTATTTACGAAATCAACATGTCGTGTTAGAAGCTTGACTTCAGATGGATCAGAATAAATGTAAACTTGATGCTGTCCCAAAATTATAGCTCCATCTTTTACCCATTCTGGGGGATTACTGTGGATTTGAAGGAGAATTGGACTTTCTGGCATGAAATTTTGAGTTATTTTCTGTTCGAAAGCAATGGCTTAGTTTAAATGATTGGGAAAATTACATAAAGAAATTAGATATTCTAAGGGAGTATCCTTGGGTATAGAGATACTGTAGATCATTCCTAATTCTAACAGTTTACTTAGATAACAGATGATTGTTTTTGTAGAGAAAAGGGTTTTTTTTTTTTTTTTGGTTACCTCAAAAGGAATAAAGAAAATAGGATCTACATCTAATAAGATAACGGACATAGGTATCTGGGTGCCTGTTTGTATAAATCGTAGGAAAAAATAGTTATATCGGGTTCCTTTGGATGGACTGTTATTTTTAAGATAGTTTTGGATATCAACCCATTCTTTGAAACCATCAAACTTAATCTCTTCAAGGATAAGGTCTTTGAGATCATCAGGGAAGAGCTCAACTTGTTGTCTTAGGATTTCTCTGTAAGTTGAGGAAAAGAGGGGTAGAAGCTTAGCATGCTTGGTTTGTACCTGCAAAAATTGAACTTTCTGAAGATTTTCATCTTCATTAGTTATTTGTTCGGAAATAGTTAGTTCTATGGGGTTTTCTGTTAATCTTTGATAGGCTAAATTCAACTTTTTATAATGAGATATAAGAATCTCATGCTCCTTTTGTAAATTCTGATATGCTGTATTATTTGATACAAAATATTCACTTAAGGTATTTAAATTTCTGACGAAGGTTCTATCGGGGTTGTGTCTAGAAAACCAGATATTATCTAAAATAAGTTTTTGGTTAGGGAAAAGATTATGTCTAGCGCGGAACTGTTGAGCTGGGTTTTGGATAATTAAAAAAGGATTAAAAATGCCTAGTATAAAGCTATAGCTATTGTTACTCTTGATTTCCATTCCGGCAAAATTTAACAATCGATTAGTAAACGAGATAGAATATCTGCTAAATAATTATCTTTTCCTCTAACATGTTCAAATATAGGTTTAAAACCTCTTCCAGTAATACAGTCAATAAAGGAAATCCATCTCTTAGCAGACATCCACTGTTGTTTTGCTTTATTTGCAAATTTAACTATGTTGTCACAATCTGTTCGTATAAGAAATTCTTTATCAAGGAATATCTGAAATTTTTCAATAGAGTTGGTTACCCCTAGAATTTCTTAGTCTGTTGAGGGTAAAATAGATTGTGTTTTATTAAAAGTTCCACTAGCATGGTGACAAATTTGTTCTTCATCTCGAGAAGATTCTTTTGTTGGTCTTTGAAGAAGTAATCCTGCCCATACTTGAGCTGATGCATCTGTTTGAATAATTTTATAACTTTTTTCAAGTGGGAGTTGCAAAGGTTCTAACTGAGAGATTAAAGATTTAATTTTCTTAACTAACTCTATATCTTGGGTATTGAAATACTTTTGACCATGTTTTCCTAGTTTTGAATATAAAGGTCCTACTAGATGTCCCAATTTTGGAATAAAATTGTGACCATAGTTTAATAATCCTAAAAATGCTTGTAATAACTTGGTTTCTTCTAATTTATCAGAAAGTCTAGAATCTTTTTAATAATATGAGATTATAATTCTATTTTTCCATCTTTTATGTATAAACCTGAGAATTCAATATCTTGTTTTTCTAATATCATCTTTTTACTACTTATAATGAGTCATTGTGTTATAAACTCGTTGAATATAGGTTCAAGATGTTTTATATGCTCTTCTTTAGTTTGACTGAAGACTAAGATATTGTCGATGTAAACACAACAGAATTTTGAGTGTTTATTGAATATAGTATCCATTTCACACTGAAATTCTTGTGGTGCATTTTTTAATCCAAAAGGCATAACAAACCACTTATAATGTCCTTCAGGACATGTGAACGTTGTCCATTTAATGGATTCATCAGCCATACAGATTTGCCAAAATCTTGATTTTCAGTCGAATTTAAAAAACTATTTTTTATCCTAGATTCGATTGATTAAAACATCTTTATTAGGAATTTTATAACTATCATCATAAGTATTATCATTTAATCTTTTATAATTTATAACCATACGAGCCTTTCCTCTTTTTATTTCGGCATGATTTCGGACCATAAAGGCTAGACTCCTATGTCTACTATTACTTTTTCTTATTACTTTTAGTAATAATAGTTCCTTAATTTGTCTTTGGAATTCCTCTTGATCGTCTAAGGTATGAGGATTATCTTGTGTCTTTATAGTTATAAAAGATTTATTATATTTAATTTTGTTTCAATTTTATTTTTATACCAGTGTTTCTAGGGGTCTTCACCTAAAATTTCTGTGGTTTCAGCTAATCTTATAAGATTATCAATGTTTAGTTTGGGGTTTTTTAATATAACTTTATTATTAAGGAAAATCTTTGGTTCATCAAGATGACTAAGAAACATTAAGGCTTCAGAGACGTCTTTTAAAAATTCGGATACATCAAATAATTTTTTTTGTAGTTTCTTCTATCATAGGTAAAGTATTAACCTATGTAATGACTCATTTATCCTTTTGAGGAATACAAGGATCTCTAGATGGAATAAAGGTTCATTTCTTAAAAAACTGTAAACCTATAGGGGTACACATAAATCCTCCAGTAAGTGAGTTTATAAAATTTAATCCTAAGATAAAATCATAGGTGCTCGGAATATTATTACCTACATAAGTCTGGGGTAGAACAAACTTTTCATTATTAATTAATATAGGAATGTTTTGAACACAATGGGTTATTGGAAGTTTTTCATTATTATACTGGCTCATGTTAACATTATAATTTAACTTTACTAAGGCTTCGTCTGGGACTAAATGTTTTTGAATTATACTTTTAGATACTCCAGTATCAAGCTTAGCTGAGGTTTGAACTAATTTTTCTCTAAATTCTAATGTTATTGGGAATTGAATTAGACTAGATGGTTTATATATTGAATTTATAGATTCGACTAAAATATTTTCTTGCTTATCTTCATATTTTGTATAGCAATTATGACATAATAAGGTTTTACAATGGTTTTCACAGTAATGACCTTTTTTAATAGATGTATTGCACTGTTTACAATTATAAGAAGAAAATTGAAAACTAACTAAGTTATACTGACATGAGGGATTACTTATAGTGTGAACGAACTCTTCTATTGAATGAAGCCCTTGATCAAAGTTTTCATCATTGTCAAAGTTGTTATCTAAGCTCTCGATACTATATATACTTTCATTATCATCGTCAGAGTCATAAATACTTTCTAATTCATATAATTCCTCTATCTGTTTTTCAATATCTTCAAGTATGTTGATCTTTTCTTGTATCCTTTTAATAGGATTCTGTTTGTATCTATGAGGGTAATTTGGTCTAATGTGTCCTGGATCTCCACAAATAAAACATTTGCAATGTCTTTCTTTTGTGGGTAAAGTATTTACCTTATTATCTTTGTCTTTGTTGTCATTTTTATCTTTATTTATCTTTTGCTTTTTATACCAAGGTCGCTTTCTGAATTGTCTAGGGTTAGTTCTGACATATGGGTTTTTATTACGAAAATTCTTGTAGGTCTTGCTTTTTCGCAAATTATATTTTTTAGGTTTATTATGCTTATAATTGTAATTCTTCTGAGGCATACACCCGTACTGGGGTGGAAAATCTATTTGCCTACACGTATAATAAAATTATTTTTTGATTTGTTTAGACTCTTTATGTAGTCGACATTCTGCTTTTAACATGTTATACACATGATTAACCCTATCTTCTATGGTTAGCGTATCGCGTCTATGGTTTTCTAACCATTTTTCCCATATTTTAGTTCTTACGCTTCTGGGTAACTTCTGAAGATATCTATCAAGTAATGTTTTATCACCTGTTTTACCAGTGGCTGAAAAATACTCAAAAAACTTATTGGTGTAGTTTTTTATGTATCTAAAATCACAAATCTGTAGTAATTCTAAATTACGTAAAGCTTCATTTTGTTTTATTAAGGTGTCATCTAATAATTTGTCTTCACCAATTAATACTTTTTTAATGAGCCTTGTAAAGCCTTGAATGGTAAAATTATCACGTAAGATGGCATAATCATTTGGATAAATTACTTTATAAGCCTACCACCAGTCATGAATGGTTCCTCTTAATAAAGTTTCAAAATAGGTTAAAACTCGAGTTCTATTGTCAAAATTGGTCAAAATAGATTGCCTAATACAATCTTGTTCCCAATTTTCGATTACCTTTGCCCAGTCCTGGGGATCGTGCCTTGCTATGTCTAATATTGTTCCTGATGATTGCGCTGGTATATTTTCATATTGTCTACGATATTGTGTTAAGGTGTACATATCTGGTATATTTCTATTTTCTACATAAGTTTCTCGTGAGGGATTTAATCTTTGTCCAGTAGTAAAGTCATCACTTAAGGTATTACTTCCTGAGGTGTTAGTCTTTCTTTAGTCACTCATTTCTTGGTCGATTGAGTGAGATTCTGATGCTTCTGGTGCTTTCCCTTCTCTATGCTCTATTACATTTAACTCTTCTTTTACTGTATTTAATTCTAATGCTGTATAGAAGGATTCAAATCCGACACTTAAAATATTTTTCTTAACATCATCATTATTTCCTTGTCCTAAATAAATATTTTCGATAAGTTGGTATTTAGGTTCTGGATACTTGTCTTGCAATGCTTTTAATTCTAAATTATCAAAATCGTACATTATTTTATCTAGAATTTCATCTTCTAATCTATCATAAAGGACATTTATTTCTTCGGGAGATTCGATCTCTATTAGTGTAGTTAAAAAGTCGTCTTGAGTTTCATCAACTAAATTGTCTTGTCTTTTATAATTACTAAACCTTATGCTAGCATCTCCGCTATTTGAAACATATATCATATTATTTTCGGGAATCTTTTTAGGTGTAGTAGTAAGTTTAGGTAATTTCCATTCTGTTCCTTCATGGGCAATACTACTTACTTTTCTGGCTTCTATCATCTAGACATATTTGCTACTAAAAGGTTTAACTATTTCACTAAATTGGGCTTTAAATTTTAAGTTATACTGATTAACTACCTTTCCCATAAATAAAGTATTAACTAATAGATTTTCAAATTGTCCTGTCATGTTATATCATTTTGTAGATATAGCTATCTTAATATGTTTACTGAATTCTCTAGTAGTCATCGTATAATTGGGAATACATCCTAATATTGTGGCATTGTTGGCTAAGTCTATTTCGGCGCTGGCTATTTGTGCTTGTTGATGGTTATTCCATCGGTCATCATAAATATAAGCAAGTGCTCTAGTTCCAGTTTCTGCTCTGTTTAATCCTACTAATCCTATCATTATGACACCTAAATGCATAAGTTCTAAATTATTATCATTTAGTTCTTGGCATGCTTCGAGTGTTATAAGGTCTAAAATAACTTGATTGTTGACTGCACTTATTTTTCTTTGGCTAAAATGATTATATATCTTACTCTGAAAATCTAATAAATTATTAGAATAAAGATTAATTTTATTTTTTACTTTCTTCATTCCTTATTCTATATATTTTTTAGCATCATGTTCATTGTCATATAAATCTTCTACTCTCATTATTTCTTTGGCTTTTCTAAGGATAACGGCCATTGTGGTATTTGTTTATGAGGTTAAAGTCGTAATAAATTTACACGCTTAGCTGTTGTAGGAGAGGACTGGTTATTGACTGACAATTTTATTTCTTTTATTTTATCTGATAATTCAGATAATTCTTTTGAAGAGTCTCTGGGAATACTTTCTTGTATTACTTCTAATTTCTCTTCAAGTTTATTAACTTTATCAGATAACTGAAGTAATAACTGAATTAAAAAGTTATTTTGTCTAATATGTATATTAGTTGACTGTACGTCTGTTTTAAAGCTAGTAAATCCTATAGGTTCTTTATCAATTTTGTAAAGTTCAGCTAACACGGTTAAATATTTAGGACTACTAGTGTTCATAAAACTATTGTAATAATTTTTGAATATCGGTTTTAAAGGATTTTAAAGAGTCTAGGATTATTTTCTGGTTTTCAGCAATATTCTTAATATCACTATTGATTTCTTTAATTGCGACTAATATTATCTTGTTATCTAAATTATTTGGATCATAATTCTGTACTACTTGTTCTTTAATATAATCTAAATTTTCTCCTAATCGTTTTATGGAAGTATCTAAATTATTAAAGTCAAGTCTATTCATAAACTAAAATCGTTGCCGTCTAGCTTCTAAAATATTTTGTATTAATATAATTCTAGATCTAAGTTCTTTAATTCTTCTCTGTAGACTACGTGTTGTGTCTCCTAATTCTAGTGCTATGTAGCAGTTCCTAAGTGTTGTTTGACAAAATTCTAATACTTGAATAAGCTGTTCTTTGGGTAAATTATGCATAAACTAAACTCCGAGGGGTGAAAATATAAATTCAGCTTAATAAAGGGCTAAAATAGAACTTGGTTCATGTATTTGTAAATATGCAAACTACGTTTGGCTATGGGTAATATACCTATACTAAGACCACTTTATTGTAAAAGTCCCTAATAATAATAATGAATACTAAAATAAATTACTATTATTATTATTATTATTGTTTACTCCACTCCAATGAATAAAGTTTAAGAAAGACTCAATTTAAAAAATAAAATTTCTCTTAAATATTAATTTCATTTATCAATTGTCAAGTGTTAAAAAGTTTGACACTTTGTTATCAGTTTGTCTGTTTAATTTTTGGTTTCTTTCTAAATCTATACCATTCTATCAAAATGGTGTTCTTAAATTATTTGTTTTCATTTGATCGGTTACTAATATAATTTGATAAATTTTACATAAATTAAATAATTAATTTGCTAAAGAATAACAATTCTACATTTATATACAAAAAATAAATATATTTCAAAATTAAAGAGGTTTGTAACTCGAAGAATCGTTTTATATTTATAGTTTTTTTAAAATATTTGCCTACTCACCGGTGAATAAGAAATTCATGCTTATCCCTGATATGTCACATAAGTAATGTGACAGGTGTCCTAAAATAAAAAATAATAAAAATTAAATGCTTGCCGGGTCAACCCAAAAGAATGCAAATCAAATACTAATTTAACTAACTCTCTCCCTCTCTTTCTCAAACTACTGAAGTTTTCATACAAGAATTTTCATTAGCTTTCCTTTTGGTTGTATATTGAAGTCTAAATAAATCATATACAAATAGAGATATATATAGGTTATTCAAAGATTCATTCTTTACTCATTAAAACACTCTTCGCGACGTCAAAGGGTACTCGAATAAATACCCTTGAAACCCTAGCCTCCATTTCTTCTTTTCAAGCCCCTTCCTTTGAGCTTTTGGTCTTTCACCTTGAAGACAAAAGTTCCCTCTTTTCCATCTCTACAGCACCTTTGCTCAGTTTCCCCCTTTGCTTCCATTTGCTTTGGATTCTAGAGGTTCAATCCCATAAAAGCTTAGATTTCTCCTAAACCATTGAGAATTTGATCTTGCCATAGAAGGCAAAGTTGACGAGCATAATGAGGGCTTCGTTTTGATAGGAAGAAAGCACTATTGGAGCCATTTTAGAAATTTGTGTACGGATGGACTTCATCTCTTCATCCTCCTCTTGTGCCTCAATAACCCTACTAATAAGAGCTGGTTGAGCCACTAGGCTAAACAAAATAGCCGGTGAAATACCCTCACATAATCGTAAACCAATATCAGCAAGTTATTCTAACATCTTCCATCTATGAATGGAAATGTTAGCAAGAGTCCCCGTGATTTCCTACTCAATGCATCGACCACATCGTTAATGTGTAATCCTTATATATACTTATCAATTGTTTTTTTTTATCTAAAATACACTCAATTACATAAAATCTCTTTCACATAGTTTGATATATGATTTCTTGATTGCAGGGATAGATGATTTGTTGATTGCAGGATAAATTGTTATTGTTTATTTCTTGTCTTCTTTTTCTTTTGGCGGAAAACAAATATCTGTGTATGTATCATTACATTTATAGTTTTTATTTTTATTCATCATCCAAAACTTTGTTTGTATATTGTAATATTATCTTATTTAAAATTTTAGCTTAAAATGTTTTTTCTCAACAAGATCCCGGCCCCACTGTTCATTCACTCCCGGGACAAAAAGAGTAATGTAAGAAAGAGGAGAAAAGAAAGCAACATTTGGTTCATATTGTATTTAATCTGGATAACCTCTTAAATCTTTTCATTTTTATTATTTTATATTGTAGGGACACCCGAGTATGTATGAACTTTTTACTAACGGGTAAATATGCAAGTATTGTCCATATTATCCGTGTAAACGTTCAAGGTATATAAACCAAATTAATAATTTCTAATTAGGGTTTGGGGAGTTTTATTTGGTTTCTTTCTATATCTATAGAACTTTAAAAGGGAAAAGTTCATGATTGATAATTTCTCCTTAAAATAATACATATATATATATATATATATATATATGATTTTTTTTCTTTTCTTTTCTTTGCACAAATTCTAGTTTATAAAATTTGAATAGAGTAAGGGGATTGAGGTATGATTTTATAAAATTTAAATAGAATAATCGATATAAAGCAATACAACTCATTTTCCATTCATAAATTAAACCAATACTTCAATGAACAAGCATTCTAAGGATACCGTCTATTTATTCTTTTCCCTAATAAATAGCCGCTAGCAAAAGAAATTATTTATTTTATTATTTTCTCTAAGAAATAGCAACTGGCAAAAGAAATTATTTATTTGATGAATGAAATTGGTACACAAATAAGCCGGGGTTTTTCTTTCATTTCTTTTAAACCTCTAAAGGTTGTTGGTTACAAATGAGGCTTCTACTCTTTATATAGGTATTTCTTTCCCATACAATGGCTATGATTTATCTTCCAGATTTCTCCTCTAAATTATTTTATATATTTATAAAAAATAAAAAATAAAAAAATTACTCTTCCTTAGTTATCTATTTCTATACCCTACAAATTCTTATAACCTTCTCAAAACATCCTCAATGCAAATATGGAAGACTCTATAAAACATCCTCCATATAATCCACAAATTCCTACATCCTTCTAAACTCCTCCAACACAAGTGTAAAAAATTCTAAAACCTCAAGCAAACGTCATGCAGGGCGAAATTCAGAGTGTTCAAATTTTGATAGAAAATAATCCAAAATGATACAAGTTGAAAGTTGTGAATTTTAGGACTAATAAATCTTTACTTAAATTTAGCAAGACATATATCATACTGAGCTGGGGAAGTCAATTATTTTGTCGCATTTGGCAATTTTATTTTGGTGGTCTAATTTTGCTCTCATTTTTTTGCCTTCTTTCGAATTTTGCTCTCATTTTGGTGGTATCACTTTTAACCTTTTCACTAAAGTATAATATTGTGGAGTCCTTTACGTCGTTTCTTCCTTCCATATAAGATTTTCCCCAACCATGCGTTGTGAGTGCAAATCTTTCATATATTATTTGATTTGAAAGATAATTCAGCTTTTGTTTATTCAATTGATTTGTTTATCAATGAGAACTACAATGCTTCTTGTTTAATGAAAAAAAAAAAAAATGAAATTTGGAATGTTAAAGCTGACATTGTTCTTGGTCAAAAGTAGCTTTCTTTTCTTGTTTCTTATCTATTTTCTATGTTTGAGTGTTATGTAATTCAAATTGGATTATGGATTATGCAACACCTATTTGTGATAGAATCGAAATCTGGTACAATTTATATTTAAATTAGTAAATATAGATAATCGAAGTTTGGCATTATAAAATTCACCAAAAGTATTAATCTACCGAACTATCTAGACATTTGCAACTTATTTCAATTCAAAAATTGGTAAATTGAAGTTCTTAGACGAAAAAAAAAAACAAACAAACAAACAATTGGTTCTCAAAAAAAAAAAACACTAATTCAATTGGTTCTCATGTAATGTTTTTTATAATGTCAACGAAGACAGTGTTTTTGATAATGTCAACTTTTTGACTTGTTCTTTTTGGTCTAAATATATTTCGAATATATATTCATTAAATTTTGAAAACTTTTCTGTTAACTTCAAAGGAGTATTTTTAAAATTTGACAAATGTACGACATAAATTCTTTTTTTCATTATTCACCTTATAAGTTAAATAATATTTTTAACTTTTTAATAATTTCATTCAATTTAGAATAAAATGCCAGACATGTTTACATTCATCTTGTCTCCATACAGAAGTTGAAGTTTGAAACATAGCTTAACAAAAAGTTATACTTAAATGGTATTTTCAAGTGTATTTCGATTCATTTTTTATTCTCAATTGCATTAATTCTATATATTTTATTTAGAGTAGCACATAACCATCTTGCAGCTAACTCTCCCATCCAGTCACTCACACCCTCTCCTTATTTCTACACTCACTCTAGACTTATTAGGTACAAATAGGAGCTCATATCCCTTATATATATACTAGGTTATTAGGTACAAATAGGAGCTCATATCCCTTATATATATACACTAGGTAAAAGCACGTGCCATGTACGTGATGAATGTTTTGTAAATTATAAAACTTTTGTTTTCATTTTTTTTTTTCCAAATTGTTGATTTAAAGCTTGTAACAATAAACGTTACAAATAAATTACAATTTTTTGCAACTCTTTTTATATTGATTAATAAATATTTATTTTATATTAATAAATAAATACTGAAATATTTTGAAATTGGTGATACAGTTTAGCTTTCGTAAATTAATAAATTCTTTTACATTTTTATATTAATACTAAAATATATATATTTTATTTTTTATTAATTAATAATTTTTTATTTTAATAGTGAAATATTTGAGTTTTGCAAAGTAACAAATTCTTTTAGGTAATTTGTAATTTGAATTTTATTAGGTAATTTGAAATTTAGTATAGTTTTTAATTTACAATAGAAATTCAATTATATTAATTTTTAATTAAATTTTAAAATAGAAATTCAATTACACTAATCATACATTAGATTGAAATTGATATAAAAATTTATTATATGGAGTTTGTGGTTTTTGGAAGACCCTAGGTTATATTTTATTTTCTTTAAATAGGTAATTTGTGGTAGAGTTTTATAGAAATTATTTTAATTTATTTAAATATATCTTTGTAAAATTAGATTTTCTTTTATTAAAAAACTCATAATAAATAGATAAATACAAGGTTATATACTTATATGTGATAGAGTTCTCTTTTATATTAATTAATAAATCTTTTTTATATTAAAAAATAAATACTGAAATATTCAAATTCTTTAACACTTATATTTTATTTATATGTATTATTATATTATTATATATTATCTTTAAATATATCATTCTCTAATGTGATAGAGTTATAGAAATTGTTTTATTTTCTTTAAATACATCCTTATTTAATTACATTTTCTTTTATTAGAAAACTCATAATAAATAAATAAATATAGGTTATATGTGATAGAGTTTCAAAGAAAATAAAATAATTAATTTGTGCTAAAGTTTTGGTAATTTGTGTTATAGTTTTATAAAAACTCTTTAAATATATCCTTCTCTAATGTAATAGAGTTTCATTTCAAATAAAATAGGTAATTTGTGATAGAATCTTATATAAATTATTTATTTTCTTTAAATATATATATCCTTTTTCTAATTAGATTTTTTTAATTAAAAAACTCATAATAAAAAATAATTTGTGGTAGAGGTTTAGAAAAATTATTTTATTTTTTATGTCAATTATTAAATATTTTTATATTAATAATTCTTGTCTAGTTATATTATATTTTATTAAAAAAAACTCATAATAAATACATAAATAGGTAATTTGTATTAGAGTTTTATATAAATTCTTTTAAAAAAATATTTTATTTTCTTTAAATATATCGTTCTTTAAACAGATTTCCTTCATTAAAAAACTTATAATAAATAGATAAAAACAAGTTATATATGATAGAGTTTTAAAGAAAATAAAATAGATAATTTGAGGTATAGTTTTATACAAATTATTTTGTTTTTTGGAAATCTATTTATAATAAATAGATAAATCAGTAATTTGTGTTGCAGTTTAATAGAAACTCTTTAAAAAACACTTTTTATATTAATTAATAAATAATTTTTTATATTCATAATTATTCTCTAATTAGATTTCCTTTTATTAAAATACTCATAATAAATAGATAAATAAGTAATTTGTGTTAGAGTTTTAAAAAAACTCTTTCCAAACCCCTTTTTATATTAATTAATAAATAATATTTTATCTTAATAATGCTTGTCTAATTAGATTTTCGTTTATTAAAAACTCATAATAAATAGATAAATAGGTAATATGTGTTAGAATTTTATATCAACTCTTTTAAAACCACTTTTTAGATCAATTAATAAATAATTTTTTATATTAATAATACTTGTCTAATTATATTTCCTTTTACTAAAAAACTCTTAATAAATATATAAAAAGGAAATTTGTGTTAAAATTTTATAGAAACTCTTTAAATATTATATCTTTGTCTACTATAATAGAGTTTTATTGAAAATAAAATATGTGATTTGTGATAGAGTTTATAAAAATTATTTTATTTTCTTTAAATATATCCAAGTCTAATTAGATTTAATTTTATTAAGAAACTCATAATAAAAATTAATTTGTGGTAGAGTTTTAGAAAAATTATTTTATTTTATACATCAATTAATAAATATTTTTTATATTAATAATTCTTCTCTAATTAGATTTTATTTTATTAAAAAATTCATAATAATAAATAGATAAATAGGTTAACTTAAATTTTATTCAACAGATTTTAGAGTTTGATAGACTTTTTTTTTATAAAAACTCTTTACATATCAATTAGTAAATATTTTTTTATATATATAAATAGATATTTAAATACTGAAACTCTTTACACATATAATAATAATATAAATAAAAACTTTTTTATATATCAATTAATAAATATTTTTTTATATAAATAAATAAATACTGAAATACCCTGCCAGAACTTCTGTATTTTACTCTGAAAATTAGATTTTCTTTTATTAAAAAATTAATAATAATAAATAGGTTAATTTGAATTTATTAGGTAGATTTTAGAGTTTTATAGAGTTTTTTTTTTTATAAAAAATCTTTTCATATCAATTAATAAATATTTTTTATATAAATAAATAAATAATAAAATACTGAAACTCTTTCCAAATTTAATAAATATTTTTTAAATAAATAAATAAATACTGAAATTTTAGATTTACTTTTATTACAAAATTCATAATAATAAATAGATAAAAAGGTTAATTTCAATTTTATTCAGTAGATTTTAGAGTTTTATAGATTTTTTTATTATTATTATTATTTTTTTATATATAAAATCTCGTTTCATATCAATTAATAAATATTTTTATATAAATAAATAAATACTGAAATACTGAAACTCTTTGCATATTTAATATTTTATTTTCTTTAAATATATCCTTGTCTAATTAAATTTAATTTTACTAAGAAACTCTTAATAAAAGTTAATTTGTGATAGAGTTTAAGAAAAATTATTTTGTTTTATATATCAGTTAATAAAAAAAAATTATTAATTATTCTTGTCTAATTCGATTTTCTTTTATTAAAAAATTCATAATAATAAATAGATAAATAGGTTCATTTAAATTTTATTAGATAGATTTTAGGGTTTGATAGAGTTTTTTTTTATTATTTTTTTTGTTATAAAAACACTTTTCTTATCAATTAATAAATATATTTTTATATAAATAGATACTTAAATACTGAAACTCTTTGCACATTTAATAGTAGTATAGATAAAACTTTTTTTATATCAATTAATAAATATTTTTTATATAAATAAATAAATACGAAAATACTTTGGTAGAGTTTCTGTATTTTACTCTAAAAATTAGATTTTATTTTTTTTTTAAATTGTAAAATGTAATACCTGTTAGAGTGTTATAGAAAATATTTTTAAACTCTTTTTATATGAATTAATAAATATTTTTATTTTTTAATAATTCCTATCTAATTAGATTAGCTTTTATTAAAAAAAAATGATAATAAAAGGTAATTTATGGTAGAGTATTAGAAAAATTATTTTATTTTTTATATCAATTAAAATATTTTTTATATTAGTAATTGTTGTCCAATTAGATTTTATTTTATTAAAAAACTTATAATAAATAAATAGGTAATTTGTATTAACGTTTAATATAAATTCTTTTAAAAACTCTTTTTATATCAATTAATAAATATTTTTTATTTTAATAAATCTTGTCTAATTAGATTTAGTTTTATTTAAAAAATTCAAAATAAATAGATAAATAGGTAATTTGTGTTAGAGTTTTTCAAAAACTCTTTTAAAACCTCTTTTTGTGTCAGTTAATTTTTTATACTATTAATACTTGTCTAATTAGGTTTCCTTTTATTAAAAAACTCATATTAAATAGATAAATAGGTAATTTGTATTAGAGTTTTATAAAAACTCTGTTGATTGAGTTTTATTGAAAATAAAATAGGTAATTTGTAATAGAGTTTTATAGAAATTTTTTTATTTTCTTTGAATATATACTTGTCTAATTAGATTTTCTTTTATTAAAAAATTGATAATAATAAATAAATAAATAGGTTAATTTAAATTTTATTATATAGATTTTAGTGTTTTATCATATCATTTAATAAATATTTTTTTATATAAATAAATAAATAAATACTGAAACTCTTTACACATCTAATAATAGAATAGATAAAAAGTCTTTTTATATCAATTAAAAATATTTTTTTATATAAATAAATAAATACTGAAACTCTTTGACCGAGTTTTTGTATTTTACTCTAGAATTCAACTCTTTTTATATCAATTAATAAATATATTTTTTATATAAATAAATAAATACTGGTATTTTACTCTAAAATTCTAGATTTTTAGAATTCTCAATTTCTGTACTCTTTCCTCCTTCCTCTATACCTCTATTTATAAACTTCTTGGATGAATAGGATAATGACATGTGTCTTTTTTTGATAATGACATAATCATAATTGGGTCGGACCGGCTATATTGTGATAATTATCCATAACAAATAACTAAAAATAAGAGTTTTATATAGAATGTGATTGATTTTATTAGGTGATTTTTAGAGTTTTATATGAAACTATAATTATCCTTAAAAAATAACTAAAAATAAGAGTTTTATATAAAATGTGATTGATTTTATTAGGTAAATTAGATTTTCTTTTATTAAAAAACTTATAATAAATAAATAAATAGGTAATTTGTGTTAGAGTTTAATATAAACTCTTTAAAAAACTTTTTTTTATATCAATTAATAAATATTTTTATTTTAATAATGCTTGTCTAATTAGATTTACTTTTATTAAAAAAAACTCATAATAAATAGATAAATGAGTATTTTGTGTTAAAGTTTTTTAAAAACTCTTTTAAAACCTCTTTTTGTATCAGTTAATAAATAATTTTTTATATTAATAATACTTGTCTAATTAGATTTTCTTTTATTAAAAAAAACTCATAATAAATTGATAAATAGTTAATTTGTGTTAGAGTTTTATAGAAACTCTTTAAATATATCTTTGTTAATAGAGTTTTATTGATAATAACATAGGTAATTTGTAATAGAGTTTTGTATAAATTATTTTATTTTCTTTAAATATATACTTGTCTAATTAGATTTAATTTTATTAAGATAATCATAATAAAAGCTAATTTGTGGTAGAGTTTTATAAAAATTATTTTATTTTATATATCAAGTAATAAATATTTTTTATATTAATAGTATTTTCTTTTAAAACACTAATATGTTAATTTAAATTTTATTATGTACATTTTAGTGTTTTATAGTTTTTTTTATTATTTTTTTTTGTAAAAAGTCTTTTCATATCATTTAATAAATATTTTTATATAAATAAATAAATACTGAAACTCTTTACACAACTCTGCAATTCAACTCTTCTTATATCAATTAATAAATATTTTTTTTATATAAATAAATAAATAAATACTGAAACTTTTTGGCAGTTTCTATATTTTACTCTGAAATTCTGAATTTCTAGAATTCTCAATTTCTGTACACCTTCTCCTTCCTCGAATCCTCTATTTATAGGCTTCTTGGATGAATAGGATGATGACATGTGTCCTTTTCTGATAATGACATAATCATAATTGGGCCGGGCCGGTTATATTATGATAATTATTCATAAAAATAACTAAAAATAAGAGTTTTATATAGGATGTGATTGATTTTATTAGGTAATTTTTAGAATTTTATAAAAACTATAATTATCCATAAAAAAATAACTAAAAATAAGAGTTGTATATAGAATGTGATTGATTTTTATTAGGTAATTTTTAGAATTTTATAAAAGCTATTTTTACAAAAATTATTTTTATATCAATTAATAAATATTTTTTTATATAAATAAATAAATACTGAAATACTGAAACACTTTACCCATTTAATAATAATATAGATATATATATATATATCTTTAGTAAACGGCTAGAATACATTAAAATTGATGGTTATCATTCACTATCTAGATTTCTCTTTTAAAATATTCTAAATAATTACAAAAATTTCAACCCTTCTCTAAAATCTTTTCTACACTAAAAATTCCTACCACCTTCAAGAATCCTCCTGTCCACAATTATAGAACACTTTCATACATGTCAAGCGCAGACGACTCAGCCCTCATGTTTCACCTGTGTTGCCCAACCTCATCTGGAGAGATAAGACTATAAAATCAAGGATAGTTAATGCTAAAGATCTCTTATTGAAAAAATGATAAGCAGAACGTGATACACATTTATTGTGTCTGAGTTTCAAAATGGAGGCAAGTTGGGATGGGGACACCAACTACATACCATTCCCATTTAGCATAGATATCCTATCTTTCTCCAAAACCAGGCAATGTACGTCTAACGGATTTAGTATAGTACTTTTATATTTGTATCACGAATCTAACAAATGAAATAAACAATACGAACTTAAGACTTAATATTATTCGAATAAGAATAATACAAAATGTTATTTAGTAATTAAAGTAGAATGAACTAAAATTTGTTTAATATATAACTAATATTATTGAATATAAAAATAAAATATAAGGAAAAATTATAATTTATCACTATAAATGGGATAGAGAGGGGTGAATGTACAACTTTTCCATCTTCGTCCGTAACTATACAGAATTTTTATTCTAACCGAGCACCGCTCCAAAACCATTTAAATACCCTCAAAACTGTTATAAACAAAGTGAAAACGGACGGATATTTTTATTTTTTATTTAAAAAAAAAAAAAATACGAGCGGATATTTTGCCAACCCTAATCACAACTATCTCTTATATGGGATAAATTTAAAATCCAAAAACCTTCTTTTATTTTTTCACCTAAAATCCATAAACAAACATGCCAAATAGGACACAAACCTAGCAGCGCAGCAACATAACAAGACTGCACACGTCCTTTCAAAAGCAGAGAACATCGTGTAGGGGCGGAGCCACTATATACCCAAGGGGGCACTTGCCCCTTGGCGTGGCCCCACACACTATATAAAATAGATTTTTTATATTTTAAATGTATAAGCTTAAATGTTTTGACTTCGACTCAACAATCCTTATTGGATCTTATAGATCATATCCAGGATCCTCAAATCAAGATGAAAGTCTTTGAAATAGGTTCTGCTCTGGCACGATCTAATGAGGATACGGATAATCCAGATTTTCTGAGAGCAGAAAATCATTACAGCATGAAAGAAGTTCTAAGCAGATTAGAACACCAAGGACAAAATTCTCGTCCTGCTAATCTCCCTGATCTCAGAATGGAGATTAATCTTTTAAAAGAAGAAATTCGTCAATTAAAGTCTTGTCAGACTAAGATGGATTTGGAAATTACTCTTTTAAAAGCAAAATCTGCAATTCCATCTTCATCATCCAATGATGAAGTCCCTTAATCAAAAGGTACTAATTATCTCCAACTCTTGAATCAAGTTACTTACCAAAAATGGTATATATCTATCAATTTGGTAATTAATCAGGAGTACACAATCACTAATGCAATTGCCTTAGTTGATAGTGGTGCAGACATGAACTGCATACAGGAAGGATTGGTTCCTACTCAATACTTTGAGAAAACCACTCAAGGTCTTACCAGTGCAAGTGGAGGTAAGATGCAGATTAAGTATAAACTTAATCATGTTTTCATTTGTAAAGAAGGAGTTTGTTTACCATCTACTTTCTTACTCATCAGGAATATGGCACAACAAGTTATTTTGGGCACCCCCTTTTTAGCTTTGATTATGCCAATTGGGAAAATTGATTCTCATGGAATATGCTCTAATTTACATGGCCAGTCAATTACTTTCCAGTTCTTGACCCCACCAGTAAACAAGCATATCAATGCTCTTAAAGATAACATTATCTTTAAGGAAAAACAACTGCATTATTTGCAAAAGGAGGTATCCTCCTTAGCAATTAATCAAAGATTGGTACAACCCACTGAGCAACGGAAAATTGAGTCACTACGACAAAACTTTCTAAAGGAAATCTGTAGTGAAATTCCTAATGCTTTTTGGGCCAGAAAGAAGCATATTGTTTCTTTACCCTATGAAAAGGGATTTACCGATCGCATGATTCCTTCTAAAGCTAGTCCCAGCCACATGAAAGCTGACTACTTGGAATTATGTAAAACTGAAATCAGCTCTTTAATGGCTAAGAAGCTTGTCACTACTAGCTACTCCCCCTGGAGTTGCAGAGCTTTTTATGTTAATAAAAATGCTGAAAAAGAACGAGGAATTCCTCGATTGGTTATTGATTATCGGCCACTCAATCTTGCTTTGAGTTGGATCCGGTATCCAATTCCCAACATCAAAGATCTTTTAGATAGGTTACAATCTGCTGTAATCTTTTCTAAATTTGATCTTAAATCTGGATATTACCAGGTACAGATTGCAGAAGAAGACAGGTACAAAACAGCTTTTTGTGTACCTTTTGGATAGTATGAATGGACAGTGATGCCATTTGGATTAAAAAATGCCCCTTCAGAATTTCAACATATTTTAAATGACATATTTAATCCTTTTACTGAATTTTCTATTGTTTATATTGATGATATTCTCATATTTTCAAAATCCATAGATCAACATTATAAACACTTGAAAATTTTCAAAGATGTCATTTACCGTAGTGGTTTAGTGGTTTCTGCTCCTAAACTAAAACTGTTTTTAACTAAGCTCAGATTTCTTGGACATGAAATTTGTGATGGGAAAATTAGACCTATTAATCGCAGTATTGAGTTTGCTTCTAAATTTCCAGATGAAATTAAGGATAAAACTCAGCTTCAAAGATTTCTGGGTAGCTAGAATTATATTCGAAATCACTACAGAGATCTTGCACAGGACACAGCAATTTTGTACACCAGGTTAAGGAAATCTCCTTCCCCATGGACTTTGGAACACACCAAGGCAGTCCAGAAGATTAAACTCAGAGCCAAACAAATTCCTTGCTTAGCTCTAGCCAATTCTTCATGGTTCAAAATTGTGTAAACAGATGCCTCCAATATTGGATACGGTGGTATTCTTAAACAGAAAAATCCAAACACAGGAACAGAGGAGCTTGTTCGCTTCACTTCAGGAACTTGGAAAAATGCACAATTAAATTATTCAACCATCAAAAAGGAAATTCTTTCTTTGGTTAAATGCATTTATAAATTCCAAGATGATTTAATTAATCAGAAATTCTTGTTACGCATTGATTGTAGATGAATTTTTTTATATAATGATCCTCTGAAATTATTAATTTTTAAAATTATCTCTCAACTTTTTTAGTTTTTTCCTCATTTACTCTTTAAATTCCTTTAAAAAAAAGTTAAATTTTCCTCGTTAAATTAAATACTAATTTTTTTTCTTTTTTAATTTGTCATTTTTTCTTACCTTTTTTTCCTTTTTCTTAATTTTTTTTTTTCTTTTACTCCTTTAAATTATCTCTTTTTTTCTTGAACACTCTGCCGGCTTCAACTAAAATCCCGGCTCCGTCCCGAGAACATGCACAAAAAACAGGAACAAAAACCATTACCTCTTGAAGAGCCGTGAGATCAAAACTCAATAATCAGCTAGCCCAATCTAAAACCTACTAATTCTTTTACTCTCAAAGGACCTCATCCAAAAAATAATAATAATAACTGTGATTCTCATAATTGGGGTTTTTTATTATGTAAGTTTTAAATCACTAAAGCTTCCTGTCGTGTTTGTTGCATATCCTTCTAAAGGTCCCCTCTTATGTTTAAATAAGGAGTAATGATTGAAAGACTGAATATCACTTCTCATGTTTAACACGGTCAGAAAAAGCATATTAATACGGTTAGGTTGACCATTTTATATGGCGTAGGGTGTTAGGTTTTTTAAAAAAATTTAATTAAAATAAATTAATAATAATAATACATTTGTATAGCATAAATGAGAAATGAAAATGTTACCATGGATGCTATTAATGATAAGAAGAAATAAGATTAATAATGAAAGTAAGGAAAAACTAGTAATAATGAAAGGAAGGAAGAACCAGGAGTTGTGCTCATTAGTGGCAAAATGAGATTATGGAACAGATATGACGAAACATAAATAATCTCTTGTTTATCAATAAACAAGAAATTTATTTGCATCAAATATGATGATTATTATATATAATTTTTAGGTTCTTTTGGTAGTTAATAACACTTAGATCATATCCAACTGTGATCATGTTTGGTGGGAAAAAAAATTTCACGCTCATCAATGCTCAAGAGATATTACTCCACAACTAAGACTTGTAAATATGTTAGGAGGTATGGAGAACAGTTACCCGAATCTTCACTCCTCTTTCGTCTCTCTAGAAACCTTCACCGATCCAGCCGCCTCCCACTTCATCTTCTCTCTTTTCTCTCTGCTCTCTTCCATGGGAGTGAGGAGATGATATTTCTTGCCTCCCACAGGCTAAATAAACTCGCCTTGTAATCGTAAATGCGCTCGGGTTTTTCACGTTGTTTTGCTTTTGTTTTGCTAGGTCTGTTTCAGTTTGGTTTGTTTTTGGCCAGACGGGTGGATCTGTGTTCTTTTCCGATTAGATCTCAGTTCTATGTCGATTTTGTTGTTATCCCCGACTAGATCTCAGATTTATGTTGGTTTTTTGTTATCCCCGACTAAATCTCAGATCTTTGTAGGTTTTTGTGGTTCCCGCCTTATGCAGGATTTGGGTGGTTTTTCACTAGTCAGAGGCGTCGTGTGAATGAAACTTTGAAGCAGATGTCTTGATGATGACCTGACTTTTGTGTCACTCCCATTAGTACTCATCTCATGTGGTGACTTCCATTGTTCTTTGCAACAAATTTAGTGCCTGTTATTTTTCTTCTTTGTGTTTCAGGTTTTGTTTATCTTTTTATGACTTGCCTTTTATTACTTTTGTACTGTCCTTGTGTTTAACGGTCTTGTTTATTGTAAATGCCTTAGGACTAGGAAAAGTATATATATTTATGTTAGGAGGGATGGGGCAGGGATGGGGCAGGGATGTTAATGAAATTGTTTGAGAAAAATTAAATAAAATATGTGAAATGGCTTATCAGACTCTATTCTTATGAAATAATAATGTGATGGGAGTGGTGGTAGTTTCTTAAATACTCCGTAATTCTCAAATCCCATAAACTCTGATTATTTTTAATGGGATTTTTAAAAGATAAATTCTGTTACTTAAAAGCGCTTCAAATTCATTTTAATATGCATTAATTTTTAACAATATAAATTTCATTTTTAATTTAAATCCAATAGAAAGGTTTTAGATTTGGGATGATTACTGAGATTTGGGATGATTACTTGCATTACTAGTGAGGGAGGGTATATTTGTCCTCTAAACAAGGTGGGTGGCGAGTGTGATTTTTTTTTTTTTTTTTTGTCAATGACAATAATAATAATAATAATAATAAATATTTACAAGTAAAAAAAAAAAATATATGTTTACAAATAAAGTCAGCCAGACTGGATAGCGGTAAGTGCCTAAGTGGTAGTCAATTGCATTGTGAAAATACTGATGGCAGTCAGTGCTAGTCAATTGCATTGTGAAAATACCGAATTGCCCGTATAAATCAATTCCCGTAATCCTCCTAAACTACGAAAAATTTGCATAATGAATACTCTCTCAACTACAGAAAAGCTTGTCGGTCCAAAAAAATTATCGAAAGCTTGCTAAATTTCTATTTTTTAAAAATAAAAAATAATAAAATAATAAAAAGAATAAAAAAAAATGGACAGATGAATGAATGGATGGAGAGAGGTAGTGTGCTTTATGCTTATATCTTCAAAATAATATGAAAAATTATTGGCGGGTCTAGTCTAATTCATGTGAAAAGTCCATTTTACTTGCTAAAATGGATAGAAATTTGACAATGTTAGGAAGACTGAAAAATAATATGATAGACAATTTTAATAATCCGAATTAAAAATATGACGTGGTTATTCTAAAATTTCAACTTAAATATCATTACTTATTTTTAAATTTTTCATATCTCATTTACTTATTTTTTAGTTTATGATTGTATAAAATATTTTTTTTATTTTCTAGAGTTTGGTTGTCCTAAAATATTTACGAAGAAAAAAAATATTAAAATTTAACAAAAATAATTTATCTGTAAATTTTCTGCAAATTATTTTACATGTCCCGCCAGATGGACTCGAAAAATAAAAATATTTTCCAAAAAAAATATTTTACGTCGAAACAAATGGAGTCCAAGTTTCATGGTACTCAAATATAAGAATTTGATTTATACAAAATTTACAACAAAAATTACAATATATATTTTTTTTTTACAATTTTTCAATACTTTGCAATTTTTTTTTTTATAAAGTCCTTTCCATATTTTTGTTTCTGGAAGTTAGATAGATTATTAACTTTGATCATTATAGCAAATGCTTATCAAAGTAATTGATGTATATCAACACAATGTTTTTATATATAAAAAGAGATACACAATCTAATTATATGTAAGAGATGTTGAAGTATATTAATCTAATTATATATAAGAGATGTATAAAGTATCAAGAGTTCTTACAAAGATCCAATGTAATCTATATATATAATACATATACAATTTGATATACATAGTGATTGAAACTTTAATTGCTAACAAAGATTGATTAATATGAAACCTAAAAAATGACTATAACTTTTTAAATAATTAATTACTTTATATTTTAATATAAATCCCATTATATTTGACACATAAGTAGTCGTATAGACTTGGTAAAATTGACACATAAGTAGTCGTATAGACTTGGTAAAATAATAGGACTCTAGAAAGAGGGTTGCGCGTCATAGAAACTTCTTGACTTAGTTTACGTGGCCAAAATTTTTGACTTGAAACTTTCAAAAACAAAATAAAAATAAGAAGAAAAACGAGAACAACCTATCTCAATGTCCATAAAATTGATGGTGGGAAGTGAGAAGAAAATAAAAGAAAATTAAGTTTTTATTATGTATTTAGTTAGCATGAATATTTTTTTTATAAAAATTTGTAAGAAAATATTGTTTCATTAGATTAGATAGCAAGAGAATGAAAAAATAATAATTTATATACTAAAAGTCTAAAACTACCCTTATGAATTCAATAATAAGTAATATTCATCATGCAACAACCACAATAAAATAATACAAATAAATATTTTATGAATAAAAATATATATATGCGCTATATGGTGTCTTAATTTAAAAAGCATGAAAGTTATAACATAATTAAGAGATATATATAGTGTCTTAATTTAAAAAGCGTGAAAGTTATAACACATATAAGAGATATATATAGTGTTTTAATTTAAAAAGCGTGAAAGTTATAACATAATTAAGAGATATAGCGTCTTAATTTAAAAAGTTTGAAAGTTATAACATAAGTTGATTTTGCAATTAAATTTTTTTTTAGAAGAATATTATTCAATACTATCTAAAATATATTAGGGATTAATTAAAAAAAATTATAAAATTTTAAAAACAAAAACAACAACCATTTAGCTCTAAATTTTAAATTAATGATTTATTTATAATTATATGAATAAAACGACAAAAATATATATTATATTTTAAATCCATCGCATACTTTTTAAGATTTGTTTGCATCACATTGCTCTTAACAAAAATAATATTTATGACAAAATTGATACTTATTATGAATTTTTTTCAAGCGGTACATTAAAAAATAATTATTATAATTAATTTTATTTTTATCACATGAATAATATGCATTGAAAGGAGATTCGTGAATTTATTTATTTATTATATTTTATACACCATTTAACTAATATTTTTAATAATTCACATGTTTATTAATAAAATAAATAAATTAAATTTCCAGAAGGGCCAAGAATTTGGAACTAAAGTAGTAAAATTTATCCAAATACATTTCAATGATAATACTAAATGAGTTTTTTTTTTTTTCTTTTTTTCTTTTCATCAAAGAAGAAGACTAGAATAATATAATTACGTCAACTGATAAAAAAATCAACTTTACAAAATTATTCTAATCATAAAGTGAATGGGATGAAATAAAAAAAGTAAACCATAATAAAGCTCAACGGGTCAACCATTACTCTATCAACAATAACGGAACACGGAGCTCAATGCATACCCATAATTTCAATTTTTATTAAGAAAATATTTAATATCTTCATTTTACATCTGCTAGAAACAATCCCATGATCCCACCAACGGTCCAGATCAAACTTCCCTATCCCCAACCAATCACCACCACAACTAAATCATAATATATCAACTTACTTTACTTTATGATAAACGGTCCAGATCAGATCAGATCAGATCTTCTCAAGCTTCTCGGCTATCACAACCGGATTAGCCTTCTTGATCTCCTCTCTCCCCAACGCCTTGTAATCAAACGAACATCCATGCTGTTCCGGATACCTATGGGTCCCACAGTACGTGGTCCCACACCTGCATGCGAATCCCGTTAGCCCCACCCGCTTCCGGCACGTGGCGCACCTGTTCGGCTGCGCCACCGCCGGAGCCAACGTCTCCGCCGCGAAAAGATTCCTGCCACCACCGCTGACCTCCGGCGGATGGGAAGGAAACAAAACGGAGGACGGCGAGGGCGATAACGACAACGACGGCTGTGTGAGAGTTTTCTCGACGGCGAGTTTCGCCGTGGAGGCTTGTTGCTCTTTGAGGCAATAGTCTTTGTAGCACTTTGAACAGAGGTCGAGCGTCGTCGGACTTCCGAAGAATCCACAATTGTTGGCGCAGAGCGTGTGACCGGCTGGTTGTTGACACTTCTGTTCCTCGGCCATCTTTTAGATCTTCAATTCCCCAAAACTCGCTTGAATCTCCTCCAATTATCGTCCTCAATCGCTCGATTCAAGCGATTTCGATCAACAAAGCTGCAAATCAAATCAAAAATAAATAAAAATTAATCGATAAAAACTATAAGAGATAGATTAGATCGATGAATATAATCAAAGAATGAAATCTGGAGATTACGTAGGTGAAACAAGCGGTGGGGGAGAGATTGGAGATGTCTAGAGAGAGAAAGGAAGGAGAGAGAGAGAGAGGGAGAGAGAGAGAGAGAGGGGAGAAACAGGTTGTAGAGGAGGTAAAGGCCACTGAAATAAATGGTTGGTTAAAAGGCAAATTATTAGTTATATATATATATAATATAATATAATATTATATAATATAATATAGGGGATAAATTAGTGATTATGTATGGTGGAAGAGAGAGATGGGCTAAAAAGGAAGGCTAAGAAACAACAATAGCGGTTTTGGGATTACGTGGTTCTGAGAACATTCGAGGAGAGGAGGGTATTTTTACTAAATTGCCATTGACCTTTTGGAGAGAAACAGAAAAAAGTCGTACAAGCTACGTCAACTTGACGGCGGACACTGCCCCTTTGCCTTCCTTACGGGCTACGATATCGTGATATATATATATATATATATATATTTTTTGTACATTGTGTGCGCGTCGACACTTAAATTACATGGAAAAATTCAGCTTTTACCATTTCTAATTCTAGATAGATACAATTTCCTTTTCGGAAACCATTTTCTCATCAATTCGAATTTCAAATACATATATTTGAATAGGCATATACTGTATAATATACAATTATATTTGTTTGATACGATTCATATGAATTCATTGAAAAAATAATTTAGTGTGAATTAATTTTTTTTTTTCTGAGAAAAAATTGTTCTAAATAAATATGTATAAAAATTCATTCATTCCGCTACTTTTAATTAGCGAGACCATACTTCTTTTAAAAAGTTAAAAAAATAAAAATAAACCCTTCCTGGATCACATTTAAAATAAATAAATAAATAACAACAAACAGAAAAAAATTACAAATTACAAATCTTTTTCTTCACACACTCAATTTACTTATGGGAACTAATACAAATTACAATTAAAATATCACAAATCTAAAAGATAATAACTCTAATTTGTAAAAATCTACACCAAAGTAATCTTTTTCCATTTTCACACAGCCAACATAAACTTTTACAGCACATATTTATTTATATATATTAAACCATTACACAAAGCAATAACCCTAAAAAAATAAAATAATAAAATATTAAAAAAAACGTGAATTTTTTTTCCAAACAAAAACAAATGATAACAATATCAAATTTTAAATTACAAACAAGGATCAATTTCATAGGCCATCTTCTAGATGGAAAGAACCTATGCAGCACAATACCATTGACAGACAAACTGAAAAGTTGTCAACATCAAAGAACCTATACTTCAATGGAAAGATTTTCAACATCTTCAGAAAATTCTAACATCTGAACTAAGATCTTAGGATATTCTCTGCATAAGCTAATTGATTGACAATCATTATTGGACCAAATTTTCTATTAATAGAAACATGTTAATATCACATTCAATTGCAATTAGCTTAGTCTCAAATAATTTAATTCATAAATACAGTAACCAGAATTCAACTATATTAATTTTTGCACCGGAAGGTACTAAATCCCTCTTTGACCTCACTGCCTATCAAAATATAAATGCCTTGCAAAACAAAATTCGAATTCAATTGCTCGTCTCCCCAGTTAATGTTGCATCGTCATCTTCGTCATCATGTTCCTGCTCCACGGCTTTAACCTGTAAACACGGCAGGCTTTTATAAATCAAACAAAATATTGAAAAGGAGAGATACCAGAATATAAATCATAAAAAACAGACAATCGGACTGAGATCATACGCATGCCTGTATGCTAAAACAATCCTGGTACAATGGTCTTGGAAACCGGATGTGAAGTTAAATTTCCAAGCATAAACTACTTAAAAGCGATATAATTGAAAATATATAAAGCATCTTAAAAGGAAATAGAGGTTGGCTGTTGCAAATTATGCATGCCGGCTCACGTCCACAGAAATCAAAGATGATCTTTGAAGCCTAGTGTAACATTTGAGACACCTAATGTAACATTTGATAGTAACATTTTAATGTATGCCCAACTCGCATCCACAAAAACCCTAGTGTAACATTTGATAGTACTAACATAACATTTTTTAATGTTATTAGAACTCTCAAACAAATAATCTCTTCCCAGCCGGCTACTATCTTTTCATGCATGTTATCCCACTTTTTGAAAGCATAACATGCCTTGTTAAGAACTCCACAATCTGAGAAATAATAACAGAAGTTTTTGTGTAATACGTACACCAGGAAGGTCATCATGCACAAATTTGGCTGAAAGTTGATCAAAATACAATTGCAATACTTAAGACAACTTGACATATTGAAGCCAAAAGGTGAAAAGCAACCGTCTTCCCTCAACAAAAGACGATCTTGAATAGCTTGCACAATCAGCTTCATACTATAAAACATGAAACACTTGCATCACTTAAGTATGATATTTATTGGGATAGTTGTAAGTTCATCAAACACAAAAAACTTATTCTCATGCAAGCATGCATGCAAATTCAATACTTCTTGCCTGTCCTTCTTTTTTAATCGTCAGAAAAACATACATATATACACAAACGTAACAACAGTGAGCATGATAGCTACAGTTTTCAGCTAGCATTATGAGGGCTGGACAATTTATAACTCAAATATCAAATAACCTGTAAGTTGCAGAATTATCCAAAAAAATGAAAAAGAAAGAAGCATCAACCTGACATTGCTGAATATAACAGACACAAAAATCAACTCGATACTGCAGAACTAGACCATGGCCAAGGCAACAAATCTAATAAACAGTTGCATCACTAAGCAATGAGTTGTAATAGGGAGATCTGATTTTATCAAACACAAAAAGTTATGAGCATATAATACAGAATGATGACCAAGCAAGTAAAAGCATATCAGGAAAGTTGATTTTTAATACACTTGCTATTTTAAGAATACTGTCATACCTTTCTTATACAGTATCAATTGACACAATTTTGCACCATCAAGAAGCTCTCAAGTACTACGACGACAAGGGATTTATAATAATAATAAATAAATAAAAGTATAACAACGACGAGGAGTTCTTAGAACAATTGAACAGCTGCCACAAACAGTGGCACATTTATACCATTAGACTAACACAGTCTATCTTAAAGACTGTCCAAATGTTTAAGTCTATTTATTGTAAAAATATTAAAATTAAAGGCTATTACCTCAGGCACATAATGCATCAGCATGTTCTCAATGCCAGACTTCAGAGTAACAGCTGAACTAGGGCAGCCACTACACGCTCCTTGCATTTTTAGTTTGACTATTCCAGTTTCACTGAGGAAATAAAAAACAGATGAATTTAATTTAGATAATATCAGATGTAAAGTCCCCAACATTAAATCAATACTTTTGACCGCAGGGAGAGAAACGTACGGATCAAATCCCCTGTACTCAATGTCCCCACCATCATCTTGCACTGATGGACGTATACGAGTCTCCAACAGTTCCTTAATCATAGCTACAGCTTCTGAATCATCCTGCAATAGCAAACATGACAAAGAGTCAGAAACTTGTACACTATACAATAGTTCATATGAAGCAATTAAATCGATAGAAACCCAGTTCTAGATTTTGGGTCTCTCATTTTCTCTATATTTGCAATCAAATCAATACATTTCCAGTTATGACTTTTAGGTATCTGATGCTTTTTTCATGTAATAGCATGCCATAATAATGATTTCAGCACAAATTTCAACAGAAATTAACACGCAAAATTGATAGATAAAACTCACTTGGTACTTATATACCCTCAATTCTAAACAATTGTATAATGATATGGTTCAAATAACGTCTCAAGAAATTGTGTTCATGTTCATCATAACTACAGCAACAGTACCCATATATACACTACCTATATCAACTGCAAAGCAAAATCAGAGGTACTAACATAATACCAGACAGAACAATGAAACAAGCCCATATCCAATTTTTGACACGTGTACCACTCCATAATATAGGTATACCTAGGGGCTTTCTGATTTTGTTTTATTTTTATATGGGTAAAATAAAAAAAACACCTTCATTTATCCAGCATTTGTAAATAATCCAGTGAACTATAAAAGATTTTCAAATATCCCTCGTTCCATCATTTAGCTGTTCGCAAAGCAATAAAATTACATAACTGTTCCTGAAATAACAATGGATTTTTTGAGTTGAAAAAATAAAAATAAATAAAAATGTCCAAATTTAAGTTAAAGCCCAGGGATGTACTGTTGAAATCATTTGACCCATTTCTCCCTAATCGAGTCCCAAAAATGGAACCCTCCATATATCTTTGTTGAAAAGAAATTTAGTCCACAAAGAAAGACATGGTGGTAAATTTAAATCATCAATGTGTCATGTGATGCATTAAATAAGAGACAGCTCATGAAGTGTGCACTTTTAGACTGTTCTTGTTTTAGCTCAGAAAGTCCGCCTGCTAAGCATCTCCAATATATTAATGTAATGATTCACAGCCAAGAGGGAGAGTTAAGCTAAGATGCGGGACTTGAAAAAGTCAAACCACGAATGAAACTAGGGACGAAAATCCGATAAAGTTTCCCATGTCTTTCGACAGTTCGTCGAATCGATTGCCTAAAGCCTTATTTGTTGAGCTATTACAATCTGTAATGGGGGATAAGACAACAGAATCTGGTTCCCATTCTGCCATGTCCGCACAAGACTCCATCTCATCCCGCAAATTGTTCAAAGAAAGAACCGAAACCGCTAGAGGTGTCACAACCATATAAATCGATAAGGAAAGGGAGTGCACAGAGTCCATTCCCTCACTCCCAGCTAATGAGGCCTATCCTAACTAAAAGAGAAAAAGGGGGAGCGCCATTATTCTAAATTGACAAATAGGGTATATTACGTGCCCAAAATCACTTCTACTTATTGGGGTCTAGCGAAGGAAATGTCTCCTGATGCTTAGCAGGTCTCTCCATGCATTTGAATCCCAGTTGCAGCCTCTAATCAGGAGTTGGATTCCGAAAGTGAAAGTAAGGAAATGCCCTGACCCGCACGCTGAGGAAGAAAGTGAAAGTTGTAATCGCCAAAGTCTATCCTTTGGAGATTGTGGGAGAAAGGCTTGCTAATAAAGAACAGAATTGTTCACAAAGGGGTATGCAATCCCCCTCTTGAGGTCCATCTTTGATAGATCATCAATATGTCATGTGAGGCACACATTAATTAATTTTTTTTTAATTCAATTTTTTACGGAAATAAACAGTAAGAGGTTTGTTTGCAGGTTTTTACAAAAGTAGGAATTATTTGCCAAACTTAGTTCAATGGGGTTTTTTCCGTTTTGCCTTCTTTTTTATTTTTTTTTGATAAGTAAAAATATATTAGAAAAACGTTCAAAAGGGGAACGCATCCCTAATACAAGAGAAAAGATCTAAGGACCAATAGAATCCAAGAGATCAAAGAAATCATCAATCGAGGAGCATGTACTACCTCTAACATAAAAGAATAAAGAACGAAGAATATGAATTTTTAAATTAGCTAAGGACGATTCTTTTCCTTCAAAGGATCTGTTATTTCTCTCACGCCACAAACACCACCAGACACAATGAGGAACAATCTTCCAATAAGCACGAGCTTGTTTCTTAACAGGACAGTTTTTCCAAGCATTAATCAACTGAGGGGAGTGCTTAGGCATTACCCAAAAAATGCCGAAAATGCTGAAAATAAAACTCCAACAACCAAACGCCACAGGACAATGCAAAAGAATATGATCCACGGATTCACTGTCATCTTTGCATAAACAACACCAATTAACAATGATGTTGCCTCTCTTTCTCAAATTGTCCAAAGTCAAAATCTTCCCCAATGTAGCTGTCCAAGCGAAGAACGCGATTCGAAGAGGGGCTTTAGAGCACCACACGGACTTCCAAGGAAACTCGGAACCAACGAAATTGGATAAATGAATAAACATAGAGCGGACATCATACCGACCATGAGCCAAAGGAACCCACAAAATATCATCACACCCTCTGCCAATATCCTTCTGCCTATACAAAATATCCAAAAAAGCAGAAACTTCCTCCATTTCCCAATTCTGAAAAGACCGCCTAAACCGCACATCCCACGTAACTCCATTGTTATCAAGATGATAACAATCAATCACGAAAACATGCTTATTAGTTGCAATGCTATAAGGCCTAGGAAATGAGTGTGAAAGCAACTGGTCGCCACACCAAAGATCCTCCCAAAAACGAACATGCCTGCCATTACGAACTTTGAATCTAATAAGAGTAGAGAAAACATCCCATCCCTTCCGAATAAATTTCCACAAACCAACGCCTCCCGTAATAGTAACTGGAAGAGATGACCAACCCCCACTCCCCTCACCAAAACGACACGAGACAACTCTTCTCCACTGACGATGTCGTTCCCTTCCAAATCACCATAACCACTTTCCTAAGAGAGCACGATTAAAAGGAACAATTTTTCGAATGCCTAACCCTCCGAATCTCAATGGTTGGCAAACTTGATCCCAATTAACAAGATGATACTTAAACTCCTCTCCCCTTCCACCCCACAGAAAATCCCTCTGAATTTTTTCAATTCTATCAGCAACAGAACATGGAATTTGAAACAAAGACAAAAAATAGGTAGGAAGGGATGAAAGAGTACTCTTTATAAGTGTGACTTTCCCACCCTTAGATAGATACTGCTTTTTCCATCCTGCTAATCTTTTCTCATATCTATTAATCACTGAGTCCCAATTCCCAACCAGAGTAGAAGAAACTCCCAAAGGCAATCCTAAATAAGGAAGAGGAAAAGAACCAACTCCGCACCCTAAAACAGCAGCTAAGGAGGAAATATCTGGAACATCCCCCACTGGAACAAGCACACTCTTTCCGACATTAATCTTAAGCCCAGAAACTGCTTGGAAGCAAGCAAGAGTGCACCTCAGATATCTGAGTTGAGAAATATCAGCATCACAAAATACCAAAGTATCATCAGCAAATAAAAGATGAGAAATCTGGATCTGATGATCAACATCTCTGCCAACTCTGAACCCCCTAATGTAACCCAAATCTTCCGCTTTTCTCATTAATCTAGTCAGACCTTCCATAACGATGAGAAAAAGAAAAGAAGATAATGGATCACCTTGTCGCAGACCACGTGAGCTAGCAAAAAAACCCGCAGGAGAGCCATTCACAAGAACAGAAAACATAACTGATGAGATACAAGTGTCAATCCATTTTATCCATCTATCACCAAATCCCATCCACCGAAGAAGATACAAAACAAACTTCCAATTAACATGATCATAAGCTTTCTCGATATCAAGCTTACACAAAACGCCAGGAACCCCGCTTCTTAATCTAGAGTCAACACATTCCCCAGCAATAAGAATAGAATCCAAAATCTGCCTTCCACCAACAAAAGCGTTCTGCGATTCTGAGATAAAACCATCCAACACTTTACTCATCCTGGAAACAAGAACCTTGGCAATAAGCTTATACATACATCCGATTAAGCTAATTGGCCGAAAATCCTTGATATCAGATGCACCGCCCTTTTTAGGGATTAGAGCAATAAAAGATGCATTCAAAGATTTTTCAAATGTGCCATGAGAATAAAAATCCTGAAAAGTACTCATCACCTCCTCTCGCACCACCTCCCAACTCTCCTTAAAAAAGCGCATAGTAAATCCGTCTGGCCCTGGTGCTTTGTCCCCGTTGCAACTAGAAAGTGCCTTAAGCACTTCCTCTTCCGTGAATGGAATCTCAATACTATCCCTATCCATCGCAGAAATAGTATTAAATGGAAGACCATCTAGAGTAGGTCTTCGATCCAAAGTTTCAGTGTAAAGCTGCTG
The DNA here is from genome assembly GCF_030987335.1 of Cornus florida. Classification (NCBI taxonomy): domain Eukaryota; kingdom Viridiplantae; phylum Streptophyta; class Magnoliopsida; order Cornales; family Cornaceae; genus Cornus; species Cornus florida. The sequence continues at coordinate 32,130,744 of NW_026775578.1, forward strand.
GTAAAAAGAAGCAATTCCTCCGCGCACATCTTCTTCTCTCCACAAATCAAAACCATTAACCCGAATACTTCCGATATGATTACACCTTCTGTGAGCATTGGCCAGTCTATGAAAGAATTTTGTATTCCGATCACCATCTTTTAACCACAAAGCCCGAGACTTTTGACGCCACGAAATCTCCTCCATATGAGCAATCTCAGCAAAAACCGCTTGACAAGAGGCTCTTTGAGAGCGTAAAGACTCCCTACTCTGTCCCACCTCAGCTAAACGATCAAGCTCAGCAATATCAGCAAGGGCTCTATTCTTTTTCCATTCAAGATTCCCAAAAACTTCTTTTTTATTATAAGAGTATTCCATATCCTTGTAGTCATTTGCTTGGTGCAATGTTAAAATCCAGGGATTGACGAGCACAAGGATGCACGGCATGCTCAAGTATGATAGTAGCCAATTCGTGCAAAATAATTACAAAGATTAGGCCTATCTCCAATTGCCCTTCCTATCATGCCGCATAGGCAGAACAGCACTTGGCAATGTCCTTTTTAATTCTGTACCCTCACTAGAGTCTTTATACAAAGGTTATTCCTTTTTTAAGGAGGATGGACTGCTACCTAAAATGTTTCTTTTTGGGTGCTTTATTCAGATCGGTGCGACTCCAGAGCTAACACTACTGAAACTCCATCCTTTCAATTTGATTAGTAGTGAACTCAAAATTTGCAATCTACAGATAACCATGTAGTCATAGTTGTAGATATCAAGAGGAAGAAGTGATACTTTTTCTCCTCCCATGAATGCACAAGTATCACGAATCTTGAATGTATTTAATTACTATAACCATAGATAATAAAACAGTAAAAAAACAGTAAGCCCTGAAAAAGAATCTATAGAGGTCATGACAGTTTAAAAAAAGCATATGTGCTACATCAATACTGTCTAGACATTAAAGTGCTTGACATAAAACGTTTATTATTTGGAAAAAATTTCAACAGAAAGTCATTTGCAAATGTCTGCTCCTGTGGTTTCGCCTTCCAACAGACCCAATTAAGGCAAATGTAGTTAGGAGAGATCAGTGGAAACAAATGTCACAGAAAAGACCATTTTCCAAATTAAAGCTCTTGGAATGCAGGACAAATCAAATTAGCATATTTTCAATAATCACCAACTTAAAATATAAAAAATTCTAATAGAGAATGAAAATCAAAGGAATTAAAATGTTAGCAATGATGAGGAACAAGCAGCAATGTGAAAAGCAGCAATGTGAACAAGCAGATATAGTCCCCACCCCAACCCCCCAACCTAGTTATCCACAACAATTACAATGTTATCGGTTCAAACCAAGGGACATTTACTTTTCCACCATGCACAGTCTCAAAGCCTTTATATCACTCCTTGTTCTATGAGTTCCAAACCAGTCTTTTGTTGTCTCATGTCATAACAGGGTTCAAGTGCATAAGATAAACGGAAGGAACCATGAGAGAGAGAGCTTCCTTTAACGGAGACGCGGCCTGAGCCTACTACTTCAACCAGTCACCGGAGTCATCTGCTCCGGTGAAATACTTTGTTATTTCCTTTGGTTTTCTCTTTTCTCTCTTGTGGATTGGGTTCTAGTGGGGGTTGGTTGCCCACATGAGAGCCCCGCTTGGTCAGAAGTTGTCTTTTTTGGAGGTCGCAAGCCTCCCTCGACTGGATCTGAAAGGTGAGGTGGAGCGTATTTCCTCTCGCAGTGGTCATGTTTTCAGGGTGGATAAGCACAGTACCTCTTCTCGTTAATCCATACTTAGATCTTGCCTTGTTGGAAGGTTTGACAGAGAGTGGGGTCTCTAGAGCAGATCGAGGAATGGACCTCGAAGGTTTGGCGGATCTCGAGTGGGGTTAGGATCTTGTCATTGGCTGATGGTCTTCTGTTGTTCCGGTTCCTGTCAATCATGGAGGCACAGAGGGTGTTGGATAAGGGGAAGAAACTTTGGGGAGAGGCTCGGTTGTTTATTGACCATTGGCTCTATAGAGTTGGATGCTCCAGGTTGAGGAAGAAGTTCAATCATCGGAGAGTCATCGTGTACGGCCTCCCTCTGCATCTTTGGTGCCAGAAGCTTTTCATCGCTGTTGGGGACTTGTGCAAAGGATTTTGTGAAGGCGTATAAGTTGAGCGACACGGAGAGGATCGTCATCACGGTGCTTGAAGGTGGTGAGATTCCAGAGTTCTTCATCGTGGAGGACGGACGGTGGGCTTGTCGAATTTCTTTAACAGAGGAAATTGCTCCTTCCCTGGTGTCGGCTTCCTTGCCTTGCGTTGATTGTGAGGGCCCGAGGCCACCGGAGAAGACGGGAAGCAAGGTTCGGTCGTATCGAAGGGATGAGATTGGGGCTGGAGGTGGACTGGAGGTCCAGAGGGCAAATCAGCAGGGTCGCCGGACTCAAGAACAGGGGCGGGTGCCAAGACATGCGCCAAAGGTGAGTGTGGGAGGGAGGATGATCAAGGGGACAGGTGGACGGTTGCCTCCCGTTGTGAGTGGAGGACAGCTAACCACGCACAGGAGCAGGCACGTGTGGCTAGGAGACGGTTGCCTCCCGTTGTGAGTGGAGGATAGCTAACCATGCATAGGAGCAGGCACGTGTGGCTAGGAGTAATTTGAATTTTGTTTCTGATGGGCCTGGTAGGAGTGGGCCTTTTCAGCGTGGACCAGCGCAAATGGATCAGGGGGTCGAGGGATAGACGAGGCATGCTAGGCCCAAGTCTCGTGAATCATCATTTGGGCCAAGGAAGGGTGGGCCGAGGGTTTCTTGTGAAGTTGGGCGTAATAGGCCCAAGTTGGCTGGACTAGTCCTTTCTCGGCCTGCATGAACTAAGGCCAATTCGTCTAAGGCAAGAGAGGTGGTTTGAGGCCCAAATAGATCTTTATCTATTTCGATCTCCAGTGTACAGCCCAGTCCTAACTCTGTTGTGGTTCATAAAGGCGAGGCTCACAACCATCATCAAAACTCGACTCAGATGAAAGGGGAGTCGCGAGTTTGGTTAAATACGGAGAAGGAGAACTGGGTTAACGTGAGTATAAAGACAAAGAAGGACACGGGTTTGAGATCAAAAAGGTTTAAGCACGGTGAGTGTTGCCAGAACATGCTCTCTCGAAATAAATTTGGGGCGCTTCAGTCGGATTTGGCTCTTGAGGATGATAATGGTAGTTGCGCTTCATTCAAGGAGGACGGCTATTACTCGAGTTAGTCGAACAAGTCCGGGAGAAAATGGTCCATAAAGGACAAGCAAAAATGGGTTGCCCGCAATGTGTCTCCTGAACCGGTAAGTTTCCTTCTCCTTGTCCTCGGAGCTCCCTCTATACTCATTCTTCTCTCTCTACTCCTTCTTGTAGGTCGATGAGGAACGAGGTGGGGGACGATATTGTTGTTAAGTCACGAATGCTCTCACCAGTGGTTGAGGTGGGTAATGAGACTATGGACACGAATGTTTTGGGATGTTGGATTTTTGGACCGTCAGAAAGGGATTGGACGGTCGAATTGTTTGTGGATGGGGGTTTGGTTAGTGCCAATGCAGGGCCGGAGGATTCCTATTCGGACTTCTCCTTTTCTTCTCATCAGCTAGGTACGGCAGGGCTTGATGTGGGTGGCTGGTTAAGCCTCAAGAGGATTTGTGTTTCCCTAAGGGTGATGAACTGGTGCCATCTCAGACAATTAGTGAGCCAGATTTGATGACTGTTTGTGTGGGAAAGGATATTCGCATTTTGCTCAGTGAGGAATCTGCCTCTTTGTTGGTGAAGGAACTACAAAAACATAGGCACCGGACTGATGTGCCTTCATGTGATTCAGACCCTTTTACTGAGGCTCATGACAGTGGGGTGGACAATGCTGTTCACTGGAAGACTTGTACAGATGGGAGCCGAGAGAAACAGGGTATGTCCCTTGATATGATCCTGTGGGAGGAAGAGAGCTTCTCTGATTTAGGGCTTGTTGACCCTCTGGCAGTTGTTCGTCCGGAGGGGACTACCAATGCTCTTGACAGGCAAGAGTGTGATGACGTTGGCACGGACTGGGTTTTGAATATCGGGGCCGCGAGTGATTTGTTGGGTGTTTCTTGCAGAGGCAACCGAGAGCAGGCCAAAAGGAGGAATAGGAGGAAGAAGACTCATCCCTCTTGGAGAGGGGAGAGGGAGTTGAGAAATCTCTGTTGTGATGTGAATTATGATGGGAATCATGTGGGGCAGAAGGAGAAGGGGGGAGATAAGGAGGGAGGGAGGGGTAAGGGGGATGGGGGCGCTGTTGTGTTTCCATGAAGTTACGACTTTTATCCTAGAACGCGTGGCCTTAATGACCTGGGCAAGAGGAATGTAGTGAAGATGGCTGTGAGGAAATGGGGGGTTCATTTGGTGCGTCTCCAAGAAACGAAGATTGATTCTATGACTGATAGAGTTGTCAAGAGTCTTTGGGGTAGTAAGTTCGTTGAGTGGGAGGCACTGGATTCGATGGGGACTTCGGGAGGCATTCTTCTCATGTGGGAAGGAGATGGATGGGTAAGATGGATGTTTGTAGGGGGCTCTTCTCTTTGTCTTGTGCATTTGTGATGGAAGAGGATGACTTCCCTTACGCTTTCTCTAGTGTCTATGGGCCAGTTGATGACTGCGAGAGGCATGCGCTGTGGGAGGAGCTTAGTGGGGTTCAGGAGATGTGGTCTCTTCCATGGTGTGTGGCAGTTGACTTTAATGTGGTTAGATCCCCGTTGGAGAGGTCTACAAGTGGATCATGGACTCCGGCTAAGAGGCTTTTTTCGGAGTTTATCGATGATCATCATCTCATTGATCTCCCTTTGGAGGAAGCTACTTTTACTTGGTCTAGTGGTAGGGAGAGTTTACTTTCTCCCGCCTTGATAGATTCTTGATTTCCGGAGAGTGGGAGGAGCAGTTTCCTGACGCAGTTCAGGCTGTGTTGGCTAGGGTGACGTCGGATCACATTCCTTTGGTCTTGGACTGTGGAGGTTTGAGACCTCGTCGCACCCCGTTCAGATTTGAAAATATGTGGCTTAGAGCGGCGGACTTTCAGGGTTTGGTGCGGACTTAGTGGGAGGAAGACATGGTGGTGGCTACTTCGAGTTTTATCCTTGCAGGAAAGCTTCGTAATCTGAAGGATAAACTTAAAAGATGGAATAAGGAGGTTTTCAGTAATCTGGAGCGAAGGAAGAATAGGGCCCTCGCTGATATTGCTGAGTGCGATAGATTGGATGCGGCGGGAGGTCTTGATGAGCTTCGACGTAATAGGAGGGCAGCTTGTCAGGCTGAATGTGCTGAGATTGAGGTGATGGAGGAGATCTCGTGGCGGCATAAATCTCGGGCATTGTGGCTCAAAGAAGGAGACTGTAACACTAAGTTTTTTCACCGAACGGCTAATGCTCATAGGAAGGGCAATCATATTGGCCAGGTTCGTGTGGATGGTTCGTTGTTGGTTTCTGATGAGGAAGTGCGAACGGGGATTGTCTCTTTCTATCAGAGGTTATATATTGAGCCTCTTCGCTGGAGGCCAAGGCTTGATGGTCTTCCGTTCGATTCTATTTCTGTGGAGGATAGGGATGGGCTTGAGAGGTCATTTATGGAGGAGGTTCTGGAGGCCTTGAAGAGTTGTAATGGAGATAAAGCTCCAAGCCCGGATGGTTTCACTATGGGTTTTCTTCTGGAAAGCTGAGAGGTGGTCAGACAGGAGATTATGGGTACTTTTCATGAGTTTCATTCCAATGGAAAGTTCGAAAAGTAGCTAAACACTTCTTTTATTGCTTTGATTCCTAAGAAGGAAGAAGCTTCTGATATTAAGGACTTTAGACCTATTAGCTTGATTGGGTGTTTGTACAAGCTTATAGCTAAAGTTCTGGCATCGAGATTGAGGGGGTTTTGGACGGAGTCATTTCAGAGTCTCAGAATGCGTTTATTGGGGGCAAACAGATTCTGGATTCCGCTCTTATTGCCAGTGAATGCGTGAATTTTAGGCTTCGTAGCAGGGCTCCTGGAGTTCTGTGTAAGCTGGATATAGAGAAAGCCTACGATCATGTTTGCAGGAATTTCTTGTTCTATTTGCTTGAGAGGATGGGTTTCGGAGAGAGATGGAGGAAATGGATTGTTACTTGCATTTCGTCTGTCAAATTTTCAATGTTAGTTAATGGCTCTCCATTCGGGTTTTTTGGCAGCTCTCGTGGTTTGAGGCAAGGGGACCCCATCTCCCCTTTCTTGTTTATTATTACCATGGAGGCTCTTAGCAAGCTGATGAGGAGGACTATGACCTTTGGTCTTATACGGGGTTTCAAGATTGGTCCAGAGGCAGTCCATCAATTTGAGATTTCTCACTTGCTGTTCGCGGATGATACTTTGGTTTTTTGTGAGGCAGAGGTGTCCCAATTGAGATATTTGAGATGTGTGTTCTGGTTTGTTTTCAGGATATTTCTGGTTTGAGAATTAACGTGGGTAAGAGTGTGCTTGTCCATGTGGGGGAGGTTCAGGAGGTGGCTTCTCTTGCAGCTGTTCTTGGATGTAGGACGAGCTCTTTCCCTATTTCTTATTTAGGCGTCTCCTCAAGAAGGGCAGGAAGTTGGGACCCGGTTATTGAGCGCTTCGAGAAAAGATTGGCTGGGTGGGAAAAACAATATCTTTCGAAGGGAGGAAAAGTCGTGTTGGTAAAGAGTGTTCTGTCCAGTCTTCCAACTTATTTCCTTTCTTTGTTCCAGATTCCCTCTTCTGTTGTCAGGAGACTTGAGATGATTCAACGTAATTTCTTTTGGGGTGGTAGGGGGTAGGAGTTTAAGTATCATCTTGTTCGTTGGGAGCAGGTTTGCAGGCCTTTTAAGTCGGAAGGTCTTGGGATACGAAGATTGGCCCCTTTCAACAGGGTTCTTCTGGGCAAGTGGCTTTGGAGTTTTGGCAGTGAAAAACATAGACTATGGAGTAAGATCATTGCTTGTCGATTTGGGGAGAAGAGAGGGGGTTGGTCTGCTAGACCGGCTAAATCTACTATTGGAGTGGGCCTGTGGCATTCTATTGGAAAGGGTTAGGATGAGTTTTCTAAGCATATTAGATTCAGAGTTCAGGAAGGTCGGAATGTCCGGTTTTGGGAGGATCCTTGGTTTTGGGAGGATCCTTGGTGCGAGGAACGTCCATTGTGTAGACGGTTTCCAAGGTTGTTCAGGATTGCTGTGGATAGTCATGCTTTGGTTGCCAACTACTATCGCCTTAATAACGGTAGGTTGTCTTGGGATGTTCAATTCCGGCGAGCCTTTCAGGATTGGGAGCTAGATGATATCTTTGGCTTGTTGGATCTATTGTATCGATAGGAGGTGGATGGTACTGGGCAGACCTATTGACTTGGGTGCCTTCTTCGCAGGGGACTTTTCAGGTCCTATCTTTCTTCTTCTGTCTTTCCGATTTTTAGGCCTCCTCTTACCCGTGGAAAACGGTTTGGCTTTCGAAGGCTCCTCTTAGGGTGGCTTTCTTTGCTTGGACTGCTGCTTGGGGTAAGATCTTGACTCTGGACAATTTGAGGAAAAGAAGACATATCATTGTTAATCGGTGTTGTCTGTGTATGACCGATGGAGAGTCTGTGGACCATCTTCTCTTGCACTGCCCAGTAGCCCATGACTGTTGGAGCCTTATGTTGGGTCTTTTTGGCGTCCAGTGGGTTATGCCTCAAACCTCATGGGGTCTTATTGACATTTGGAGGGGGCAAAGGGTGGGGGCTCGTGTTCGCAATTTCTGGAGGGCGACTCCTCTTTGCATTTGGTGGTGCCTCTGGAAAGAACGTAATAGAAGATCCTTTGTTGGGGAGGAGTTACCCATTGGGGTTTTAAAGTACTCTATCGTTTGTTCTCTTTTTTGTTGAGGTATGGGGAGAGATTGTTCTTCTGTTGAGGAGATCATGCACTTTTTGGGGTCTTTGGGTCCATAGGTCTTCTCTTTTCTCTTGTTTTGTTCTTGGTTCTTGTACAGCTCTTGGGACGGCTCTTGGGACATATTCCCCTTTTGAACGCTTTCTAATACATCTTTGCTTATCAAAAAAAAAAAAGGGTTCAAGTGCATAGTCAAGTTCGGGATAGGCATATTTGAAATTAGCTATATTCATGCTCAATTCCCTTTAGAGAGAAGACAGTGAACATTCTGGAACAATTCCCAAAGGCATTCATATGTCAGTGTTCTCTAAGATTATGAATTTCTATTCCAGTAAGAAGTTGAGGAGAAGACCTTTCATCCATAAAGGTACCCTTCCAAATGTTTTCTGCAAAAACAACACAAGCTTAGGAGTAGAGAATTTTCACTTAGTAATCCATGTATCATCTATCCTAACTCTCTTTTCATTCCTCAATATTCTGGAGTCCTAATAAGAAGATTAGAGGAGAAATCTCTCTCTTTTTATTTCAGATATCCTCAAACTCCCTCAAGGTACTTATAAATATATATATATACATAACAAAATTAAATAAATAAAATAAAAATAAAAAATATAAACCTTAAGGCAGGTCAAAATGACCTCTAAAACCCTCTATGGTAGCTGACGCTGGCTGCCCCATATTTTGCAAATGTTACTACGCCTTACCACTGTTAGTTTCAATATCAACGCCACTCAGAAGGAGCATCGCACCATTTATTCAACTGTCACTACATGCCAGAAGCTAATGCTACTGAACTACTTTGGAATAGGTAAATTAAGAATAAAAGGTGAAAAAGCAGAGTTAAGTCCAGTCTTCATCATGTATCGATAACTAAGCTTCAAAGTTAAACAACAACAACAACAACAAACAAAAACAAAAAAACAAAAGCTAGAGGAGATACTTCATGAATAGCTGTGTCCATGGCAACTGCAGCATTTGAATCCAAAAACAGTGGATTTCCAGAGGAATAGAAGTCCATAATTGCTGCAAAAATTTCGGGTTTCAGAAAATCCCACGTGGCGTCTTCTGATTTTGTCACGGTTATAAAATCTGATCCAAAGAAAACCCGAGTAACTCCTGTATCAGCAAGAGATTAGGTTAGACTAACTCGCAAGCATTCAAAAAAAAATCGACAGAAAAATAAATAAGGCAAACATGATTGGACATTATGAAACAAAACTAAATTTATATTCATCACCACAAGTGACCAAGGAATTAGAAAATGGTGGAATTTAGTCACAAAAAATAGGCCTGAAGACAAAAGCATGTCATGAACAAAATTGATAAATTTTGTGGAGAAATTGTCTGCTTGTGGGTTCAATCATTGCCAACATAACAAGCAGGAGAGCAAGCATTACAGGTTTCTAAAAGCATAATCCGCATCTGGGATTCTTAACCCAATCTAATACATCCGGGTGGAAACTGAAAATCTAGACCAAAGTTCAGGAACTAATAACTATACATGAGGTGAAATTTAGCAGTTGGAAAAGAGAGAGAAATAATTCCGAGCCAACAGAACGATCAAGAGTCAATTTGTAAACTAAGAACAGCATGACTAGAATAGTAACCAGAACAGAACAGCCAGCGGATGTTGTTTGCTTAATAGTAAACATTAAATCAAAGATATTGTATATGGTACATATGTCTTGATGTAATTAACATTTATCACAAGGCCTTGCCAATGATCATACGATCATGTTAACATATATAAAGCATTAGAAGATCCACGTGCTGTTATTTGGAAACACAATTACTATTCCAACTTCAACTGAAATTAGTTAGGATCAGGAAACGATGGGATTCTCTTGTAGATACAAATACTATTTCAACTTCAACTTAAGCTAGTAAGGATCAGGCAACGACGGGATTCTCTCATAGATACAAATACTATTTCAACTTCAACTTAAGTTAGTAAGGATCAGGCAACGACGGGATTCTCTCGTAGATACAAATACTAAGTAGAAGTAATTTTTCAACTTAGTTTATAGTCATCTTTCACGGGAACAAAGTTTATCATCATCAACTATACACTCAATAAAGTGTCATTTCAATTAAATCAAACAATTAATCCTTTATGCTATATTTTTTTTTTGATAAGTAATCCTTTATGCTATATTTGTGGCATATATGCTCAACAAAGCCCTATTTCAACTATGAAGTCACCTATATCACCCTAAATTATATATAGGCGATAGAGTCTCCAACAGCCATTTACAACTACATTCTCAAAAGTCATGGTCCAAAATTTTTGCATCAATTATGAACTTCAAACAAAATTTTTTTTTTTTTTTGGCTGCGCATCAAGAAGTAAATTAAAACTTAATTACTGAGATGTTTTTAATCAAAAGTTATGGTTCATGTAAATCTTTAGTGTCCAATTGAATTCCCTTAAACAATATCAGGGCTAACATATATTCCACAATTGATAGGCTAGCATCTTGTGTGATGGACACATTGTATAAAATTAACAAAATAATCTAGTTGTCAGAAGTTTGTATATGTGGTTTTGAAAAACTTAAACTAGTCCCCAATAAAAAGAAACATCCATGATCCACCTAGCAAATTGTGGGTTCTGATTCAGTGTTCATGTGAGACTGAGGTGCATTAGTTAGCTTGCCATGTGCCACCGAGGTTGCAGCCTACATGGCACTTCTACCTCTACTACATGCACCTCTAAGAAAAGGAACAAATCTGACTGATTTGTTAGGCCTATGACTTTAAAGCCATTGATTACATGCAAGTGGAATAAAATGGGGTCCCACTTGCATGTAAACAATGGCTCTAAAAGCCATAGGACTAACAAATCGGCCAGATTTGTAGGCCTAAGTGTCATGGTTCCTATGAAAATCCACATGGCATCCCGACCTTGACAAGTGGCACCCTCCACAAGAGTAGTGCCCAAGGATTCTTTGAAATCAAGCATATGGAGCTATTGCACAAACTATCTCATAATCTCGCAAACACCTTTGGAGGTGAGGTTACATCTCAACTGCACAAATCTTCAACTGTGCAGCATCAAAATTCACAACTCCAGCAAGTTCAATTGACCATGTTGCTTGCCTTCTAATTAGGCTTACTATTGCCAAATGACTTAATATCTACAGCATACTTATCACCTCCAGTGGCTAAGCCTATGCCTCCTTGGCAAGCTTATCTTCAACTAGCTTAACTTGCCTTTGACAAGTATTACTGTCTCCAGTAGACATAATCTTTGACTTTTCTACGGGTATATGAATGTATGGAAGCATCCTCAATGGGATTCAATTGATACTTCTTTGACCACACAATCTGTTTCAAACTACAAACAGCCGTAGATCTTTCTACTATTATATTTTACCTTAACCAGAAGCACTGCCTTGTTCACAGGCAAGATTGGTGGCAAACAGATCTCATTGCCTTCTCAGATGGCACTTATCTATATATGGCATCATGAGGACGTCATCTCAGACACATCTCACTGCCTTCTTCGCAAACAAGTATGATACATCCAATGAGATCCTGCCTTTTCCCCATATGTCTCCAACAGGACCCTTCCTTCTCCACATGTATGCATTTAAGATCTTGAAGTTCTAATCTCAACAGACGCACCTTAATGCCATCTCCAAACTAATTCATCTCTGAACTTAGCTCAATAGCAATACTTAAAGGGACTTCATGTCATGCAGCTATGTTACAGAACTTTTGCCATTACATAGTGGCTCACCTCATAGCACATGATCATGTTGTAGCTCACTAGAGATCTGAAAGATACTTAGCTCTGTGATTGAAGTCCAGTGCTCACCAAGGTAACCTCTTTAAGTTCTGCAGACACTTTGCCCTGCCTTAGAGAGAAACACATCAAGTGATCTCTCTGAATAACATATATCTCATATGAGATGGAAAAACTTTAATGCATGATACCTATTGCCCCATGGCATTCATCAACAAAACCACCCCATCTACACACACAGGCATCTCATTAGGCAGCTTACCCAGAAAATCTGGCCACCATGATGTTACCCCTAGGCCCTAGCATTGCACACTTGCACCGGCCACCTACACAGCCACAAACCATAATGCTACCCTTCCTAGTCAGACAGCCCAACTTCACGTAGCAGCGTGTCATTGGACCTCAGTGTGGATATGTGGCACAACCCTGTAAGCCCCCGAGTGAATGAGCACCACCTTGCTCGCACACGAATATTATAACATTTTAAATTTGAGTTAATATCCTTTGGCATAAATTCCATAAAATAATCCTTAATAACACTGGACTAAGGCCTAGACCTCCCTAAAATTGAACTAATCTAGGGCGTAGCACTAATCATGAGGAGTCTCTGGTTACCTCAATGCTACCACACTCTCTTACAAGTCAGTCTTGACACTACATAACTAAGTCCACCAGGGACTTTCACCATATTAGATTTGATACCCCAACAACCTTCTCACCTATTTGAACCATGCAAATAATTCATTCTAGTGTTGCACAAATAGGACCATTTGTGCATTGATAAGACCTATGAAGTTAGGTTTCATAATCCACTTGTATTCTCCCTCTCTCAACCCTATACTCCTTTTAGAATGAATTCTCTCCGTAGTAATGTAACTTTAAGCAAGGTAGTACATTGCTACAGAGATCTCCTTTTTTTTCCTTCCTCCTCCTCTCTAATACCATGTGCTTCAAGTATTATAGCAATATTGTCCTATTTCCAAATATTTTAAAGAGCATAGCTTAGGTAACATCAATTTGGTTCAAAACATGACTTACATCAGATTGATAAATCTTGCAAGTGAAGAAGGATCAATATATCTAATATCTTCATGATTATATATGCATTCATCTTACATCTGCATCCATTTTCTCTATTTTGTCATATCCCCCCCCCCCCCCCCCCCCCCCCCAAAAAAAAAAAACCAATAATAATAATAATAAAATAAACAAAATAAAATATGCGACGATAAGTAGAATTTCTAAATTTTCAGGAATAGGTGACGTTTCTCTATTTAGTCATATTTTTTGGCAATACATATATATATATATTGAATAAAATAAAATAAACTTAGGTTTAAGTTTCATCAAGTGAAGGTTAATGACTCAACCCTCCTAAGAATTAACAAAGCATTTTGACAAGAAAAATGGAAGCCAAAAGCAGCCATTAAAAAAGTGGCATGCACAACACGGCATATGATTTAGTAAAACAAAATCCCAAACAAACACAACAGTACATAAATATAAATTACAAAACAAACTTATCAAAAAAATATATATATAAATTTCAAAACAAGCTCACCATCGATGCCATATAACGCTTTAGCCAGTGGAGAGTTCATGGCTGAACGAGCATTCGGAAAGTCTGCACTCCCAACTTCCATAACTGGCTTCCCCGGATCGAACATGAGTGACAAAGGATTAGGAGTGGATTGTGTTGCGATAAACATGGTCCTCCTCTGTCCTGTCCAATGTAATGTCAGAGAAAAACCATAAAAGCATCTACTGTTCTTCAAACTTCATATACCCACATTTCAAAATTTTACAACAGATTTTTTTTCTAACAATGTTATCATCCAAAAATAGATAGAACATTATATACACAAAAGGAACAATTAGAGAGAAAAATAAAGAGGGGCCAGGGGGTGGGGATTTTAATGAAAAAGTTAGTATATTACTATTTCAACACAGCACAAGCCCCGTCTCCTTATTCTTTTTTTCTCCCAATAGATGGCATGATTTAAGCATTGGCATTCGCCCCATAGTAGCTCCCAAATCCCAATGGACAAAAAAAACATTAACCATTATTGTCACGAATAAAAGAGTACCATTCTTAACTGATGATTAAACCTTACAAGTCACAACAAATGAAAAAATTGGTCAAGGGCCCAAACTTTGTTAGCAGATGACACCAATTGAGGTTAATACATTTCTGTTGTCTGCAAATGTTTTAAATCCAAAAGCTAGTAACATACGTGCACAGTTTAACTCTATTTGGTTGCAGATAATAGTTGGAAATAATTATCATTCCCCGTTTTAGCTTCTGTATCCTGACCCTGATGTCTACTTCTCCCAAAATTGATAAAATATAAGTAAGAATTTTGGTTCACTTCGAGGGGAAATGAACTCCTAATTAGGTTCGCTTCAAGCAGAGCCAATTCCCTACAAATATTAGTTGGAAGACACGCTATACCAATCTTCTTCATTGACAATAGCCACTTGAATACAAGTCCCATATAGTTCCAGGTTAGCATCCACTTCTTGTTAAAACTTAAAACTGATAATTCAATTCACATGTAATCAACCAAAACAGCTACTTTTAACCCATGAGATCCACAAAAAATACAAATTCCAACAAACGACCTAATTAATTTTGTTACAGAGCATGACACTTACTACATACATACATAAGGAAGACAAACACACCCTCCCAAGGCCCAATCACAATGAGCGCTCATCAAACAAACACTCTCACCATTGCTCACTCACAACAATTGCTTATCAAAATCAATGTTTCGAAGCTCAAACAAGATAAAACACGAATTTCAACTTCCGTTTCTTTTAGGCAAATACACAAATACCAATTCATATATGTATGTGTATACACAGAGAGATGTAAATTGAAGCGAACCAACCTACGAAATGGCCCCATTTTGAGGAGTGCAAAGAAGAGTTAAATGAAGATTTCGTGAAATCAGATAAAGTTTGAGACGTTGTTGAAGAGGCGAATAAGAGGCGACGAGATATGTATCGAACACTGTTCTCTGCGTAGGGTTCCAATCTTCTGCAGAGGAGAGCCCGTCCTATCAGTCTTCCAAAACCCTTCATCACCGTCACCACTTCTCTCTGCAAATTTTGGTCCCCCTCTCAAAAATTTTGGTCGCTCTTCACCAAATTGTTTCTCGCTCTTACTTTCGTGAATAAACGGTGACCGACCGTAAATCGAATCAAATGACAGGCATAAATAACCCATTGATGCTTTGATTAATCAAATTCCGGTTTCGTGGCTTATTTCGCTTGGTATTTTAGGAGAAAATTTCAGAAATTTCCATGTCATCAGCGAATATGCATTGGGCGTGCACAACACTTAATGGCTCAAACGGACGCACCAAACCGGTGACCAGAACACGGTGCCCTGAGCGAACCAAATACCTGCCTATCATAATATTATTAATCAAATTAAATGAGTTTATATTTGCGGTTCACTTTTTTCAATTACACTTACATTTTTCATTTAAACGAAATGATAAAAAGGTCTCACTTGTTAATACTTCATTCCTTATTTTATAATACCAAAACTATTATTTATGCAACTTTTACTTTTTTTCACCTTCTTTACTTCCTTTACTTCTTCTTTTTTACGGGCTAAATTTTTTTTCTTTTCCGGAAGTTCTCTTAAAAAAGATAATTTAATTTAATTTTTGACATCAAAAGAAATGATTTATTCAATATCGACTTTTTTTTGTGTGTCCAATCAAAACAAATCATTTATTCAACAAAATTAACTTCTATTTGAGGCTTTTTTCCCTCACAAGTGATAACTTTTTTTTGGGAATTTATGATTGGTCTTGTCAAAAGATTTAATTTATCCAATAGAATTAATCTTTTTTTTATTATTTAGTCTTATCAAAAGAAGTAATTTTTTTAATACGTATCCACTGAAAAAAGGCAATTTATCCAACAGGAAAAACTTTTAAAAAGTATTTTTTAATTTGAAAAAAAAAAATATTTTTGTTGAATGTTTTTGACGAGACCCCCAAAAAGGTTATCCATGTTGAATGAATTATCTTTTTTGACCAAACTCAAAAGAAAAAGAAAAAAAAAAAATTATGCCTACCGAATAAATTATCTTTTGACAAGACCCCCAAAACAGGAGTATTTGTGTTAAATAAATGATCTCTTTTGACAATATCCAATAAATTAAAATAAAAGATACAAAAAAAAAAAAATTAATTAAATTTATCTGGCAAGTGCAAAAAAAATAAAGTGCCAATACCATCTTCCATGTATATGGTAGCACTATAGCATTAAAAAATTTCTTGACGTTAGATAACTTAATTAATTACTTGATTTTGTATACATTTATGTTTGGGAACATGATATTGGTGCTGATTTTGGGATTTGATATATTGAAAATTTTAATTGTGTGAAATAACTTGATTTCGTATACATTTATGTTTGATAACATTTGAGATATAAAGTTAGTGGGAAATTTACCCAATATTTAAACAAGTATATCCTTTATGAGGGGAAAAAAATAATACAAGAACAAAACATTGCCATGCATGCTCCTGGCACCAAACCAAATTCATTCCCCACTTTTGCTTGTATCATTTAGGATTATTTTCCATCAAAATTGAAACACTGTACCATACACAATTCAGCTTTAGAATCATACAAATTTCAAGAAAACCCGAACTATGAGAATCACATGGGTTTTTTTCCTTATTTTATTTTATTTTTACTTATTAAAAAATATATTTTTTATTATATATTTTTTTTCATTTTTGTATATCTAGATTAGAGAGACAAGTAGGTTTAAGATTGATCGATCTCCGTGCCATCTGCTTGGCATATGCGGTATGTTCTAAAATCTTCTATTGTTTTCACACTTATTGCATACTTGTGGCAAATGTGAAGGATTTGAAAAGGTGGTAGAAATTTATAGAATAGACACGATACTGGTAGTGGTTTTGTAAATGTATATTTTAGAAGAGAATTACATAGAGTAGTCTTTGATTGCATGTAATGCATCCCAAGTTCCCAACAAGTGGAATATGTCTATATAAATGGGTAAAAGTCTTACTTGTAACCAACAAATCCAGAGCGTGAGTGTAGAGAGACTGATAATTCTTAGACCGTGAAAAATGGATCCAAAAAAAATTGAGATAAAATTCAAATATAAAATGCTAACGAATGTTGGGAGTAAAATTTTCATGAGAGACGTTTGAGTCTCTCTGTAGTTATTGTGACTTATTTGAATGATGA
The DNA here is from genome assembly GCF_030987335.1 of Cornus florida. Taxonomy (NCBI): domain Eukaryota; kingdom Viridiplantae; phylum Streptophyta; class Magnoliopsida; order Cornales; family Cornaceae; genus Cornus; species Cornus florida. The sequence continues at coordinate 32,147,603 of NW_026775578.1, forward strand.
ATTCGACACTATTTTACACTATTACATAGATTAAAAGTCTCCGTCATAAATATGAATTATCACCCTCGAATTAACTCAAACTTTCAATAATTTTTGTTATCATGTTTTCAAATATCATTTTCGGAAAGAAAAAGAACTGTGCTTTACAAGCCTAGTCAGCCTGTATTGATTCTCTCACAAGGTCTCCAGTTTTAGGGTTTTCGGCCCCGGTTGCTACCGAACTTGTTCGGGGCATATTTCTCTACACAGGACTTAGGGCCGTTTAGAGATGCAAAGCATAGTTGTTGCTCCAACACCTTCAAAAACTCCGTTGACATATGCAGTAGGAGATGATTAACTGACTCCCCATCCTGCTTACATAAACAGCACCAATTAACAAGAAAATTTTCCCTTTTCTTCAGATTATCTATCGTCAGAATCTTTCCCCAAACAGCAGGTTCAAACTGAATTTAAATTGGTATTTGTAAAAATAAATAAAATATTAATACTTTGCAAGATATTTTTGTCGCTAAAATTCAAAAATAAATATTATTTTTAATTTTTTTTTGGGGAAATGAGGTATAAGGTATTCCTGGTTTGTTAATTTATTATAATAATTCATAATCTTTGAAATTTATGAGAATTATTTTATTAGTGTCACTAACATTGGAGTTGGTACACAATCAATCAAATTCTTTGATATCAGTTATTGTGGCGAAACGCAAAATAAACAATAGTCTTCGAGAAATAATTAAGCAATCACAAAGAAAAAAAAAAATTACACACAATAATACAAGATATATATGGTTAACCCAAATCTAGGTTGCATTCATGAAGCCCACCGAACAAATTCAAATTCAATATGAAAAAGATGAAGAAGATAATATATATATATATATATATATATATATATATATATATATATATATATATATTCTGCAAGAAACTCATACTCATCTCATTCGTATGAAATTTGAACCCTTAATATTTTACTTTGAAATGCGAAAAAATACCCCTAGAGAAAAAATAAATAAACCCTGTTTGCACCATAAAATTAATTTTTTTTATTCAAACACATGGTGTTATTTGATTGGAGGAAAAGATATATACCGTCTTATTAAATAGGACTTTTATTTAAAAATTGGAGTCTAAAGTCACGTTTGTTTTGTTTCAAAACATAGGTATTTGGATAAGGTTAAGACACATGGATAAGATTAAGGAAAAAGTAGTTTTTAGAATCCAAATAATATTTGAATTTAAAAAAGAAACTGCTGCTACAAGATTTCTCTATAAATAGAGACAGAAGAAGTCTGCACAGAGTTCCCCAACCACACAATGCATTTTCCATTCCTACAATTTACTTAAGTATTTTCATTATATTACACTTCTTTTGCTTAGGATTTTTCATTCTCTGCAATTTTCATACAGTTTTTTACTTGTACTTTACTTCTGTTCATATGAGTAGCCTAGTGTTAGATTTACAATTCTTGTACTCGGTATGGGAATTTTACTTATGAAATAAAAGTCAACACTTGGCTTCAGTCCCCTCTATTTTTATTTTCTAAGTCTCTTAGAATAGATGAATGCTCAGGTAATTTGTTTTACTCCCTTCATCCATTCTACTTATAGTGTTGAAAGTCCTCTTTATTGAGGCGTTGAATAACCTGAAAGAATGGGTCATCCTTACCTTCTAACAGTCGCCTGATTCACCAAGGGTCGATTTTAGATTCGGTCAGCACCAATGATAGTTTGGCTATCTAACCCCTTAGGCCGAAAGACTCTAGCACACCTTTAAAAAAAAAAACAGCCAAACAATTTGGCACACCCGATGGAACATCGGAAGTGTTTAAATTCAACTTTCATCTATGGCATTTACTCAGTCTCAATCACAAAATTTGCCTGAGAGACAACCTCAACATCAGGAACAAGGGGCTGAACTCGAAGTGAATTAGCAGCCTCAACATCAGGAACAAGAGGCTGGAGTGGAAGTGAATCAACAACCAAGTAATCAGATGTTGGCTGAGAATGTTAACAACTTAGTGCAACGGATGGAAATTTCTAACCGTACCTTTCATGGAGCACTAGAGCCAATCCATAACACATTGACTAATTTGAATGACTCTTTGACCGTCTTATCAACAAGGTTTGATCAACACCTTATGACACGGTCAAATACTACAAATACTTTGTTGCATGCACAACAACAAGTTCCAACGCATGTTGGGGTTCAACAGAATTACTACCAACAACAGCGGCAAGGGTTTCAACCCCTTCTATAGCCGTTGCGTGGACAGTATCAACCGCAGGCCAATCAATCGCAAGCTAATCAGCCGCAACATCAGATACCAGCGGAATATCAACAAATCGAAGGACCAATCAGAATGTGAATTGGCGACCACTTAATCCGATTTATCAACACTAAGTGCAGGTATGTTAGCCCCAAGAGGGGCGAGATAATTTTTATGCTGGTTTTAATTTTCCAACGCCTCAGCCTCAAGCGCCATATATGTCTTAGCCTCAAGCGCCGTATATGCCTCAGCCTCAGGTGCCGAACGTGTCTCAGCCTCAAGTACCGTATGTGCATCAGCCTCAGGCACCTTATATGCATCAACCTCAAGTACAACAGCCAAATCATCAACCTCTTATAGTTGATAGAGATCAATTAGCTAATTTAATTCAAGAAACTTATAGACCAACCCCAAAGAGAGTTGGTCGCCAGGAAGTCATATCCACACTATATAAACCGATATAAGTTTCCAAAAGGCTATAAAGTTCCCAATTTCGTTACTTTTTCGGGAAAAGACTCTACTTCGACCATAGAACATATTGGTCGGTTTACCATTCAATGTGGTGAGGCTGGAGCAAATGAATTTTTAAAATAAAGGCTATTTGTTAATTCCCTAATAGGGACCACATTTTCTTGGTATATAAGTTTACCAGCAAATTCAGTTTATACTTGGCAACAATTGGAAGAAATATTTCATACCCAATTTTATAAAACTGAACCAGATGTGTCAATGGCTGACTTATCTAGGCTGTCCCAAATGCCTGGAGAGACGGCTGAAGGCTTTATTGGTAGGTTTAAAAGGGCGAGACATAAATGCCAAGTATCATTTCCAGAAACTGAATATGTGAGTCTAGCCTTGAATGGTTTAGACTTTGAATTACGAAAGAAATTTGAGGGAATGCAATTTCGAGACTTGTTCCAACTAGCCTCTAGTGCTACAAGATATGAAAAGGTCCTGAAAGAAAAACAAGATAGAAGGAATGCCTCTTGGGGTACCTATTACAAAGACCCAAACTATTAAATTCATGTGACAGAGGCGTTGAATAATAATTATATCAAAGATCCTACTTATGAGATTCATTTGACAAAGGCTGAAATTGGCATTGAAGTTAACGCTGCAGAATTGATAAATATCAAGCTTTACTTATGTCAAGCATCGAAAAAGTGTCTATAAAGGGTTAATGGTGTTCAGGTGTTGAATTCAATAACCAAAAGGACACCAAATGAGGCTGAAAAACAATATAATTTTAAACCAAGGCTTACTTGGCCTTGGGGGGCAATTCGTTCGGCCTTAAGAAGCCCCAAGAGGCCGAAAGAATTTTTGTTCGATCCTGGAGGACCTATTAGGTTGCTCAACTACTTGGGATACCAAAGAAGAATCGGTTATTGTGACCGATTTAAATTATGAGTTGTTGATTGTCAGCCAAATATGCATGTTTTGGTTGCAAATGTCAACAATTTAGTGCTGATATTGGAAATTACCCGAGGGGTAAACATAATCAGCCTCTACATAATTCAATCCTGCACCTAGACCACTTACTTTTCACTTTGGTGGTAAGGTTTGATTAGCACCTCAATTGATTAGGTGCACAAAACGATTGTATGGTGAATATGTCGTAGTTAGGATGTGGCTGAAAGATTGCTGATAAGCGAAATAAAAAAAGGGGCTGACGGCAATAAGGTGCTGATTGGAAAAACAATTGAAGAATTGTCAGAAAGATGTAGGGACTAGTTAGTTATGCAAAGGGCCGAATAAGAATGACTGATTTAAATTGTAATCTATTAGTTTAACTCTTTAAAATTTCGGTCTGCCTTTATTTCAAATAGTTAGGCAGGGCCCCGGGGGGGGGGGGGGGGGGGGCATTGTTTGCACCATAAAACTATTTATTTTTTTTATTCAGACACATAGTGTTATTTGATTGGAGGAAAAGATATATACCATGTTATTACATATGACTCTTATTTAAAAATTGAAGTCTAAAGTCACATTTGTTTTGTTTCAAAATATAGGTATTTGGATAAGGTTAAGACACGTAGATAAGATTAAGGCAAAAGTAGTTTTTATGATTCAAATAATATTTGAATTTAAAAATGATATTGCTGCTATAAGATTTATCTATAAATAGAGACAGAAGAAGTCTGCACAGAGGTCCCCGACCACACAACGCATTTTCCATTCCTACAATTTACTTAAATATTTGTTTGAAACGGGGGCATTAAAAACATAAATTTTGGATGAGATTTGGAATAAATTCTGCTAAGAATTTTTTGCGAATCTCTAGACGAGCGCATTTCTCTCCATAAGGAGATGAACATGGTATATTTACTTTCTCAAATCCGTTTCCGGGTGAATGAGAAATTAGCTCCAAAGTGTGGTGTTTTGATAAGCCTAAATGGGTATGCAAAATATAGGAAGTGTTTGTCCCACGTGAAAAAAAAAATGTTGAAACCAATTGAAATTTAAATAAGCCAAACTTGGGCTTGGGCTTGGGCTTAAGCTTGGGCTTGGGTCTAATTGTAAAGTCCAATTATTCTTTTTACTAAAAGGAATCTTAGATTGGGCCTTTAATTTTGGGTTGGGCTTATTTAAATGGGTAGTTGGTTTTTGAATTTAAATTAAAAGTTAGTTTTTTTTTTCCAAAGGGTTGCATCTATTTCTAAAGGGTTGTATCTGTTTATCAAAGAGTTGCATCTGTTTCTAAAGGGTTGCAACTCAAAACCAATAGACATAACTATTCATGTGAACCATTGCAACCTATTGGAATGGATGTGTCTATTGGTGAACAGACACCATATGAACCATTGCAACCTATTGGAATGGATGTGTCTAGTGGTGAATAGACACCATGTGAACCATTGTGTCTAGTGGTGAATAGACACCATGTGAACCATTGCAACCTATTGCAATGGTTGTGTCCAATGATGAAGAGACGCACCCAATCCGAAAAGGCATTTCTGTTTCTATAAATACCCCCATTTGGATCCTTTGCAAGTTATTCATTTTCATTTTCTTCTATCTCCCTCTATAGACTGGAGCCCAATCCAAGTGGGTTCAAACCATAGGTTAAGTGGTTCGAGCCACTTCGACCCTAATCCAATTTCATCGAGCCATATTAAGATTGGTCCGAACCATTTGGTTCGGATTACACCCAATTCAGCATTTATATAGTATATAGATGCATTTTTGAGTCAGAGAGAGTATTACATGGAGGAGGTTCGCTGTATCCACGAGTTTGTAGTGCTGCTACTGGTGGATGTAGACCGTTGTATCCTGGAAGATAGACGCCACTGAGTCCGTTAGCACCATAGCGGGGCGACTCTATCTTAAGGACATAGTATCCAATACTAGCCTCGGTCCAGGTTCATTCCTTGCATATTATTATTATTTTATTACTTTATTTTGCATATTTAATTAAATATAGAGTTGCATATTTAATTAATGATTTATTAGCATATTATTAATTATCTCATGACATATTAGTATAAGGGTTGTTATATCTTAAAAGTCACATTAAGCATATATTTTACCAACAATATTTTCATTGTATTACACTTCTTTTGCTTAGGATTTTTCATTCTTTGCAATTTTCATACAGTATTTTACTTGTACTTTACTTCTGTTCATAGGAGTAGCCTAGTGTTAGATTTACAATTCTTGTATTCTGTATGGGAATTTTACTTATGAAATTAAAGTCGACGCTTGGTTTCAATCCCCTCTACTTTTATTTTCTAAGTCTCTTAAAATAGATGAACGCTTGTATAATCTGTTTTACTCCCTTCATCCATTCTACTTATAGTGCTGAAAGTTCTCTTTATTGAGGCGTTGAAGAACCTAAAGGAAGGGGTCATCCTTGCCTTCCAACAGTCGCCTAATTCACTAAGGGCCGATTTCAGATTCGGTCAGCACCAAGGATAGTTTGACTATCCAACCCCTTGGGTCGAAAGACTCTGGCATGCCCTAAAAAAAATAAAAAAAAAAGAGCCAAACAAACCAACCCTCCCCATTTTATTTTGAAATGTGAAAAAAATACCTCTAGAGATTTGCAATTTTAATCATTTCAGTTTCCATTTCTCTTGCCTGCTTCTGCCCCCTTTAAACTTACATGAAAATATAACAAATCAATATTTTAGTTTTATATTTGACAAGTATTTTACTTATTTATAATATTCCCTAATTAGCATAATATTTAACTTTTTTTTTTCCTTGTTTACCTTTTGTATTGAACAATCTATACTTATCATGTTAATATAATTTTTTAATCAAGTACACTGCATCCTGAAACCTTGAAATGAAATCATATCTCTGCCACTGTGTTCCGGTAATGAAATCTTGACTTTACTTTGTTCATTGCCATACAAAAATTTTATTAAAATTTTAAAAATAAAATATAATTCTAAAATAGAAACATAACCAAAATAGAATTTTAAGATATATCTCAAATGTTTTTCCCCTCACTAAATATTTATAATAGATGTGAAAGTTGTTGCATTCTCTCCTTTTATTTCTCCTCTCAAAATAAATTCAGTGATGTTTCTCTATCTAAAACATCCAGTCCCCATGAAAAATAATTAGAGCAAGGTTGTCATGAGGTGCAACTCACAAAGTCATGACGTCGAGTCTGGATTTAAAATAAAATCATACTTGGTATAAGTAGTCAAAAGTGAATTTTAATTATTATTATTATTATTATTTAAAGGATAACATTTAATTGAAGGACATTAGTTACTCTAGATGATTTTCATAAGAAATTTTGATCGAGTAATTTATTTTCAGACGATCATAGCTATTACTTTGAATTTAACATAATAATAATAAAAAAAATGTTGGATGTTTGAAAGAGGTGTACCTTGTAAGTGATTATGAACGGCAACGAAGCAAGTTTGGGACATGAAGCCCTTTATATCTCTTCGTCCAAAATGACTTAGAGCAACTCCATCAGTGGTTTTTTTGGCGAAAGTGGCCCAATTTTTAAAGATGCAATGCTCCAATGGCATATGAAAAAAGTGGGCCCCATAAAAAGGCTCTTGATCCAGGTCGCCAAAAACCAAGATTGGGTTAGTGATTCGCGGGCCTGCCATACGGGCCCGCATCAATTTTTTTTCTTTTTTAATTCTGGCCCAAACAGTGTTTTAGCCCAGAACACTGTTTGGTAAGACATGTTTGGCTGGAAAAAAAAAAAAAAAGGAAAAAATCAGTTTTTTGGCTAATTTTGGTCCTTTTTTTCCCCACAAAATAATTGAACCAAAGAACTGTTAAGGCACTATTTGGCTAACACAAACAGTGCCTTAAAGGCTTCTTTGGGCAAAAAAAGTTAAAAAAATAGATAAAAGTGTGTGTGTTTTTTTTTTTAAATTTGCTTTTTAAAATATTCCTACTGATATATAGCCATTTTAGGCACTGTTTGGCTAGCCCAAAGAGTAACTATTATATTGGTACAAAAACTTATTTTTAATTTTAAAAAAAAAATCATTATATATATATATATATATATATATATATATGGATTTAAAAAAAAACTTTTCATTTTTCCTCTATAAATATATCAACCCCTACTATTATTCACCTTATATCCAACCCATATTCTCTAGTTTTCAACCTACAACTACAACCACTAAGTCATTTTCTTAATCTTTTAGTTATATTTTTTACTCAAGTTCAATTCCATGAATCCTCCACCACCATATTACAACTGCAACTCCCAATTCGACCAATCAAATGATAATTTTGATCCCTTCTTATTTGTTAGAAAAGAATCTCAATTTGTTGGAGATGAATCTCAATTTCTGTCTCATCAACCTTCTCAAGTTTCCAACATTCCTACTGAAAGTGCCACAATCCAGTAACTCCCAACCTCCTAGAAAGCAAAGGGCTATTCGGCCTCCTAATTGGTCCACGGTTAAAGATGAGGCTTTATGTTATGCGTGGATGGCCATTAACACTGATGCAGTCATCGGTTCAGACCAACAAAAGACAGCGTTATAGATCCGAATTCAAGAAAGTTTTGAGCAACATGTTAGTGGTGCTGGTACACCTAAAAGAAATTATATCGCCTGCTTGAATCGTTGGTCCATCATACAATAAATGATTACCAAATTTTCTGGATGCATGCCCAGATCGAAAGGAATTACCCCAGTGGGCAAGACAATGAATACAAGGTAAGCTATTTATTATATTAAATTTAATTGTTAGATATTTTAAAGATTTGTTTTCTAATAATTATTGATTTTTATTTTTTTAGATGATAGCAGCTAAAGAGTTGTTTTCTTGTCAAAATAGCACCAAATTTAAGTTTGACAGTTGTTGGAACATTTTAAAAAGCAACAATAAGTGGCTTTTACATTGTCAAAAAGAATTGACATAAAAAAATAAAAAAATAAAAACAACAACCGAAGAAGAGGAATGGAATCCACATTGATGATAGTGAGTCTATTGGTTACTCAAACCTATCTACTCCATCAAGTAATGTAGCAATGACACCAAGTTTGGTTGAAGGATCGGCGCACATAGGCAAAAATGATCCGACGAATGTTGAAGAATATCAACAACCAGAAGGACGAAAAACAGCGAAACAGAGTCGAAATAAGGATAAAAGACAATCTGAAAGTTAGAATGATTTCATTAGCAAATTCGATCATGCAACAGCCTTTTATCAAAAACAATCTGAAACTCTTGAGGCAGTTTAAATAGCACGAGAGGCACGCAAAGCAGATAAAGAAAAAACCAGACAACTCGAGCTTCAAAGCAAACTAAGAGAGATTGAAAACAAACAAAGATATGACAACTCGAATTTTTAAGAGTTTAAATTTTATTTCATGATTTTTTTTTTTTTGTCATAATTTAATAATGTTGGTGATTTATCAATTGGAGATTGATATTTTTTATTTTAATTGGAGACAGTTTACTGATTTGGTTTCTTTGTTGCATAACATATATATATATATATATCTATATATATATATATATATATATATATATTATGGAAGGATAAAGTGGGCTCGTCACGTAAGTTTGTGTGATGTTGATAATTGTGATGAAAGAAGATAAGGACAAAAGGCCGAATGACGTTGGAATGCGTATTTGATTAAATTATTATTATAATTTCTTTATGTTTACTTCTAGTGGATGGATAGTTTTTGTATATATATATGTGTGTGTGTATATATCTTGACTGATGGAAGGAAGCAAGGTGGCTGCCAAAATAAAATGGGAAGATAAAGAGATATTTATATATATTGTGGGCCCCATAGGGGCATTAGTATTGTAAATGGCCATAAGCCATAATCAGAATCTCATTTCTCTCTTTCTCTCTGCTGCTGCTAGGCTTTATTCCTCTTCGTCTTCTATTTATTTATTTTTTGCTTTTCAAGCTTTAAAGCTTGATTTCTTCTCAAGCTTTGAGAAATTTTTGGTGCCGTTTGCGGCAAAACGAGAGCACGGTAAGATCTACTCATTGACGTAAGCAATTCATTATTTGGTGCATCTTAGGAATTTCGAAATTTTGGACCCATTTGAGGGTTTTCTACAAAATTGAGGTAGGGGTGTTCTAATCCACTCAATATTTGATTCTTGTTCTTGTATTTGATGTATAACATGCTAAAATTTAGGTAGTTCTTTGATTAATTGCTATAGTGTTGTATATAAATATTGTGTATCCATGTGAGCTTGCATATAAAAGTGATTTGTGAGTTTATGGTTGTTAAATTTTAATTGAGGATCATGCTTAAAATGGTTGTGTTTTTAATTCCACATATTTAGTTGCTGAAATTTTGGGTGTTAGTAAGCATGTTATATTCTAGTGGAATTTCCTTGTTAAGCGTGCTAAATGTAAGAATGAATTTTATGAGATTACGGCAATTTGTGAAGCATGAATTATGGATTTTAGAAATTTACTTTGAATAATATGTGTAAAAGTTTTATGGTTGATTTGACGAAATTAAGCATGAAGCATTCATGCATCTATTGGGGAAAATGGAAGGAAAAAAAAAATGTTTTAAAATAATCAAAACTTGCTTTTGGGAAAAAGTTTTCTAAAAGTGTTTGCAAAAACCGGACGCCTAGTAAGCGCCTAGTGATCCGTAATGTTAGTGTAGTCTAGAGGGGAGTATGTGTAATACCCCTAATTTTAAAAGGATAGTCTCGGTATTTATTTATTTATTTTTATTGTATTTTTTTTAAATTGTTTAATTGATTATTTGACTAATTGTGTATATGTTTAATTGAATTAAGTGTTACTTAATTAATTGGCTACTTATCTATGTGTTATTTGTATTTTGTCTAGGTGTTATTTGTATTATTTGTTTAATTAGATTGTGCGCTTAAATGATGTATTTGATTAATTGTAATTAATTATAAATTAAATGATTATATATTTTATTTTATTTTATTTTATGGTTATGGTTAGTGGTAATGGGCTAACTAATTGGGTCCCATGAACTACTTGAATAGGAGGTTGGATGGGTATGGATAATTACCCATGGATAGTTGTATATGTATATACATATATATAAAAAGGAAAGTAATTTATTAATATTATAGTAACTTTAGTATTAATAAATAATCTGATGTATATATTTTATATATTTATATAATAAGGATATACATATATTTTATACGTAACATGTTTTAAGTTACCTTTTTAATATTATGGTAACTTTAGTATAAATAAATAATCTGATGTATATATTTTATTTATTTAATGAGAATACAGATAGATTATATACGTAACATGTTTTAAGTTACCTTTTTAATATTATGGTAACTTTAGTATAAATAAATAATTTGATATATATATTTTATTTATTTAATGAGGATATAGATAGATTATATACGTAACATGTTTTAAGTTACCTTTTAATATTATGACAACTTTAGTATTAATAAATAATCTAATGTATATATTTTATTTAATTAATAAGGATATATATAGATTATATACGTAACATATTTTAAATTACCTTTTTAATATTTTTATTTTTTTTTATTTTTCTTTATTAAGTTGACTTGGATTAGGAAAAGGAATAGGATTATTATTTAGCCTACAAATACACAACTATAGGTTGAAAAATGAGTGAAAATATATTACGTAATATATTCTAAAGAGAGAGAGAGTTAGAGAGAGAAGGAGAAAGAGGAAGGAATGAGGAGAAAACCCTTTAGAGAGAAGATCAAGGAAGAAGAAGTTTAACTTTCAATCCGAAAGTTTAAGGCAAGTTCTTCTTCTATCTCTTTCCCTTTGATTCGTGTTTCTGTACATGCCTAGGAAATTCCAGGATTTATTAAACACATAAAATTAAATAATTATGCATGTTTAATTGGATTAAAGCATAGGTTTTTATGAAATTGGTTCATATCTGTTCTTGTGTTATAAATTAAAAAATGCATGATTTTGATTTGATTTCTGGTGTGAATTTTTACATGTTTGAATTATGTATTTTTTCATATCTGTGGAATGATGGAACGTAGAAACATACCTAGGATTCCTGAACATTAAATAGGGACTAGGTTTGTATTTAAATAAATTTAAATACACTCAATCATAACGATGCTTGCTATTTAAATGTTTAAACAAACGAATGATTTAATCTTTTAAAATGCTTTAGCAATTGAGATTAAATGTGTAGGATGAATTGGATGTGGAGAATGCTTATTTGACGATATAATAAAATATCATCATGTATAAGATTCAGTCTGCGTAGGACATATGATATAGGAAGCTTAAATAAATAATAAGTCATTCATATTATATGATAACTTGATATCATATTATCATAGTTATTTCTGGAATGTTTGATGTATTTCTTTAATTATTACATCAATTGTTGGATTGTGTGGTTTAATGCACCGGTATGGGACGGTGGCATTCTAGGGACGGATTAACTTATCAGTTAAGTCCTACGTATTTTATATAAGGGAATGGATTAAACTAAAATGTTAAGTCCTACTTATATTCAAGTCAGGTCAGCTGAACAAGTTGAATGACTTATGGAGGATTAATTTATTATATAAGGGAATGGATTAACTAAAATGTTAAGTCCTACTTATATTCAAGTCAGGTCAGCTGAACAAGTTGAATGACTTATGGAGAATTAATTTATTATATAAGGGAATGGATTAACTAAAATGTTAAGTCCTACTTATATTCAAGTCATGTCAGCTGAACAAGTTGACTGACTTATAGAGGATTAATTTATTTTATAAGGGAATGGATTAACTAAAATATCAAGTCCTACTTATATTTAATTCAGGTCAGCTGAACAAGTTGAATGACTTATGGAGGATTAATTTATACTGGATAGGATGGTTACTAGATTATATATATATAAGTATGGTGCCATAATATGAGCTTGAGTCTCAGGATCAGTGGTTAGGGTGCATATATCGCCAGGGATGTGTAGCTAGATATAGTGTAGTTGTGTACCCTGGTAGGTCTAGGTACTCATGCCCACTATATGTGCGTTTTGCATGTTGCCTACTATTCAGGTTGAGACAACCCTATAGTCTAGTGAGGTTCCTTTAGTGTGTACATATATATATACGAAGTACTAGTTACTGTTGGATTGATTAGGATGTATACGTGTATCGGATCTCTGCTTGGACTGTAGTAGAGTAGAACTTGTTTGTGGGCCTGACCCACCATTATTTTTCAGGTGCTCGTCACGAGTAAAGGTTGTTCGTGCTGAGCGGGGATCAGTCTACTCCATTCTTTCGATGCTACATAGGAGTTCCTTTATGATTCAGTTTCTTGTTTTAGATTACTGTCATTTGTTTAGTTTGGATTTTCTATGGGTCCACACAGTATGGATTCCCGAGTTGTATTTTGGAGGATCAGTTGTATCGGAAGAGTTTATTAATTAATGGAAATATATTATGAGGTTTATTATTAGATTATCATTTTAGTTTCTTGTCAGCATTTTATTTATTCTTCTTTATTCTTTTGTATTCTGTGTTTGTTTATTATCAATTTGTTTTGATATCCTCGGGGATTCGGGCGTGGGCCTGGCCAACCCGCATTCGGAAATCCGGGGGTATCACAGTTGGTATCAGAGCACTCCAGGTTCAAGTGTCCTTAGGAGTGTCTTTCGTTATGTGACTTCCGCGTTGCGTCTCTTAAAACTTAGAGCCCATATTAGGATTCGTTGTACTTTATTTACGGTTTGTTAGGAGGAGCTGATGTCAATTATATTCTGTAGTCATAGAATGGTTGGCACTAGAAAAAGGATGGGTTCAAGGCGAAAGTAATAAAGACCCAAAGGAGTAGAGGAGTATGTTATCGATTTCGTTGCCAGAAGGCAGAGTTAAGGATTGATGGTTTAGGTTCGTTTGGCGTTACTTTAAAAGTATAAGCCAAGAAAGGATTTAGGTGTACGTGATAGGTCACCGCATATCGGGACCAACACGACTTCAGTTGATCTAAAAAAGGAGACAAGCAAGGAGTAGGAGCCGAAGAGGATCCTAATGGAGGAGATTTATGTGTATCCAATAGAAAGGGTACTAAATCTTGAAAAGGGATGATTGCGCGAGGTGATCTGAATTGCTAGTAGTATAGCGAATGTTATTAGTAGAATTGGGGTTGATCAATCTACAAATAATTAAATCTTTCTTATTATCTCTAAAAGAGGTATATAAAAAGTATTGTTCAGGAGTTTGGGGATCGGATGTGTTCTTATTAGAACGAAATACATAATTTTTAAATCACATACAAAAAGGCATTGGTATTATGTTGTGACGTTCTAATTCGATTTATAAAGTCAAGTAAGACAGTTTACATTCCACATATAAGGACGATGAAGGTTAAGCCCTTGGTATTTGCTTAGGAAAACATTTATGCTTTTAAGCGATGTTTTAAAGGATATGTTTCGAGGTTGAATGATTATTTACGAAACTATAAAAGGAAATTTTGAAACAATCTAGTAAAGTTGATTTCAAATGAGACTTTCTTTTTCTAGAAAAAACGATATCCTAAGTAGGAGTATATTTTGTTCTATTGTGTTTATTATACGTGTTTTATTTTATTTTTTTTGTTGTTAATTACTCGGGATTTGGTATGTGGTTTAGTTGGAGACATAAGTGTGTGATCAACCAATTATTGTTTTAATAACATGGAGTCATAGCGCTATTTACGCTAAATTTGTGAGCATACTGTCATAGGATTTGGTAGATACACATAAATCTAACCAATCTATTGGACCTGGACATGTGTCATTATGGTGTGTTTTGGGATGGGATAATTAAACCATCACTACGAGTCAAACAATCTAGAACGATTAATTTGATATACTTTACGTTAGGTATGGATTCGTATCATATTACAACGTCATGATATTGGTGATTATTAATGTTTCGGTATGCGTGAGGTAGTGGTAAATAAAGATCACTAAAACGCCATGATGATATATCAGAGGTGCTGGATTTGCTGAACATCTTATTGAAAATTTCAGAAGTTGTTACCAAGTCAGAAGGAGGATTTAGTACTAGATTAAGTACTTATTGGAATGACACCGAGTGAGGATAGGAGACTGAATAAATATTCATTAGTAAATTCTTAATCAAGAATTTATACAAGAGGGTGTCATTGGGAGGAATTTGCCGGTGTTGCACATGGAAGAGGAAACTAAGTCTTTTCATTTTCATAAATAATATGGAATTATTTTTTTAGTCACAATTTGCAACAATTAGCTGTTGCAAGGAAATTGATGACCTATGTAGAGTATGGGAAGATTTCATATTCTTTTGAAGTTAGATAAAGAAGTCGGATTGTCATTAACTTGTCTTAAAGAAGCAGGGTGTGTCAAAGACAAGATGGTGAGACCAAATACTTATATAAAGATGAGGTGCATGGTATGTATGGAAAGGTCGTAGTTTGTTGACTTTTGTTGAGTTAAAGTCATAGTTAACTATTGATAAATTGAATTACCGATTGATTTTTAATATCGGCAAGTTTATCACGGATCAGTGGTGGATAGATTTAGTTACAGAATTCGCTTTTGAAGATGCTCTAATTTAAACAATGGGTACAGACGAAAGCTGGTGGTACCGGACTAACGGTACTTTCTGTAGACAAATTTGATGGAGGATGCAAGGATTGAGTTTCACAACTCTTAGTTCTTTATTCACCCTAGTAGAAACATGATGCTTCACAGTATGAAGCAGATGTTTGGAGGACATGCAGGAAGAGGAATATAGTGTTTTTTTTCTCTAAGTCTAATATTTATTATATACTAGAGATGGACCATCAGAGATCACTGGATTCTTGCAGCTATTTTCTATACTGAAGTGGAAATGACAGAACATTTTCACGGATTTAGTTGAAGGATTGCTGATGTAATACCCCTAATTTTAAAAAGGATATCCCGGGGATTTTAATTTAGTAGTTAATTGCATTTTATTTGATTATGTGTGATTAGTTGAATTAATTTGATTATTTAATTGTTTAAGTGTTGTAATTAGTAAATTGATTATTTAATTGTTTAAGTGTTTTAATTAGTAAATTGATTTAATTGTTTTAATTTAATTGAGTTAATTGTTTTGATTTAATTTATTTAATTATAGTTAATTATTTAAGTGGTAATTTATTTGTTTTGTTTAATTTGGTTTTCACGGGACTGTATGGGACACATATAGTTATATTAGGGTTTCAGTTTATAGCCGGCAATGTATATATCATAGATCGGTATATGGGCCAAGGAGGGCTCTGTCTCTATTAAACAAGGATTAGGGTTTGGGATTTGTATGCCTATATATATATACATGCTTATTGGTATTAAGGATTGGAAAAAAAAAGACTCTACTCGCGTAACATAAAAACGGGGAGATACAGAGTGAGGTTTTGAGAGAACAAATTTTGTTTGGTGTGGGATTCGACGGGGATTTCAAGGTTGGACCTAGGAGAAGGGAAGGGCAGAGGTATTAGGAGGCTAGACAGTGTTGCAGTGGTTACCGGACGTTGGGAAGACGGCGACAAGTTTTGAGTCCAAAACTTCAGGCAAGTTCTTTTCTTCCTCCTTCCCGTTGGCCTGTGTTCTGTGCACCTAGACATACTCTAGGGTTTTAATGGATCAATAATTGAATTAAGCATGTTTTTATATGTCAATTTAACCTTATCTTTGCCTTGAATAAATTCGGTGATGGGTTTTGAAAGTTCATTACAGTAGTTGTTTTTCCTAAGCATGATTTGTCTGTGGAACTTGTAGTTTTTTGTTTTTGATTTCAACTGTTGTAAACACTCCATGGGGATTATACTGGACATAGTTAGGACCCTTGGGAACGGTCTAAAACTAAATAGAACGGGTGGGAAGCGGCCGACGTTGAAGAAGAAGGTCGCAGAAGTCACAGACGGATAGACGGCTCTCAGAGAGGGAGAGAGCCGGCTCCATGGAGGAGGGAGCCGGCTCCCCCCTAGTGTAGAACCGGCTCTAGGAGGTGTAGAGCCGGCTCTACCCAAGTAGAGCAGGCTCCAATAAAAATTGGAGCCGGCTCCACCTTTGTTCATAACCTGTTCTCGCTCAGTTTGCTTCGGGAAGGTGTTTAATGCACTGTTTGAAGCTGTTGTGTGTTTGAACTGTTAAAAAAAAAATATTGGGACTTGCCATAGTGATTAAGAAGTTAACTTTGGGTATTAATAGAACTTTTAATTGATTAAAGTTTACCTCTAAATTAACGGAACAAACTGTATAAAATTTATGCACATTGTACACGATTAAGGAATGGAAGAAGACTTAATTGCTCAAGCTTATTTTTGAGCATTCCAGTAGGATCTAATATGTTTATAAATTGTTCTAAATACATTATAGGGTCATTGATGTATTGAAGTTGACCTATGCATGCTTTGGAGGCTAATTGTTGAAATAGTAAATACTTTCTGCAATGATATGGATTATCGTTTGGATTTTTAATTGCTAGAACATCAAATATCTTCCTGCAATTATTTGGATAATGTTTTGGAATGTAAATTACTAAATTATGATTTCTATATTGTAATTGGCATTGATATGGAGGATTATATGCACCGGTATGGGACGGTGGCATACTAGGGATGGTTTAGCTTCAAAACGCTAAGACCTAACCTAATGGATTAATGGAATGGATTGTAAGATATCGAATCCTAATTGTGACTAAGTTAGATCAGCTGTAACCAAGTTGGATGACTTCCTGGATTAACGGATGGTAGTTAAGCCATATCAACTGAATAAGTTGAGTGACTAACTAGTTGGTTTATTGTATGACAGTTTAATAAATAGTTGAACTGCATACCCTGGATTTGGACGGACTTTATATATGTGTTTATGGTACCACGAGTTGAGCTTGAGTCTAAGATTCGTTGGTTAGGGTGCGTATATGCAGTGGATGCGTAGCTGGTTATAATAGGTTGAGGTGTACCCTGTTAGGTCTAGGTACTCATGCCCACCTTTGGGTGCGTATTCGCATGTTGCCTTCTATTCAGGTTGAGACCCCTATTATAGACTAGTGAATGTCCCTTAGTGTGGATATATTTATACGTATGGACTAGATAGATATTGTGAGGTGTCTACGGTGTATCTGCGTATCGGGTCACTGTATGGATTGCAGTTAGATTAGAACTTGCTCGTGGGTCTGACCCACTCCTCTATTATTCTTTTCAGGTACAGGACGGTTCCAGCCTTAGATCTTGATCGTGCTTGTCGAGGACAGTCTCACTTTCATCGGATTACGTAGGACTTTCCCCGATGTTTCTAGTATTATCTATTTTCAGTTTCAGTTTTAGTTGAATTTTTAGTTAGGGGTCCATCAGTGGATTCCCAAGTTGTAACTTTAAAGTTTTGGAGGATTGGAGTTTTAAATTTTCAGTTACACATGGAGAATTTTACTATTATTATTTCTTTCAGTTTTATTCTATCTTTATTGGTTTTGTCATCTGTGTTCGTTTTAAAATACTTTAATTGTTTGATATTCCCTCGGGTTTGGGCCCGGGCCTGATCAACCCGTGTCTCGGATCCGAGGGGTATCACAGCTGATTTGATGCAAGGGTCAGGATTCTAGATGGGATATTGGTTGACTGATAAAATTAAATCAGTTTCATTTTGTCTATTTTGATCGAGCTGGTAAGATATTAGTTCATACGAATATAACGGATCACGAGATGGCTTAGATGGATGCAAAGTGTGAATAATAACATTTGCTATTACCAAGGTAGTTCAGGAGGTCAATTTTGAATATCGGAGCTGACCCTAGAGAAGGTGCTACATTACTCAGATGGAGTTTAAGGTACTGGAGGAGTTAGTAGTTTCTATAAATAGTGATATGACTGTCGGGCGACTGAGATGGAAATTTATAATTTTTCTTGGTACACCCAGATGGTTAGAAAGTACATCACGACATCATATGTCAGTTTTGGTGAACAGGTACGGATAGGGATGTGTATATAATTGCCCTAAGTGTAAAACCTGCTACAAAAGTGGAAAGTTGATCATTAGATATCATAGGAATCTTTAGCCACTTCCTATAACAAATATGGAAGTTGAACTAAACAGGAGTGATAGTTGGTAGGAAGGATCGACATTGATTTGGAATTTCAATTTTCCATATGGAATCCGAGTGGTGGATTGAGAAAGATCGCTTGAGGACATAAATTTGAGTGATGCTTATTTTAGAATTTCATAGTAGTTATATAGTTCAGTGATAGTGGTGTTATAGCATGTGGATGTCCATAGACGATTGTGTTTCGCAATTGAGGCAGTCACCTCTGAATTAGCGTTACCAAATTATTAGCGCTGGGTGCATAGGAGTTTGTGCGTATATCTTATGGCACTTGGAGGTATGTAGATCATTCATTTGTCGACATAGGAGGATTACGTTGTTATTTGATACAACCTACGCATTGTATGATTATTGTGTTTCTTAAAAATATAGGAACTCTGTATACCACTGGGTATATTGGAATTAAGTGGAGCCCTTATAGTGAGGTTGCGTCTATTTGGGAATATGAGGATGTTTTTTGCTCACAGTTTCCAAGCATAATGGAAGAATAATGAAACGAAGTAAAGGCGAATTCCGAGGACGGAATTCCTTTTGTTAGGGGGGAAGAATGTAATATCCCTAATTTTAAAAGGATAGTCTCGGTATTTATTTATTTATTTTTATTGTGTTTTTTTAAATTGTTTAATTGATTATTTGACTAATTGTTTATGTGTTTAATTGAATTAAGTGTTACTTGATTAATTGGCTACTTATCTATGTGTTATTTGTATTTTGTCTAGGTGTTATTTGTATTATTTGTTTAATTAGATTGTACGCTTAAATGATGTATTTGATTAATTGTAATTAATTATAAATTAAATGATTAAATATTTTATTTTATTTTATTTTATGGTTATGATTAGTGGTAATGGGCTAACTAATTGGGTCCCATGAACTACTTGAATAGGAGGTTGGATGGGTATGGATAATTACCCATGGATAATTGTATATGTATATACATATATATAAAAAGGAAAGTAATTTATTAATATTATAGTAACTTTAGTATTAATAAATAATCTGATGTATATATTTTATATATTTATATAATAAGGATATACATATATTTTATACGTAACATGTTTTAAGTTACCTTTTTAATATTATGGTAACTTTAGTATAAATAAATAATCTGATGTATATATTTTATTTATTTAATGAGAATACAGATAGATTATATACGTAACATGTTTTAAGTTACCTTTTTAATATTATGGTAACTTTAGTATAAATAAATAATTTGATATATATATTTTATTTATTTAATGAGGATATAGATAGATTATATACGTAACATGTTTTAAGTTACCTTTTAATATTATGGCAACTTTAGTATTAATAAATAATCTAATGTATATATTTTATTTAATTAATAAGGATATATATAGATTATATACGTAACATATTTTAAATTACCTTTTTAATATTTTCATTTTTTTTATTTTTCTTTATTAAGTTGACTTGGATTAGGAAAAGGAATAGGATTATTATTTAGCCTATAAATACACAACTATAGGTTGAAAAAGGAGTGAAAATATATTACGTAATATATTCTAAAGAGAGAGAGTTAGAGAGAGAAGGAGAAAGAGGAAGGAATGAGGAGAAAACCCTTTAGAGAGAAGATCAAGGAAGAAGAAGTTTAACTTTCAATTCGAAAGTTTAAGGCAAGTTCTTCTTCTATCTCTTTCCCTTTGATTCGTGTTTCTGTACATGCCTAGGAAATTCCAGGATTTATTAAACACATAAAATTAAATAATTATGCATGTTTAATTGGATTAAAGCATAGGTTTTTATGAAATTGGTTCATATCTGTTCTTGTGTTATAAATTAAAAAATGCATGATTTTGATTTGATTTCTGGTGTGAATTTTTACATGTTTGAATTATGTATTTTTTCATATCTGTGGAATGATGGAACGTAGAAACATGCCTAGGATTCCTGAACATTAAATAGGGACTAGGTTTGTATTTAAATAAATTTAAATACACTCAATCATAACGATGCTTGCTATTTAAATGTTTAAACAAACGAATGATTTAATCTTTTAAAATGCTTTAGCAATTGAGATTAAATGTGTAGGATGAATTGGATATGGAGAATGCTTATTTGACGATATAATAAAATATCATCATGTATAAGATTCAGTCTGCATAGGATATATGATATAGGAAACTTAAATAAATAATAAGTCATTCATATTATGTGATAACTTGATATCATATTATCATAGTTATTTCTGGAATGTTTGATATATTTCTTTAATTATTACATCAATTGTTGGATTGTGTGGTTTAATGCACTGGTATGGGACGGTGGCATTTTAGGGACGGATTAACTTATCAGTTAAGTCCTACCTATTTTATATAAGGGAATGGATTAACTAAAATGTTAAGTCCTACTTATATTCAAGTCAGGTCAGTTGAACAAGTTGAATGGCTTATGAAGAATTAATTTATTATATAAGGGAATGGATTAACTAAAATGTTAAGTCCTACTTATATTCAAGTCAGGTCAGCTGAACAAGTTGACTGACTTATAGAGGATTAATTTATTTTATAAGGGAATGGATTAACTAAAATGTCAAGTCCTACTTATATTTAATTCAGGTCAGCTGAACAAGTTGAATGACTTATGGAGGATTAATTTATACTGGATAGGATGGTTACTAGATTATATATATATAAGTATGGTGCCATAATATGAGCTTGAGTCTCAGGATCAGTGGTTAGGGTGCATATATCGCCAGGGATGTGTAGCTAGATATAGTGTAGTTGTGTACACTGGTAGGTCTAGGTACTCATGCCCACTATATGTGCGTTTTGCATGTTGCCTACTATTCAGGTTGAGACAACCCTATAATCTAGTGAGGTTCCTTTAGTGTGTACATATATATATACGGAGTACTAGTTACTGTTGGATTGACTAGGATGTATACGTATATCGGATCTCTGCTTGGACTGTAGTAGAGTAGAACTTGTTTGTGGGCCTGACCCACCATTATTTTTCAGGTGCTCGTCACGAGTAGAGGTTGTTTGTACTGAGCGGGGATCAGTCTACTCCATTCTTCCGATGCTACATAGGAGTTCCTTTATGATTCAGTTTCCTGTTTTAGATTACTGTCATTTGTTTAGTTTGGATTTTCTATGGGTCCACACAGTATGGATTCCCAAGTTGTATTTTGGATGATCAGTTGTATCAGAAGAGTTTATTAATTAATGGAAATATATTATGAGGTTTATTATTAGATTATCATTTTAGTTTCTTGTCAGTATTTTATTTATTCTTCTTTATTCTTTTGTATTCTGTGTTCGTTTATTATCAATTTGTTTTGATATCCTCGGGTATTCGGGCGTGGGCCTGGCCAACCCGCATTCGAAAATCCGGGGGTATCACAGTATGGTTGAGCTAACCAGGCCAGATGCGATGCCTTGGATGTGCTTTATCATCGTAGATGGTTAGCCGATCCTCCTTTGGTTGAGCTAACTAGGCCGGATGCGACGCCCTGGAGGTATAGTTAGTTAACCCTCTCCTCGTGACGCCATAGAAGTGCTATGGGTCGGATTACATTAACGGTTTGGAAATTGAAATGGAAATATTTCGGAATGAGGAGCGACATTTGCACGACGTTGCATTTCATTGGTATTTTTGGCATAATTGTGATTTGGACGACATTTGTATTTATATTTGACATCGTGGTTATAGATTACTAGTATTGTTAGAGTGTTTCTCAAGTTCATCATAGTGCTTTATTTGAGGTGGATAAATTTTCAGTTGAGGTGGAGCTATGAAGAGATTTTTGTTCAAGGTGGAGCTATGGAGAAACACGTGAAGATAGATTTTTGAGCCAAGGTGGAGATAGTTAGGTTTGTGGCTCAAAATTTGTGCGCAGAAAATTAGTTTCTTTTTTTCATTTTGGAAGCTGCAAGAAATAGTTTCCTGATTGGTTTTGGAATCCATAAAACTTGGGGAAAAGGGTTAAAGATTTGGGAAATAAGTTATACCTCTATTTTAGAGTTGAAAATGGATATGATAACTCCTTATAGGTAAGTTAATCCTTGTCCAACAAGAAATTGGATTTGAGGAATACTTGTCCAACAAGAATTGAGTTTTGAAAACTTTATAAATAGAGATGGGTATGAGGGGTTTAGAGTGAGAGAGAGAGAGGAGAGAAAAGATGTAAGGGGTTTAAGGGTGAGTATTGTGAGGAGAGGGGAGAGTATATGTAATTCCCGAGTGTATACATGTAACCTCAAAAGAGATGACGAGTGAGTGAGTGGGGTTTTGACACGTGGTTGTATATTCTCTTTCTTGATTCATAATAGTGAAATCTCTCTCTCCCATGGACGTAACCCTAGAGTTGGGTGAACCATGTAAAATATTGTGTTGTGCGTGGATGTGTATGATTGTTATATTTTTATATGCTTGTGTTAATGTAATGTGATGATGCTTCCGCTGTGTGTGATGAAGGAGGAATTTAACTCTCAACAATAGCCGACCGTTGAGTGGGTTGTAGGGAGTTAATTATCCCCAACAGGTTTAGTATGATCCCGTTCTCTTAATTTCTATTCTATACGGGTTATAAGAAGTGTGTCTTAGACACTTCTTATTGAACTTATGCTCACCCCTTTATTATTAACATTTTCCAGGACACAGAAGGGAAGTGGCGGACGATGCTCCTCCATAGGGTTCGATAGGTTAGTGGACAGTTTTGAAATATTTTGTAACAATGATCTCATTTTATCAATATTGCTATTGCTATTTATTATTATTATTTTTTAAATCATAGGATGATACGTATATTATATATTGATGTAGGACAGCACGGTAGTGTCCTTAGTTGACATCGGGTTCAGATAAGGACCATGTTAGCGATTCGGACTCTCGGGTTCGGGTTGTTACAAAAGAGTTGAAGAGATGTTAATCATGTAAAAAGATCCAGAATCGATGCCAACACAAACCGGGAAAAACATGGCTAATTGAATGCCAAAATGAAATATTAACATTTATACGCGCACGCGGTAACTCAAGCTTTCCATAAGATTATCTCAAGTATTCTATATGATTGTTCTGTTTTTCCTAGTTGTTATGTTTTTAATTCATGTCGTATTATATTGTTTATTATTTTTATTGTATTGTTTAAATTTATGTCGTATCGTATTGTTTTTAATAATAAATATTATATTGTTTAAATTTTTTTATATTTATTTTATGATATAGCCGTTTTAAAAATATAGCCGTTAGGAAAAAGTTAAAAAATAAAATTTATTAAAAATTTTAAAAATATTAAAATATTAAAATTTTTGGAGAGCCAAAATGCACCATTGGAGTACATCCGATAGCAAAAAATTTAGAGATTCTAAAACGCTGACGTGACTGTGGAAAATGCTGACGTGGCTATAAAAAAATGCTGATGTGGTAAATTCGAAGAGCCTGAGTTCGAAAAGTCTATTGAAGATGCCCTTAGCAAACAAATTTTGGTAACTTACCTCTGCATCCATTTAAGTTTCATACCCGTTTCGTTCAAATTTGAACTAATATTTTCTTTAATTCTTTCAATAAAAATTTAAGAATTCATATTTAAAAATATAAAACAAACAAACGTACTTTTAAAATCAATTAACCAAACATTAACATACTTCTTGACAATAAAAATATTATTGTAAAGATAATTTTGTGTATATAACATAAGTCATCCCCTAAAATCATTAAATTGACCTCCAAAAATTGAAAAGAAAATAAAAGTTTGCAAAATCCCTACCTGTCACACATGTTGGTCCCACGATTGCAACTTGTTTGAACACGTATCAAATAGATTCCCAGCTGTCGTGTTCAGTCACTCTCTTATAAGTCACGTCACCAATAGACAAATGGAAGCAAATATACGGAGTATATATAAATATACGAGCAAGTGCATGACACGTGGGATACGAAAGCACGCGCTTCTCCTCTCACGCACTCATCGTCAAACCCTATCTCTTTCTCTCTCTCTCGTTCCTTCCGTGTGCCCTAATCTCTGCTCATCGACTATCAAATTCGTTGTCGTCTTCTCATGAAATTTAACGAATTGGCCCAACCTAGGGTTTATTCAATCTCGAAGCTCAATTGTATTTGATGATTTCTTCGATACATAGACCCTAGAATTCGCTCGATCCATGGAGGGCTCTGTGGAGGATCTCGGAGCCCCACCAGATTCATGGGAGGTGGCGGACCTGGACGCGACTATGAGCAGGCTCATGCTCTCATCTAAGAAGGACTCTTCTTCGAATGCATCGTCGTCTTCTCCTCCTGAGCTCGCCGATCTTTCAGCTTCGGCATCGGCTTCGGCTTCGTCGTCCCTGGCTAGTTTGGCTTCGGATGGCGGTGTCCCGGAGGATCTTGTCAATTCGGTGGATCAGTTCCTTCGTGAAGCTTTGCAAAACCCTCGCGAGCGGCTTTCCGGCAAGTTTCTGTTATTTCTATTAATTTTTGGGTTCTGTATTTGATTTGCTCTGTTAGTTTATTGTTTACTAGGAATTGTGAGGAATGCATCTTATTCTGTTTGCAAACTGTGGAACGGAGTTTGAATTATTTCATATGCTGGTTGTATATTAAGAATATTCTTTGCATAGTCGTGTTGTTTATATTATTCCATTTGTGATATTGCATTACTTACTAATTGTCTATAAAAACATCGGGAGTGTTATATGTTGACTGATATGAAAAAGTTATTAGATGCACAAAATTTAATTCAACCCAGGAGGGAAAATTGAAGTAATTGCAAATATACGACGATAAAATAATGGAATAATGGATAGAGGAAGGTTTTCATCTAGTAAACTTTTTGGGGGTGACACATCAAGATCAAGTATTTTAGGTACTTTCTTTCTGCCTTCTACATTATGGTGTCTCCACTTAAGCTTCATTTTCTCTGCCAAATTATCAATCTCTGCAAGTATGAGATTTTGCTTCTATGGCCTCCTATGAAAGCAATTTACATTCGCAGTTGCTTCCTAAACCTTAAGGTTTTAGGCCCCACTTAATTCAGAGGAAACTGTGATTCCTAGAGAAGATTAGTAATAATAAATACTTCCTCTTAATGACTTCAAATTGTATCACGTTCCCTAGTCTACTACCTTTTATCACTGCTTGATTGATAAGCTACAATCATTCAATAGGAAGAAGCTGCCTCCATTGCCGGAAAGTTATGATGGTGGCATGGCTTTGAAGGACTAGGATCAATGTAGGAGTTTTCAGATGATGGAACATCTTTCTGAATATACTTGCTATTGTTCTTTAAAAGAAACTAGAATTCTCTTGCACTCCTCCTTACTAAAATGTGAAAGATCTAGTATCTAGAATTACTTACCCTTTTTGGATCCCATCTAATGGAAAAATCTAGAATCGCATATATTTTTCAGCGGTTGAACTTGTATGAATGAAAAAGTAACATGTTTACAACTTTGGATCACTAAGTTAGTTTTGATTTAGTTCTTTTGCATCAATCCAAAAATTGCAACGATGTTATTTTTTAATTATCCATTCGGAAAATAAGTGTAAAGTATATGATTTTCATTTTAGTAAGGACGGTGAGAAATCATTTGTTTTTTAGAAAGAAAGAGCAAGTATACTAAGGAAGATAATACATCTAATGACTATTCCAGAGTTTACCACTGACGTAATGTTTTGTAAGTGAGTTTTTAGAAATTGATTTCTTTTCAATCAGGGATATTGATCAGGGATTATTGATGAAGATCAAGGTGGAACCCAGACAAACGTGCCACACATGATTCATTCCTATGGCATGCGTAGAAGCGAGAAATATAAATTTGTATTTCTTTCTCTAATTTAAGGAATTAGTTATTAATTTTATATTTGGTATTTATCTTTTGGTAACATCTATTTTTGATTACTTGGTAAGTCCATGGACGGTAGTTGGAATCGGCGGCTCTCCTAGGGTTCCCTCATCTAGGATTCCTGGGGAAGAGGATCAAGTTGGCCCTTGCGAACAACTTGATGCACTATCTCCCTTCAATCCTTTGAGCGAAATGCGGCAAAAGACGAGGTCAGAAAGAGCCGCGCAAATAACCATACGTATGTGCCAAAATTCGTTAAGTTAGAAAAGTCGATGAATCTTTATAACACTCAAAAATAAAGTAACTAATCAAAGCTAATGTTTAGCAGATAGCTTGTGTACTTTTATTGGGAGGACTAGCCTCTATTTATAATGGTTGAATCCTTCTAGGACTCGCATTGCTTGTCCTACAAGAATATCAATTACAGTATTTGTTTCCTTATAGTAGAGATTTACATAATATGGTTACCATGAATAACAATCCTTCTCCTAATCAAATTACAATTATGACGGGCTTTGCCCATGCGTACGGAGGTGGGTCCAAAGTTATTAGATCCGGATACTCTTAATGTGGCCCAATTTTCGGGCTTGTGCCCAAGTTGACTGTTGAATAGTCAATATAACCTTTGGTATCCCCCTTGTGCTGATATGTCAACTTATTATTGGTGGGGGAATATTTTCCCTCCACACCATAGGTGTATTTTCAGTAGCTCAGAGGTTAGAGCATTGGGTCAACGGCAGTAAAACCAAAACGACGACTCCATCTCCAAGCGGGAAACATAAATTGGAACTCGGGCTAGGCTGGATTTCATCCTTTTTCAATCTTTCTGAATGTTTTCGATAAAACCATCCGAAAGGAAGATTCCCTTCCCTTTTGCCTTTTCCGCTGATTGTGAACTTTTGATACTAGGATTGAGAGGGTGCAGCTAGGCCGCCAGAGAATCTTTAAGGTTGCCAGTTTTAGTTCCTATACTTTTTAGGGTTTCTTATTATTATTATTTTTATATATTTGCATCGGGAATGTCTATATAAGTCTCTAATACAATGAATAATTGTGGTTTTATTAGAGATTATTGAGTAGTTTCGTTTCTGAATTTCTCTCTCTTTCGTCTCTTTTCTATCCTTCCGCTTCTTCTTTGATGCATGACCATAAGACCATAAAGAAATGAGACAAGAATATGAAGATGAGATGAGGCTAGAAGAAAAGCGGAGAGAATAGACAATGGTGATGAAATTCAGGCTAAAGTTGAGGCTAGACAAACTGAAGGGTTGATAAGATCAAGAATAATGGAGGGAGAAGAACACGAGAGAATTTCGAAACTAAAATAATATTCCAATAATAAAAAATTGAATTGTTTCATTACATAGTGACCTGGTTGGTGGGGGCACCAGTAGGAAGGGGGATGACTTGCTGAATTTGCATAAAAAATTGCTAATAGATGGCCTTTATATAAGCAAAATATGAGGCAGACCATAAGAAATCTAATATTACCCCAAAAGGATTACATTATCCTCTCCTTTTTTTTAGAGTGTTGATTTCTTTTCCTTGGGGATGAAAATTCTTGACAAGACTCTAAGAGCATGAATGAATCCAAACATGAAGTGATGTGAGTTGACCTTACATGAGGTTTTATTATAACAACTTAATATTTGGGTAGTGTTTGGGGGTTTGAGTCATAAATTGAGATGGGTAACAATTCTTGGCACGAGTCTTCACTCTTAATACATGGTTAAAGTGAGACATGAATTGAGATGAGTTGCCTTAAATGAGTTTGTACCATTTGAGTTGATTAACTCAAAAATTCAGGTGCGTTAGGATTTTAAGTTTCAATGTGCTTATTGCAATTTGACTCCTCCATTTTGGCAATGCTAGGATGCCAATTGTAAAACTAAATTTAACTTGGTTAGGAGGCTTCTCTGGAAGAATTTTGGGAGTGATAGCGGTAGAGATCTTCTGTGATTAGATAGATTTTTAAATTTTAGCTTTTCTGGCTTTGTTTTTGCTTTTCTGTGGATATTCTGCTTCTACATCAGACTTCAGTTTGTTGACTTTGTTCACCCCCTCCTCTTGAATGATGGTATTCTGATAGTTAAAAGAACATTTGACTTGTTCAAATTGTCAATCTGACGACTGACCTAATTCCAAGATGGACTAGGACTCTTCTAAACCTGAACTTTTTGACAAAAAATTGTTGATCCAGACTTTTTAAATTCTGATTGGGTAGAGGTTGGACACTGATGAAATCTTATCCAATTGTAAATCTTCTTGAGGTCTTTTATTGTGGGAAAGAGATGTTTTTTTTCTTTCTACTTTTCATTTTTACTGTTCTTGGGAATTATGTCATTGTATTTGGATACGCATGTACATGTGCTTGTTATTGTACTCAGGAGCCCATGGAATTTGTCATAACATTGTCAATTTCGTTAAGTGCAGTTCACTAACCTGTAAGAGTTCCTGTCATCATCTTCTTTCGTCATTAACACTATCATGATCAATCAAAATTGTTACTGCTAGAATATCTTAACTAAGATGCAAATGTGTATTGCTGTAAAGCATCTGATGAGCTTTTTTTTTACTCTCTCTTTTCATACAAATGTAAATTTTAAATTTTTGGTCGTTCAGTTCTACGGATGGAGCAAGATGTTGAGAAGTTCATTCGGGATCCTACTCAACAACAATTGGAGTTCCAGCAGCTGCCTACTTCCTATCTGCGGTTGGCTGCACACCGCGTAGCCCAACACTATTCGCTGCAGTCCATGGTTTTACTGGACAGTAATTTCCCTGATGGTTCTGGTTCTAGAATTATTGTCCGCAAGACTTCTGATTATCGACTCCCTTTGATTCGTCTGGCTGACATTCCTGTAAACTTACCGACGGAAGAGAGTGGTGCTGTTAAGGTTGCAATTAAACAAAGGCCGCAGAAAAGGTCACAGATTGTCATCAATTCAAATGCACAATCCTCGAAGTCCAATAGTTCTAAGAGTGTGGAGGAAAGAAAAGAGGAATACAACAGGGCTCGTGCACGGATATTTAACTCTAGCACTGGTAGTTTTAGTGGAGGTGCTATTGGGAAACTGGAAAGTGAACCAAGGACGCAGGATAGTTTTCAGCATGGTTCGTTGGGTATATCAAAGATGGAAGAGAAACCTGTTCCAGGAGGACCTGATGTGAATATTGGCAGGGGTTTGATTGATTCTTCAGCAGGTAGCAGTAGATCAGCTAGAAGTAGGACAGAGAAGGAGCCAGTTCCAGTTCCGGTTCCAGTTGGTAGGTTTAGAACAAATAATAGGGCCATCTTTCGGGATCGTGAAGTTGACCG
Source organism: Cornus florida (assembly GCF_030987335.1). Taxonomy (NCBI): domain Eukaryota; kingdom Viridiplantae; phylum Streptophyta; class Magnoliopsida; order Cornales; family Cornaceae; genus Cornus; species Cornus florida. The sequence continues at coordinate 32,177,512 of NW_026775578.1, forward strand.
CAAGGATCCTGATTATGACCGGAACTATGACAGGTATGCTGTTTGTTCCTCTCTCTCTCAACCACCCCAACCCCCACCCCCCCCCCCCCCCCCCCCCCCCCCACACACACACACACAGACCCCCCAAAAAAGTATAGAATAATATTCTTTTAGAATGATATACATTTTTTCCCCTTCTGAGAAGAATACAATATCCATATTATCTTGGACAATGAAGGCTTAAAACTTTACCGTCTTTCTTTCATATTGGCATGTCATTATTTTGTCATTAGGGATGGTAAGAGGCCACGGTCCTTTAATTGTTATGTTGTGACCAATCTTGGCTTATTGTTTATGCATGGTCTAAAAATCCAATTTATTTAACTTTTAATCGCATTCTCCTAAAGAATTCCGTTTTTTTACATTTCCTATGGTTGGCTGTCTATCTAAATTTGCTGGCCATTCCTATTGGTTATAGATTTTGGGTCTGTAATTTTGCTACCACTGGAGACATATTCAGATCATAGTTTGGTGGCTCTCCACTCTCGCTCCTGGGATATGCCTATCCCAATACAGGGATGGGCCATACAGCTTCCCCTCACTGTGGTGTGAATATCATTTCTCTTCTAATAGTAATGCTCAAACATTTCTGAATTCACTCTTTTGCTGGTAATGTCATGTTTTTCCATATTTCTGGAAGAACTACTGGCTATAGTAGATGCAAATAAAGGCCAGCTTTTCCTGCTTTGTTTTAAACCTAAATTTTTTGGCTATCCATAAAAGGGTCAAGTTCGTGGTTTTGGATATACTGATGGACAGTCCATTCCTCCATAAAAAAAAAAAATAAAAACTCAATTATTGAATAAAAATCTTAAAGGACAACACATGCTAAAATGGAAAGTATATGACGCATATTCAGTTATTCACAATTTCACATAATCTTACCTTTTTTAGTTCTTTTCCAATTTTTTTTTTTTTGTAAATGTACGGATGCTTGTTCATATATGTACTATTTGCTGTTCTAATGTTTTGAAATTGCCTGTCAGATCCTTCTGAAATTGAAAATTTTGTATTTGTAGTGATTGCGATACTGAGTAACTCAACAATAGTGAACGTTATTTATTGTTTATATTAGTAAACTGAAAGTAATGATATATAAATTATATTATGCTTTTCCCCCAGATATATGCAAAGATTTGATCCTGGGTTTGGGTTTAATGGAGGACCGTACAGCATTCAACCTATGTACTCACCAGCATTGAACTATAACACTGAATTCCCGCAGCTTGGAACAGTTCATAGGCCCCCAATTTCTACTGAACACCAACCTAGGCCACTCCCTCAACATCTACCGGGGCCATGGCCTGCGCCATCGACTCCCGCAGGTATTGGGTATGGTCATCCAGATACCATGATGACACCATTTAGTCCCAATCATGTTGGTGCACACTCCACTTCTGCTCTATACTTGCACACTCCTCAGTATCCTTGTCATCGCCCTGGAATGCCTTTCATGCATCCTCATGAACAAGTTCACCAACCTTTTCCACAGGTATGGTAATTGTCTTGGCTTTCTTTAGAGCTCCCTTTTCTGAATTTTTTTTTACTTTTTATTATCATATAGAACATACGTCCTTACCAACTTTTTACACACTAGATGCCTTTTATGTAATTGAGAAGAGGGACGATGTAAAGCTAAATTTCTACTAATTAGAGACAACTATCAGTGATAGGGTCCTGATAATCTACTAATTAGAGACAACTATTAGTGATGAGCTAAAAAAATGGAATGCATTATTGGTGCACGCAGATCGGTTTGGTTCGGTTAGAGGGTAAATTAGAACCAAACTAAATTCTAACGGTTCCATTAAAAGTTGGAACTACACTAAACCAATCGAACTGCTTAAACTGAACCATTCAGAACCGTACAAGAATGGTTTGTATGGGTTTGATTTTTTTGATTAAGGTTATATATAGTATAATGTCAACTACATTAATTAGCGGAAATCAGATCTTATTTGTCCCAATTTTATGTGACGTAGATAAATTTTCCTCTATTACGTATTCAAGAGTGCATTTGTAGTTTCTAAAATCATTTAAGAACACAGCATTAATGTAATATTGTAACAAGAATTAGAACATACCTTAATTGATATATTTATGTAAATGAGAGTTAACTTTTGAAAAAGACTATATCTAGCTTTGGTTTTGTAATCCAAGCCTAAGATAACAAAGTCTTACTGACCCAATCAAATCAAAACAAATATATATATGTGTGTATGTGTGCGCATGCATGCGTGTATTAATAAATTTCATGGCTTGGCTCAATTTTTTATTTATTTTTCCCCTTAAGTCGAGAACTAAATTGATCTTGAACCAATATTTTTAAAACCAGAACCAAACTGTTGAATTGGATCGATGGATGGTTTGAATGGTTTCATGTGCACTGCTTGTATGCATTGATTATGTTGTATGTATCATCTTGTAAAACATTGTACAAAAAAGTTCGATATAGAAATTACTCTCCCTCTGTATTTAGATGGCATTTTATTTGTTTTATAAAAATTAATGAATATACACATGTACTGAACAAATATGCATGTTACATTTCAAGTCCTTGGCTCCATACTATTCTTTTAGATTCTGAATTACTTCCGACAACTGTTATTTTATTGCACGTCTCCATGCAGTCTCATCAGCAGCAACCTGACACAAGTTTTGGTTTAGCCCGGCCCCGATAAGGGGCGTGGGCCGTGCCTGCATCCTGCCAGTGCGATTTTGAAATGTAAGGAGGTTAAGAGGCACATGATAACTCCCACCGGCAAGGATGCAGGCATAAACAACCGAGGTGGGGCGGAGTGGACATATCAGTCTTGCATTAATCCTCAGACCCCGCACGAACCTCGGTTTCACTCGGCGCTTCTCGCACATTTGATGAAGCCCATTAGTCTCGGCAATTCAACACTTTAGACGAGCTCCCTGAGATCTCTGATTTGCCACTGATGATGATGACGATGAACAATGGAAGTAGAAAAAGAATTTACCAGAGCTGGGAATACATCTTCTTCCTTCGGAGAAGGTATCTCTCAATCTTTTTGTTATTTTATTTATTCATTTTCTTCTTTCTGAAATAATTGTCTCTTCATAGTTTCTCTGTTTTTTTTTTTTTCGGTTCTTTTCCAAAATTTGAGTACAGTTAATATGCATTACTGGTCCTTTTACAGCACCATAAAGCGTCAAAGGAAATATGGATTGGAGAATATTTGAGAATGAGGTGGTGGCCATTCATTCGCTCTTTTGGCTGTGGAAAACGTTGGTGCAGGACGGAAGTTCATGTTTTAACAGAGCTTTGATAATCTGTGGTTTCTTATCTACTGAAACATTTGTCTAGAAAAATAAAATAGTAAATTACTTGATGTACCATACAAATACTTGCTGGTTTATATCTAATTTGTCACTGTAGCAGTTCGTTTGGATGAAGTACTAATGCATTCCAAGGTTTTGAGAATGATTTGCATGAGAAGAGTAATCAAGATTAACCTTAAATGGTCTTCTGGACCAGACAGGTTATGATTTTGTGGGAATTCATGTATGCATTTGAGCGTGCATGAACATCTGCATGTCTAAGCTTTGCCTGTGTTTGGTAGGTCATCAACCTAAGCTTTCCATATTGTACCGTGAATTGCCAGTTTGTGTATGAATAAGATGTAATCGTTAATGGGAGACGATAAATAAATAAGTTAGATTGATAGGTTGTTCATTCAACTGACTGGATGGAGTAGGTTTGCAGACACAAAAAAAAATAAAAAAATAAAATAAAAGAACTTGAAGAAAATGGAACGAGAGAGGAAGCAACCATCTCCGTAGTGTTTTTTTGTCTCTCTATATATATGTATATATATATATGTGAGCATAAGGGTATTGTTGTAAATTTATTCCATACCCGAATTTACACGGGTTTTCCCTGCCCGGGTTTAACTTCTTCAAACCTGTTGTTGGGATGGGTTGAACACAGGGACGATCTAGGAAGTTGTGCGGATAGTACAAGTGAATTTAGTGTATTTATTTTATTTTATTTTATTATTATTATTTTTTTTAAAGAAGTAAGGTGAAAATTTTATAAGTATATAATTAAAAATAAGAAAAAATAGTAGAATATAATAGTTAAATTTCAGTGGGGCAATTGGCTATAAATGGCTCCGTCCCTCTTTTTAGCCACACGGCATGCCCCTCTTGTAACAGTTGAAAATAGTGTTTTGGCATGTCTCATGTGAGTCAATAATCATGACTTGAATCAAATTATTATCGTGTGAGTTTTTTGCTAAGGCAAGGAAAAAAAACAAACAATAAATTATTTGAATTTGGTATGAAATGAACATAAAATCCTTGCTTTTCCTTCAGCTGTCTCCCGTGTTACGGCCTTGCAAAAATGTTTACGCTGGCAGAAGCTGCAGCATTTCTCTCTCTCTCTCTCTCTCTCTCTCTCTCCCCATGTACGTTAACATTCCCACTGCCCCCTGTTTTTTCCCACAATTAATCTTGAATTCGTTTAGTAGCTTCTTAATCCAACACACAGGCAAATTCCACGTGCATCTCTCTCTTTCTCTCTCTATACTCGACGGTTAAAGGTCGATTAATTGGCAATTTCATGATTGTCTTTTTCAGTGGATTCACGTTGTTTCAGTGCCCACTTCTTGTTCTCTACTATTACACGTATCTACTTATCCATATATGCATATACATCTTTCTCTATAAATACATACATACAGAGTACAAACAGACCATAAATCACATACCTCATTGACGAGCTTCGCTAGCTTCTCGATCCTCTCTGCTTCCTATAGATTGAAGGTAATTAAACAAGTTCACAATTCTCAACTTTCAGTTACTAGGAAGATGTATTGATGCTGTGCGTGCCATCTTTCTCTCTCTCTCTCTCTCATGCAGCTCTTCTTGATTAGACTAGTATTAATTTCACACACACACACTCACTCACACATGAAGAGAGAACTTACAATCACTTCACTCATACTCAATTGACAGCTTGATTTTTTTTATTTCTTGTGTTTGGTTTCAGGATCAATATATATATATAGAAAAGTTGATAATTTGATATGGAGAAGATGAACACAAAACTGTACATAGAGAACTGCCAGATTATGCAGGAAAACGAGAGGCTAAGGAAGCAAGCTCAACTGCTGGACCAGGAGAATCAAGCTCTTCTGTACCAGCTCAAGCAGAAACTCGCCGAAGCCGAATCGGCTTCAAATCACGTCAACCTCAGCTCCACTACTTGTACTGCTTCAAAGCCAATGAAGAATTCCAGTAAACCATGTTCACATATGTGAATTTATTTAGCTACTTAAAACACCTCCTCTTGTTCTGTGCAATACAAAACAATCAATGGGTCATTAAAGGGTTATGATTATTCTGTTCTGTGTAATACTATATATATATATATATATATATATATATTAATTCAAGTTTATGATATCGTTTGTTCCACCGTGGTTTTGTAAATTGTTACCAACCCATGAGACCATCTTTCTGTAAGCTTCAACTCTGAAGGGAAAATCTAAGTTATGAATTACATACATGTATGAGGATTGAGGAACAAAAAAGTGTGCGTATATATAAAGTATCTTTAATTTACACCATTTCTCTCACTAGATCTCCCCCTCTCTTCAAATATATGAGCATCTGCAATGGGTATACAGGGCCGGCAGGCAAGCCAGACAGACGGTTACCAAGGCCTCCAAATTTTAAAATTTTCTATTATATTATAATTATATGCTAATATTATTAAAAAACTAATCAAGGGCATCAAAAATTTATAGCCTAAAATAATTTTTATTTTTTTTCTTTTCTCTCCTCACCTTCTCATTCACATTTTTTAATTAAATTCTAACTAATATAGAAATATTAAGTTCCAAAGATTTATATCTTTAAATGACTCTTTTTTTTTTTTTTTTTTTCCTATCTATCTCCTCTCTCTCCTTGTGGTCCCGAAGATTTATATTCACTTTTTTTTTTTTTTCAAAATTTTTACAACAACATTAATTTTTTTTGGTAAGTTATACTCGCACTAAATATTAAAGGACAATATGAGCGACGCGATGTGAGACGCCCATGCAGACGTGCCTTCGGCCAGATAGCTTTGAATACAAGTTATACCCGAAGCCATCCGGTCGAGGGCACGTCTGCTTAGGTGTCTCACATCGTGTTGCCCCTCGCACATATTGTGTGATGGGGGCGGACAATGGCCCCCGTGCACTGCCAATTCGCGGTCGGCCCAAAAAACCAGTCGTCGGGGACGTCAGTCAAGACAAGTGGTGGATGAGAAAATAAAAACTCTCGAGTGTCACATCTCCAATTGTTGCGTATATATTTTTGTGTAAATCTGATGTGTCAAAGTAGATTTACACAAAAATTTTGTACTACCTATTTTTAACTCCAGGGGTTATTTTATAACTTTTGTGTAAAAAAAAATCCTCCAATAACAACCAATCATGTGTCATACCCAAGACTCTACATAACTTTTATAAATCTACTTAATTCACTTTACTTTTTCGCAATTAAATCTTACGTCCCAATCCTCCTCAATTAGGAAAGTAATAATAATTTTCCCCTATATTTCATTTTCCCATCCCGCCAATAGCAAACCTTTCCTGCTGCCACCAAAATAATTAAATAAGATTCAAGTATGTAAAAACTAAACCACCAACTTTCATCTCACACGGCTCCTAAGTGATAAAGGAAAGAAGATGAGTTCTTCTTTCTTTTGTGATTACCTTCCTCGTGTATGTATAAGACCGAACTATGAATCTCATGGAGGGTTCGAGATTGGCTCAAGATGAACGCTGGTGGCATGCTTAACACATGCAAGTCGGATGGGAAGTGGTGTTTCCAGTGGCGGACGGGTGAGTAACGCGTAAGAACCTACCCTTAGGAAGGGAGCAACAGCTAGAAACGACTGCTAATACCCTGTAGGCTGAGGAGCAAAAGTAGGATTCCAAGTTTTATATCAACAATTATATATAAAAAAAGTAATTAAAATATATATCTAATCTTTAGCTAACTAGTACATATTTATTTCATTTGAATAGAATGTAAAAAGATAAAAAAATTTAAAAAAACCCTAAAATCTACAGTGATGATTGCAGAAAATAAGATCAAACGAAAGTGATAAATCAAACTATGTTTATTAAAAAATAATAATAATAAAATAAAAAATGGTCCAACAGTTCTTACCTTGCTATCAATTGCAGATTTTTCTCTATGGCGCTTTAGAAAAGTGGAAAACAAAGAGGCGTAAAGGAATGAGAGAGAAGAAAGATAATCACGGGTGGAAAAGGGGGAGGAGAGAGAAAATATGCTGACGTGGCAGTGTAAAAGGGCTGTGTAAAATACACAACCCTTTTACACATTAGTGATGTGGCAGTGTATCTTAACAGATTGCTGGAGATGAAAAAAAATTACAAATCATATGTGACTATATATTTTACACAAAAGGATTTTTTAACATACCGCTAGAATGCTCTTAGTCCTCATTAGTGAGGAATTACACTATTCTCACCACTTATGTGGTCCAATGGAAAGAAAACACGTCTTCTTTTATTAAAAAAGTCAGAAAAATAAAATAAATCAGATCATACCCGAATGAGATCGGGTAAAGTTAAAAGAAGTCAGAAAAATAAAATAAATTAGATCATACCCGAATGAGATCGGGTAAAGTGGGTTGAGTTATTCGTCGCTCTCTGATTCTCTCTCTTTAGAGCATGGCCTTCAGCCCTCTCTTTCCACCATCTTTTTCCTCAAGGTTCTAGTCCTGAACATCATCATTCAATTAGCAAAAATATTAATTTGAAAAAGGTATGACTTATTTATTTATTTTTTATTATTATTATTTTTTCACATATCGTAATTCATTTACATAACTAAAAAGAGCGGCCGCGCCCGGGCGTGGGGGGGAAGGGGGGGGGGGGGGTGTGTGTGGGGGAAGGTTTTTGAGTTTTGTGTTAATATATATGTGGATCCTTAAATCTAGCACATAATCTTTCATGGAAAGCCCCCTTCTAGAAAAAAAACTCTAAATGTATGAAAAAATAATAATAATAATAACAGATCATATCTCCTTCAAATATTCTTGCCAATTGAATGATGATGTCCAAGATGAAAAGCTTGAGAGGAAGATGGTGGAGAGAGATGGCTTAAGGCAGTGCTGGAAAGAGAGAACCAGAGAGCAACCTTGAACTCCATTGAAAAAAAAAAAAAAATATTACTAATACCCACTTTACCTGATCTCATTCAGATAGATCCGATTTATTTTAATTTTTTGACATTTTTTTAATAAAAGATAACGTTTGTTTGTTTGTTTGTTTTTTTTTTTTTTTTCATCATTAGACCACATACACGGTGAGAATAATGTAAATCCTCACTAGTGAGGACTTAGAGTAAGTTGGGGAGGACATTTAGAAGTTTATGAGAAATAGGACAATACTTAGGTTCTCATCTACACTATTCTCACCACTTATGTGGTTCAGTAAAAACAAAAAATAAAAAAAATAAAACGTCCTCTTTTATTAAAGAGGTCAGAAAAATAAAATAAATCGGATGATACTCGAATGAGATCAAGTAACATGGGTAACTAATTTTTTTAACCCAATTTCATTCAGGTAGATACGATTTATTTTATTTTTCCAACCTGTTTAATAAAAGAGAATATATTTTCTTTTCATTGGATTACATAAGTGGTGAGAATAATGTAAAATCAGCCCTGTAATGGGGCTACAACAAAGGATACGGATCATTAGTAACATAATATTTGAAGTAGCAAATCACAAATATAGTGAATCATTATATTTTATTTTATTTATTTTTAAATTCCACAAAGATATTACAGATTATAAATGGCTTGTGTTAAATGAGCCTAGTGACGTTCATGAATATAAGTATTTCTATAGAAGCTTGGTGTTCATGATCTTACATGAATTAGTCTAGCCTAACTATGTTCAGAAGTAACTTTTTTACTCAACTATTAAATCAAACTATTTATGAGCAATTTACGGTCCTAGTGAGATTTGTATTTCATAGTCCTACAATCAGGGTCTAATTTGCATGCAATGGTTGTCTACAAGACGATTATAAATAAATTTGATATTCTTCCCTTATTTTATTGAATAGTACAACCTTAAAAAAAAGAAAAAATTATCAACTCCTATAGATTTTATTTCAGGACCCATAAGTTACGCTTTTGAATTTTTTATTTATTTTTACCATTTAAGTTTTAAATCACTAAATCTGTTCAATTATAGCCTTGCTAAATAGAAGTAAACTTTGTGTATTAAAAAATTATATACGTAAGAAGGGAAAATGAAATTTGTTTTATATAAATTAATTTTTCTATATATTATCCTTCTTTTATTTAAATTTTATAAACAAGTCACTAACATGTTATCCTTCTTTTTATTTAATGTTGTAAGAATTTAAATGTAGGAAAATGATTTTTAGAGTTTTGAATTTGGATTAGTGGGGGCATGGGCCGCATTAGTGCGATTGTAGACAATTTATATCAACGTGATGAGAAAGTATTGGCCATTAGACTTCAAGACATTTAATATATTTATTTTTAATTTTTTTTTTTAATTTTTTTTTTTTTTTCTTATAGCAAGTTTATCAATTAGGAGTGCGATTCTCATATCGTGTTATAGTTACGGCAGCCGTTCACCGAGACTTTGATCGCCGACTCCTCCGTCATTAGGTCACCAGCTTTGTTGACCTTTCGGCACTAGACAAGGGTCAAGCCTCATACACGGTCTTACGACTTTGCAAGAGACCTATGCTTTTAGTAAACAAAGTCGTCCAGGCCTGGTCATTGCGACACTCTTTTGTGGAGGGGCACCCCTTCTTTCAAAATTAAGATTAAGAATTTATCTTTGGAATCACTGTCAACAAAGCTATGTCCTTAGAGACTATATTTATTCTCAATTTAACTGTCAAAAAAAAGAATAAAGTAATTTTTTAAGTTGAATATAACACACTCTCCCCTACCGACATATTATATCCTATAACTAATAAATCGCTTACCTCCGTTCATCTTGGGCGCAAGATTGGTCGACCACTTTAAAGCACTCATGGATACAGAATTAAGACTAATAATTCTCATAAACTTCTAAGTATCTTCCCCCACTTACTCTAATAATGCCAATGGTGGGACATGCTTTCCATGACCAACACTAACTCCATATCGGTCCCATTTTCGGGTCAAAATATCATAAATAATAGCCCACGACACATGCATAGATTGCCACAAGCAATGACAATTATTAACTGATTTACTTTTATTTTTTATATTTTTTCACAATTGATTTTCATTGACCTACCTTTAGATTTGTTATAATTACATAAACAAAATTATAATAACTATTTCATTTTACTCATAAAATGATGATGCACTTCTTAATATAGTAAAACAATTTTATAACTTAATTAATACCAATGTGTACATCACAACTTATGCCTCAACTTTTTAATAATACTCCACTGAAGAATCACAATTATCATCACCCAAGCCAATGTCTCGGAAAGAGACTGGTCGGGGAGTGTAAGGAGGGGTTGTGCATCTCAGCAGTGCCCAATTGACTCCGTTGAAGAAAGGGTGGCGCTTGATCGCCGTGGCACCCATTATGGATCCCATTCGCTTCGTTGGATCCTTGACCAAGAGTTGACCGATCAAATCTCTAGCGGGACCTGCCACGGGTGGGTCCTTGGGAAATTCAAGGGCCCGAGCCACAATGTTGGCTAGGGTTAGCTCATTGTCGATTCCCTTGAATGGTGTCACACCATAAAACAATTCGAAAAGAAAGATTCCTAAGGTCCACCAGTCCACTGCATTGCCATGTCCTTCGTTCGAAACAATCTCCGGAGCCAAATATTCGAACGTCCCCACAAATGACATCGATCGAGCGTCAATAGGCTCCAATACTATCTCGAGGGCCCCGCGATGGCCGAGCCTCCTCCGACGCTTACGTTTTGGGTGAAAGCACGAAACAGCTGGCACAATACAATTCGGGATGATGCATGATGATGTGGCAGGTGGAGCTTGGTCATTAGGGTAGTCATTAGATGGACTTCTAACAAGCGGGTATTGATCAAAAACAACCTGAGCCAATGATGTAGAACTGTCACATTTTAGTGAGAGATCAAAATCCGTCAACATTATGTGACCGTCTGATCTTACAAGCACATTTTCGGGCTTCAAATCACGGTAGATTATTCCCATCATGTGAAGGTATTCTAGAGCAGCTACCACTTCTGATGCATAGAACCTGTCACACCCAACACAAACTCTTTCAATAATCTATATAGTGCAAGCATATCTTATTTAAGCGTTACTGATTGCTAAATCAATGGTGATTAGTCTGAGAACTTGCCCAAATTTTTAAGTTGACTTTTATAATTAAAGTGTCAAATTACCCAAATTGCCCTTATTCGTGAAGAGGTAATTGTTCAAATGTATATGATATACATAAAAACAAAGCTAGACTGATTCATATCTGGGCCATAGAACCAGATCAATGGACCCCACAAAATGAACAAAATTGATCATGCGGTGGACCCGCATATGATTATGCCTCACTTTCATTATGAAGGGCCTAGTTGATATTGTATCACATTACCCGGCGTGTATACATTCAATCACGCATGAAAAGGTAAGGTAAGGTAATGTTATTTCTAGAAAAGAGAAAATCATGCAAATTAACACGTATAAATACTCACCGGACAGTAGGTTCATCAAACCTTCTTTCCGGCTGCCGTTGCCGGAGAACGTGGAGGTCCCCGCCTGGACAGAACTCAGTCAACAAGCAAGACCACCTAGGAGAGTCCAACGTGGCATAAAGTGTGGGCAAAAATGGGTGGTCCAACAAATCCAATATTTCCCTCTCTATCCTCGCCCTACCTTCCTTTTTCCTACTAACCAATTCATTCTTATCCATCACCTTAGCTGCAAACACGCACCCCACGGCGCCTTTTAGCTCCACCAGGTACACGCTGCCGATGTCGCCGCTCCCGAGCCGCTGGAGGAACCTTAGGTCCCGGATGCCGGGCGTGGTGGTCCCGGACTGGACGTGGCGGAGCGCGTCCCATCGTGGGTCACTAGAGGGTGTGTGGGGCTTGGTGGAGGAGCCGAGGCTCGAGGCGGCCCACGTGGTGGTTTCGGACCCCGAACTCGCCTCGGTGTCAACACCAGTGGTGGTGGTGGTGGTGGTGGTGGATGATTCGAAGCTGAGGCCCTCGAGGTCATCAGCTATATCATCTACGCATTGTTGCATAATTATGAGACGGCGGTGGTGGTGGTGAGGAGGAGGGGGAGCAGATTTTCTAGTGAGAGAAAGTGTGAGAGTAGGTGTGGAATGGGAGAAAGTGGGAGGAGTAGAGGTTTTGAAGGGTGGAGTTTGGGTTTGGGACGGCAAAATGGGGCGGGGTCATATGGCCGGCACTTGGTATGGTGTCTGGGCCCATTAATGGCCCAAAAACGAGATTTGTATATCTAGGGTTGAATTTTCTGCCTCTTCTTTTTATAGGCTTTGTTTGATTATTGTTAAGATGGTGGTGGGGTGCTGCTAAATTATTAAATGCAATATATCTAGATTTTTTTATTTTTAATCAATAAGGTTAATTTCAGTCTGAATAATACTGTCAATAGATTGTCCTATTGACGACCAACGTGAGCTTTCTATATTAGCAAACCAAATATTCGAGATTTGATAATATGAGAAATTATCCAAAATCCTAGTAAGCTTTTCACTTCTATATATTTACTAATAAAATGATAAAAATAACTCTTTACTAAATTATTACCTCAACGTCTTCTCTTTTTTCTTTTGTAGCTCTCCCATCCTTATCTTATCTGACTCATTTGCCTATCAAAACTAAGTAAGAAAATATCGGAATTTCTCATCTTTTTGTAAACTTCAATGAAATTGAAAGCGCTGCTATAAATTCTCATTGCATCTCTATTATAGTAGATAAATAAATACAAACAAAAAGCAAATCAAATAGATGAAGGCGAATATTTGTAAAAATGTTAGAATCTAACATTTTTCAACTAAAAGAACAATGACGGTATATTGATTGAACCCATATGAGCAAAGGTTTAATTGAATTTTTTATTTAAAAAAAAAAAATCAATTAATGGCAAAACTAAAAAATTCTTGGCATTGTTCATCTTATTGTGAACCTTGAATTCACAACTTATAGTGAAATTGAGAAACAAAGTTGACGGCGAAGCTTCAAAATTTTTTAAAATTATTGAATTTGAATTCTAATTGATCTCTCTTCCAAGTATTTCAGATTGTATACATGTTCATAGAATGTACCACAATTACATGCCTATATACTTTTTATATATTTGGTTAAAGTTTCAGAGTTTCCAAGTTTGACTCTTAAGTGATCTCTTCCTTCTAGTATTTAGATGGTATGCTCATATGATATACCATAATTATACATAATATATTTCTTTTTATATATTTAGAATCTGGAGAGAATCGAGAAAAAATAAGATGTTTTTGGATAGTTTAAGATTATTTTTGTCATTTTACTTTTAAATATATAGAAGTAAAATACTCATTGTTATTAAAATACTCATTGTTATCGGAGATTATGGGACAATTTGTGATTTATTGGGTTCACATGATCAAAATAATTTTATCCCAATTCTATTGGTTAATAAAGAAAGTCTCATTGTAATTTTGCAACCATATCTAATTTAGATAAAAAATAATAATAATTAGGGTCTTTTTTGGTTGATTGATCAAAAAGTTGAATTGACTTCAATTCAAGGAGCTGTATTTGTCCACATTTACTAATTTTTTTTTTTTTTTTTTTTTTTTTTTTCACTTTATCTCACTCATTTCTATAACTTTTACTTTCTATTATTGAGTGGACTAAGCAAACCATTTCGGACTATATAACCCTATTATTCACAGTAGCAAATTTTGAGAATATCATGTTTTGAGACAATTATATAACATCTTTACACACCAAAAAAAAAAAAAAAAAAAAAAAAAATTACAAATATGTGTGTATTTATATGTTATGTATGTTTCTTTATCCAGTTTGATACTTCCAAACATAATATTAGTCTGTTTTATTCTTTTCATGAAATTTCATCCAAACTAATAAAAAAAAATTATTTTTTCTTACAAGGCAAAATGTGTTAGAAGTTACGAGAGAGTCGAAATCTGCCATTCTAAATTCACATAAAACACTAACCCATTAGACTATCAAGGCATCTGCAAACTAATAAAAATATAATCTATAAATAAAATACATCTTCAAAATTCGAATACCAAAAATAAAAAAAAGTTATGTCAATCCACCCCATCACAGCAGGGATCATTGCTCAAGTTCTTCTATTGCCAACCTAACAATCCCTTCCATTTTTAATCATACCTCTCAAACCAACAAGTTCCTTTGATTCATAACCTTTTTTTAAGGGTTTGATACTGTTACACACATACATGAATCGGTTAGTTCGGCCGATTTATACTTATATTTGTCTGAATCAATTACACCATAATAATGACTGATACCGCGACTAAAAACCACGATGGAAATATTAATGTTTTTAATTTTGCTTAAAAGCAAATGTTATAAAATAAACCATCAATAAAAGAGAATAGCAACTGTTATGAGAAAGTAACAACCACAAAAGTACATCCAAATAGGGGCAGACTATAGTGTTTCAAAATCTTAAGTTTATTTTCCTTTGGACTTGGACCAAATTTATTAATCAGCTTAATTGTTTCTATCTTACTCGTTAGCTTGCTTGTGTATTGTGCTGTATCTAATTCTAAGATTTATGTCTCACTCATATATGTTGATATAACCAATTGTCTTAAAGTTTGTCTTCTTAGAATGTCACTGGTAGGGAGACTTGGTTTTTTTGTTGACTACTTCATTGTCACATTAATGGTTTCTTAATTTAATGTTACAAAAAAAATTGTTTTAATAGTTGTGAAAAGTGCCTTTTAAAATATTTATGTTGCTAGTTAATTTTATGCTGTCCTAAACAGAATGTTGCCAATTCCTTCTTATTTTGTATTTAAATACTTATTTATATATTGAATAAGGCCTTTTTATTTTAAAGAT
Source organism: Cornus florida (assembly GCF_030987335.1). Classification (NCBI taxonomy): domain Eukaryota; kingdom Viridiplantae; phylum Streptophyta; class Magnoliopsida; order Cornales; family Cornaceae; genus Cornus; species Cornus florida. Next base: position 32,192,644 of record NW_026775578.1, read on the forward strand.
GACACACTGAACATGCTGAGATGTTTGAATGGGTCAAGAAGAAACTTTTATATAGTATTTCTTTTTAACTACTGTAATATATTGCGCAGCACAGTATATGGATCAGCAAAAGAACATATTCAATCACGTGCCTGCACGTGATTAATAAAATGTGTAAATTATACGTCAATAAAAAAAAGGGGCTAATTCTACCTACACCCCCGACCTTTAATCATATCCCACTAACACCTCCTCTAAATTTCAATATTTTACGCACACCACCTAACCTTTGATTATGTACCAACTTACCCTTTACCGTTAAGCAACTAACGGTGTGAGCTGATGTCAGCATGAGGAAATTTTTGTAAGTCAATTTTACCCTTTTTTTTAGTACTAAAATGACATCTTTAACCTCATTGACTAATGAGGAATTACAAAACTACCCTATACTTAATATAAATGATAATGTAATTTCTTTATATACCAATGCATATATATATACATATATATATACACACACTCTCGGCGACCATGGCTTAGAACACACACACTCTCTCTCTACTTGATGAAAATCTTGAGAAGAGACTACTTTCCAAGCAGTCGACATTCTCAGATCTAGACAAGTAATAAACTAAAATCCATAGAAGCTCATTGTGCAAATCAGGTTCCTCCTTACCAACTCAAATGACATATAACCTTCACCACTGCGTGTTTTTTCTAACTTGGTATGTGGTCAAATAGCCCCTTTTGAGTTTATATTAAAAGATTCTTTTCATGTTGTCACCTTATATTTATTCATGCTCTGTATATCTGAGAGAGAAGCAAGTAAGATAGTTGATTTTTTTTTTTAGGTCACCCAGCTTCGCCGTTTGATTTTCTAAACTCTTGTACCATGCCCTGCTTCTATTTTCTATGACTATTTATTTTCGTGCTCCGTAGATGCATGTTGTTCCACTATTAATAGAACTGTATGTATCACCATGTAAGCATGAATAAATGAAAGAAAGCAGTGTACTCCCTGATTAAACTCTGTTCATTAATTTTGATATGTTTTAGCCCTTTTTTAATTTAATGATCGTATGTCTTTATTTTCTTTTTTCATTTTTTGGCAAGGATAGGCCATCTTTCTTTTTCACTATGGACATAAAAAGCATGTCACAGTCCTCAGATGATTAATTAGTCCTCATCAATTCTGCAGATTGGTATTCCGATTTCACCCCGGTTGATGACTACTCAGCAATTCTGCAGATGTCTTCGTCCATGGCGGATTACGATGACCGGGCGAGGAGCAGTTGATGGTGACGGAGTTGGATCTTCATTCGAAGCTCGAAGGCAGTGATGATCTGGTTATAGTTTGGGCTTGATGTGATTTGGGTTTTTGATGCCGAATTTTTTGGTGTCGTTGATGTTGACCACCGCGGACGAGCAACCGATGAGCTCGACTAGGTGGACGGCGACGATGGTGATGGCCGTCGAGGCTGTAATCCGATCGTGCTGATGGCGACGCGCGGAGGAGGGACGCGAAGGTAGAATGGTGTGTCTGTGTAAAGCTGTGTTTGTTTTTTGCGCAATATGTGTATATTTGTCTATCTATGTTTATAGAATGGTGTTTTTGTCTTTAGTTCCAAAATTTTATAAATATTAATATATAATTGATAGGTAAAATTGTAAAATCACCCTATTTTGTTAGTAAAGTAAACGGTGATCACATAGAGGGGGTGTGCATGGAATATTAAAACTTAGAGGGGGTGTCAGTGGGATATGGTCAAAGATTAGGGGGTGTAGGTGGAATTAACTCATAAAAAAATGTAAGACAGTAATATCGAAAACTACAAAATATCTAGATTTGGGAAGCATATATATTTTTTAAGGCTACCTTAAAAATAATAATAATAATAAAAAATCTAACAGTTGAATCAAGAAAGAAAACATTTATTCAAGCAATATTGTGAAATTATATATATATATATATATATATATAAACTACAAATAAAACCTAGTAAGCAACTACAACAAATAAATAATAGGTCAATTGAAATTAAGAAAAATAAATTCACAAAACTAATTATATATATATATATATATATATATATATATATATATATATATATTGTTGATGCAAAAATCCTCGTGACTTGGAACGACGGTATTTGCCTGCAAAACAAAGGGACGTCGCCTCGAATGGCACCGGTGGGGTGCCAGCCAAGGACCCTCCAACGATTAAGTTAGTACTTGTAATCGTATCACATAACAATTATGTATATCATGTTTAGGGGTTTTTTTCTCGTATCAACGGCTTGGTGCTCTATTTATGGCTGTCGATTGGAATCAAATTGGTCCCGCTGGAGATCTGCTTGTGCGAGATCAGAGGAGATCGTTTGTTGCCAGATTTGTCGGGGATATGATTTACTAATTTGACTTTCTCAAATTGTGTCAAGGTTATCCTCACACTGTTGAATCACGTCGTCATTCATTATCCTGGATAAGAAATGTCATCATTTTTTATTCGATGGAAATCTTTATCTCTGATAACGAAATATGTCGAAGAGGTTTGGCGGCTGGTCAAGGTAGGTTATTTTAACCTATCAGTTGCCCCCCATTCTCACGCTTGCTCGTCTAGCTTTGGAAATGTAATTTTTATTTTTATTTTTTTGCCCCCGGCACTGTTCCCTAGGGAACAGTACTCGCAGGTACTGTTCACTGGAATAGTATTTAAAAAAAAAATTTGCCCCAGGCACTGTTCCCTCGGGAATAGTGCTCGTGGGAATAGTTTTTTTTTTTTTTTTTTTTTTTTTTTTTGCTCTGGGTACTCTTCCCTTAGGTAATTTTTTCCCTTGGGTACTATTTTTGGTACCCTTGGATAATCTTCCATCGGGTACTATTTTTAGTACCTTTGGGTACTCTGCCCCTGGGTACTATTTTTGGTACCCTTGCGCACTCTATCTCTGGGTATTATTTTTAGTACTCTTGGGTATTCTGCCCCTGGGTACTATTTTTGGTACCCTTGGGTACTCTGCCCCTGGATACTATTTTTAGTACCCTTAGGTACTCTGTCACTGGATACTATTTTTGGTGCCCTTGGGTAATCTTCCCATGGGTACTATTTTTAATACTTTTGGGTACTCTTCCCTTGGGCAATATTCCCTTGGGTACTTTTCCATTGGGTAATCTTTCCTTGGTAAGGGAATAAATTGTATGAGCTTCACTCAGGTCGCCACTCATTTAATAAGGTAATTAAATTTTACGAGCTTTACTCAACTCGTCCCTTTAGTAAGGGATTTTTATTTACTATCCCTTATAGTAAGGGGATATTGATTACGGAATTCATTCAGCTCGGGTCCTTGTAGTACAAGACATTTATTTACTATCCCTTATAATACGGGGATATTAATTACGGGATTCATTCAGCCCGGGTCCTTTTAATACATGACACTCATTTACTATCCCTTATAGTACGGAAATATTGATTACGGGATTCATTCAGCCTGGGTCCTTTTAATACAGGACACTCATTTACTATCCCTTATAGTATGGGGATATTGATTACGGGATTCATTCAGCCCGGGTCCTTGTAGTACATGACACTCATTATCATCCCTTATAACCCTTATGGGGGAAAGATGTGTAGTCTGAAGGAGGGTGACCCCTTTAATACGAGAGGTAGTCGTGTCTCTCTAATAAATGAAGGAAGTTTTAATTATATACAACACCGCGATGATAAAACCTACTTCCCTTAATATGTAATTCGACGATTAATATCGTATGATCCACTATTCTGCCCCCGATGATGGGATCTTGGGTGATGACCCATTCTATAGACGTTTATACAGCGGACGGGGTGCTTGGTGTTGCAACAATTTACAGTTGTCTAAAAATATTGGATTGTGTTAGAAATAATTACTGAAAATTAACCTGCTATGGATTATCAATCCAAAATTCTACATAATCTGAAGTCGATATGCAATTCCTGCAAAGGAAGAGAGGTGACGATTGTCGTATGGTAAGTGGAGGCTTACTCAATTATGCAGGCGCAAAAGGTCCAGGCTTTAGCCTTCAATGATCAGGCCTTGGTAGTTGACTGCTGCCAGATATGAGATAGAGTTTGGTCTTAGACGATCAAACCTCAGTAGTGAAGGGACTAAGTATCGCTAGTCCGAAAATACCACATTGGACTGCCTGGGTCGACGGGCCAAATTTTGATTATTGTCGACGTACACTGGGTGACATCACGTAACCTACCGTTTTGCCCCCAATATGATGGACGGGTAATCATGATGTAGAGACCCGTCCTTATATAAGTACATGGAAACCCGTTGTCAACTGATGACTTTGGGATGGTTTCCATGATCGGAAACTTTCGTCTTGCCGTCCGAGCCAAGTCGCGTCAGGATTATTATTTCTTTAGAGAATTAATCGTTCCCACAGACGGTACCAGCTGTTGATGTGAAAATCCCTGTGACTCGAAACGACGGCGTTTATCTGCAAAACAAAGGGACGTCACCTCGAATGGCATCGGTGGGGTGCCAGCCGAGGACCCTCCGACGATCAAGTTAGTCCTTGTAATTGTATCACATAATAATTATGTAATATTCTGTTTAGGGGTTTTTTCTCGTACCTTCTTTAACGGCTTGGTGCCCTATTTACGGCTGTCGATTGGAATCAAATTGGTCCCGCGGGAGATCCGCTTGTGCGAGATCAGAGGAGATCGTTTATTGCCAGATTTGTCGGGGATATGATTTACTCCTTTGACTTTCTTAAATTGTGCCAAGGTTATCCTCACTCTGTTGAATCACGTCGTCATTCATTATTCTGGATAAGAAATGTCATCATTCTTATCCGATAGAAATCTTTATCTCTGATAAAGAAATATGTCGTAGAGGTCTGGCGGTTGGTCAAGGTAGGTTATTTTTCCCTATCAGTTACATATGATGACAAGGTTTAGAAGATTGACGTACCAACCTTGGTACATCAAGCTAGTCGGGTTTCTAGTCTCTCTCCTTTAGCGACCCCTCGGGGGCACTAGACATCCAAGACCAGTGCCTATAATATCCCTAATTTTAATTGTTTAAGTTGCATTTTTAATTGTTTAACTGTTTATTTGCTTGTTATTTGAATTAATTGAATTATTTGTTTAATTGACTTAATGGTAATTATTTGAATTATTTGCATTAATTAAATTGTTGGATTTCAACTGTGTTATTATGCGAATTGATTTATTATAATTGGTTAATTGTGTAAATTAGTTAATGGGATTAATGTAGATTTTTGTTATTATTATTATTTTTTTTCACGTTATAGCCGACTTAGTTTTCTCGTCTTGTATTAGGTCTAGAATTAGGGTAAACTTATGTGCCTATATAATTATGGGTATAAGTTTGGCGATGGTGTTAGAACCCTAAGCACGTACGGGAGGCGGAAGAAGCAGAGGAGTTGTATATAGTAGAAATTGCCGGAGAATTTAGGAACACGACGTTGAGGTTTTGAACCAAATCTCAAAGGCAAGTTCTATTCCTGACTCTCTTTCCCTTTGACTTGCGTTCTTTACATGCCTAACACAATTCCAGGATTAAATAACAGTAAAATTAAAACTGGTTCGCATGTTTTATATGATTAAAACAGTAGGTGTTCGCGATGTGGTATTTGTTTGATTTAAAATCTTCTTTGCATAATTCTTGTTGTAATTGATGTTGTTTATCAAATAATGAATTTTATAATCTCTGATAGGGAAAAATAACCCTAGCCTATCTTGACTTAACGAAAAAGGTAATTAAATATTGACCGGCCACCAGATTTCTCCAACTCTCAGACGATAATATCTCGTTATCAAGGATAACCATTTCTATTAGATAAGAATGATGACAAATCGTATCTAGGATAGGATTTGTCATGGGGTAAGTTCAAATCTTATCAAGGATAAGATTTCCACGAGATAGGCTCCATGGGCAAAGGACGATGAAATTCCCTTATCAAGAATAAGGGAAGTGACTATAAATACAAAGACAACTCGGGAACAAGGTACAAAAAAAAAAAACTCCTACTAAGCGAATTATGATTAAAATTCTCTATCGAGAACCCTTACTAACTTGATCGTCAGAGGGTCAACGACCGGCACCACACCGGTGTTTGACTTAGCCATCCTTGTTTTGCAGGAAACGGTGTCGTACTAGACCGTGGCGAATTTCAACCTCAACAGTTGGCGCCGTCTGTGGGAACGACGATTCCCTTGAATTGATTTATTACTCGTTGGGTATAGACGTTTGCGGTCTGGTATGGTTACTGAAGGAACACCGTCGCAAGGATCTGGTCAAAGGGAAGAGTCGGGTGAAAACCTAGACGTCCCAAATGACCAGACGCGGTTTGCAGCGTTGGAACTACAGGTCCAAACTCTGAATCAGGGTATGGACCAGTTGATACAACAAAATGCAGTACTCCTGCAACACCTTGTTCCACCGATTTAACAGAGCTTGCCACGCCAAGACCTCTCGAATCCAAACAGGGGTAATGGGAATCTGGAAGAGCAGGATACTCATCCTCCCCGACATGAGACCGAAGTAGAACAAAGCCAGGTGGGAAACCGACATAGAGAGGTGATCCACCCCTCTCTTCCACGGAGTTCCTGACCCCATGAAGACACGATTGTCATTGAAAAGACCGAGGAGATTTCCCACGTTGACCTAGAGATGCAGGATCTCAAGGCAAAGATGGAGGGTGTGATGCAGGCCATGAAGGGAAAAGGTATTGCAGCCATAGATGGTTTGGTGCAGAAGACCAATTTGCCGTTCAGCCCCTCGGTTATGAAATGCCCTTTGCCAAGCAAATTTAGAATGCCCACAATTGAGAGTTTCGACGGAACTAAAGATCCCCTTGACCAGTTGGAGACTTTTCAGGCGCTTATGCACCTACACGCGATGCCGGATGAGATCATGTGCAAGGCTTTCCCAACGACTCTCAAAGGATCAGCACGGGTATGGTTCAACAAACTAAAGCCAGGAACCATCGAAACCTTTGAAGAATTGAGTAAGGGCTTTATGGGCCATTTCATTGCTGGCCAGAGGCATAGAAGGCCGACTACCCACCTCCTCATTGTGAAGCAACAGAAGGGAGAGTCACTGCGAGATTATATTAGTCGTTTTAACACGGAGATATTACAGGTGGAGGAAGCGGATGACAAGGTGGCCCTAGCCGCCTTCATAGGAGGACTCCAAACCTCAAGATTCCTCTTCTCCTTATCAGAGGAACCTTCTACCAGTATGGCCGAGTTATTGGTTCGAGCTAAAAGACATATGAATGCTGAAGATGCAATGATTGCGAGAAAGTGAAAAGAAGGGGAGGATAAAAAGTCAGATAAGAAAAGGCCGGCCCTGACGATCAAAGATGAAAAAGAAACCAAGTATAAGAAACCCATGGTCAACCAGAATGAAAGGGCGTCTCGTTATAAGAACGCGGAGATGTATACAAATTACACTCCTTTAAATATGCCAATAGATTAAGTTTTCCTGCAGATCCAGGATGAGCCATATTTGAAATGGCCACCGAAGTTGAAGTCAGATCCTGCAAGGAGACCTCGTGATAAGTATTGCAGGTTCCATAAAGACCATGGGCACGCTACAGAGGATTGCTTCGACCTTAAGGATCAGATTGAGACTCTGATCCGAAGGGGGCACATGCGAAAGTTTATTATGAGGAATGACAGAACCGACATTAACCCACTAAGAGCATGCCGAGACAACCGCCTTCCTGATCAACAACCAATAGGAGAGATCAGGGTCATAGCCGGGGGGTGTGCAGGAGGTGGAGAATCGAGCTCAGCCCGTAAGGCCTATGCTAGGAGAATGCGAAGCTCATCTGGTGTGCAAAGTAGGAGTACAGATTCAACATCCAAAGATGCCTCGTTTAGGTGATTCAATTATTACATTCTCAGATGAAAACATGAAGGATGTGCAGCAACCTCATGACGACTCTTTTGTCGTCACCATGATGATCGCTAACTATAATACTCGGCGAATCTTGGTAGATAATGGAAGTTCAACTGATATCATTTTTCTTGATGCATTCAGCAAGATGAAGATTGGTAAGGAGAAACTCAGACCTACTAGATCACCATTGGTGGGATTCACGGGAGACAAGGTCTATCCTCTAGGAGCGGTCATCCTTCCTGTCACTGCAGGAACCAGCCCAAAACAAGTCACTGTCATGGTAAACTTCCTGGTGGTGGATTGTCCATCTGCTTACAATGTCATCCTAGGAAGAGCGACCTTAAATTCAATGAGGGCCATCACTTCGACTCATCACTTATTAATGCGCTTCATTACCGAGCATGGCGTAGGCAAACTAAGAGGAGATCAGTCCATTGCCAAAGAATGCTATGTTGCCTCTCTCAAAGAAAAGAGGCAGCAGGAGGCTTTGATTGTCGATGACGTTGAAGAGAAAGAGCAAGACTGGGCTAAGCCAATCGAGGACTTGGTGGAGATATGCTTGAATGACACTGACATAACAAAAAAGGTGAGGATAGGGTCTTTGCTCCCCTCAGATTTCACAAATATTCTTATACAGTTCCTCAGACAGAATCAAGATGTATTTGCTTGGTCACATGAAGACATGCCCGGTATTAATCCAACTACGATTGAGCATCGATTAAATATAGATCCTACATTCAAACCTATCAGGCAAAAACGAAGAACATTTGCAGCGGAAAGGAACATGGCTATATCAGAAGAGGTGAATAAGCTTATGAAAGCTGATTTCATCCAAGAGGTTCATTATCCCGACTGGTTGGCCAATGTTGTTTTGGTAAAAAAGGCCAATGGAAAATGGAGGTTGTGCGTAGACTTTACCGATTTAAATAAGGCGTGCCCCAAAGACAGTTTCCCTCTGCCAAGAATTAATATGTTGGTAAAAGGGACAGCTGGCCATGAGCTGCTCAGTTTTATGGATGCATACTCAGGGTATAACCAAATCCCAATGCACACACCAGATAGAGATAAGACCTCTTTCATCACGGACAGAGGTTTATATTGCTATAAGGTGATGCCTTTTGGGCTAAAAAATGCTGGTGCCACATATCAGCGGCTAGTAAACCTAATGTTTAAGGACCAAATCAGAAGGAATATGGAAGTGTATGTGGATGACATGCTCGTGAAAAGCTTGAAAGCTCAAGACCATCTGGTTGATCTACAGGAAACGTTCCATGTCCTCAGGAAACACCAGATGAAGCTCAACCCAAGTAAATGTGCCTTCGGAGTCTCCTCTGGGAAATTACTAGGTTACATGGTAAGTAGAAGAGGGATAGAAGCTAACCCTGAGAAGGTTCAGGCGATTCTCAACATGCAGTCTCTAGCATCGACCAAGGAACTTCAAAGATTGATAGGAAGGATCGCAGCTCTGAACAAGTTGATTTCCAAGGCGACCGATAGGTGTTTGCCTTTTTTCCGTGTGCTTTGGAAAGCTTTTTCATGTACCCCTGAGTGCGAGCAAGCTTTTACAGAGCTAAATGAGTATCTCACTTCACCACTATTATTGTGGCGGCCGATATAAGGAGAACAGTTGTATTTGTACTTGGAGGTTTCTCCGTCGGCAGTAAGCTCAGCCTTGGTCCGCGAAGAGAATGGAAACCAGAAACCGGTATATTATACTAGCCGTGCATTCAGGGGGGCGGAAGAAAGGTACCCAAGGATAGAAAAGTTGGCATTTGCTCTAGTTATCTCTACGAGGAAACTCAGGCCTTACTTCCAAGCTCATACAATAATAGTATTGACGGACCAACCACTTAGGCAGGTTCTCCGCAAACCTGATACTTCAGGGCGACTCATGAAGTGGTCGGTAGAACTTGGAGAGTTTGATATCCAATACAAACCCCGAACGGCCTTAAAAGCCCAGGTACTGGCAGATGTTATAGCGGAATTCACACCAGAAGATAGGCCCGAGCATGCTGCAAATGAGCAGGAAGAAGTCGAATCTACTTGGACGTTATATGTGGATGGGTCCGTCAACGCCCGTGCAAGTGGGGCAGGGCTAGTAATTATCTCCCCAAATGGGGAATGCATCAAATATGCACTCAGGTTTGGTTTTAAAGCAACCAACAATGAGGCAGAGTATGAAGCCCTCTTAGCAGGCCTCAGGATGGTGAAAGCTTTGGAAGTTGAACGACTAATAGCATATACTGATTCTCAACTAATAACTGGACAAGTCCAGGGGGAATATGAAGCCAAGGATGAGAAGATGAAGACCTATTTACATAAGATAAAGGATATCAAGGGTTTTTTTAAGAAGTTTTCTATTCACAGGATTCCTCGAGAAGAGAATGCGCAAGCAGATGCCCTAGCTTGACTGGCAACCACAGAGGAAGATAAAGCCATACCCGTGGGATATTTGGATGAGCCTAGCACGGTCGGGGATTGGCCACAGAAAATACACCAGGTAGCACACGGCATGGAGTAGGCAGAACCCATTATTAGGTACATTGAGAACGAAGAGCTACCCCAGGACTGCATGGAAGCACGAAAGATCAGGATGCGTGCGGCAAAATATTCCCTCATTGATGGGGTTCTCTACAAGAAGGGATTTTCTCTACCCTACTTGCATTGTGTCTCCATTGATGAGGCAAATTACATTCTAAAAGACATACATGAAGGCCTTTGTGGAAATCATGCTGGGGGCAGATCACTAGCGCATAATGTTATCCGACAAGGATACTTTTGGCCTACTATGAGGACAGATGCACTTGAGTTTGTGAAGAAATGTGACAAGTGTCAGAGATTCACCAATGTCCCAAAACAACCAGCAGAAAAGTTAACCCCTCTTACAGGGCCATAGCCTTTTGCCCAATGGGGGATGGACCTCATCGGCCCCTTACCCCAAGGAAAGGGACAAACTAAATACGCAATTGTGGCTATCGATTATTTCACCAAATGGGTAGAAGCTAAGCCATTAGCTCATATTGGAGCGAATGAAGTAAAAATTTTTTTCTGGAAGATAATAATCTGCAGGTTCAGAGCACCAAGGGTAATTGTGACCGATAATGGGAAACATTTTGAAAGTGAGCAGTTCCTTGATTTTTGTAATGAACTTGGGATCAAAGTTCATTTCTCCTTTCCTGCCCATCCCCAAGCTAATGGGTAAGTTAAGGTCATGAATAGGACAATATTGAAGATGATCAAGACACGCCTAGAAAAGGCCAAGGGCTTGTGGCCTGAACAACTACCCGGAGTTTTATGGGCCTATTGCATTACTGTAAGAACCCCCACTGGGGAGACCCCTTTTGGGTTAGCTTTTGGAAGTGAAGCTGTGATCCCGGTAGAAACAAAGGTTGCTACTTTCAGAACCAAGTATTTTGAACCTCAGCAGAACAGGGTGGAACTACGATTAAACCTAAACCTGGTAGAAGAGAAAAGGGAGCAGGCCCAGGTTAGGGTTGCAGCTTACCAGCGGATGATATCCAAGTACTACAATGCCCGGGTCAAGCCAAGGAGGTTCGTGCCAGGAGACCTGGTGCTTCGCGAGGTTACCCCGGCTACTAAGGAAAAGGGGGAAGGAAAGTTAGCTCCCAATTGGGAGGGCCCATATCGAGTAACCCAGAGCAACAGACCGGGGGCATACTGGTTAGAGTCATTTGGTGGGAGCTAGCTTCCCCACCCGTAGAATGCAGAACATTTGAGGAAATATTACCAGTAGGTACTCATGCCAGGCTGTGTTTTATTTTATTATCTCACTTTTAAAAGTGATAGAATCTTTTTAACTTCAATAAAGCAGACCAGTGTGTAACGGATGCTAATACTCGACTATCGATTATTATTTTCAATAGGTCTTTAATAAAATGGTTATTCGTATTTATTGCACGTGTTTCTACTGAATTTTATAAGTCACACAAGGACTAGTGACACATTAAGTCCACTTCTTTATTAACAGAAATAAGTGACTTTCCTTTACTAAAGGGACGAGCTAGGTGAAGCTCGTAAAAATACGTTCCTTCGGAAGAAGGACGGGCTGAGTGAAGCCTGGAAAAGTAAAATGAGTTCTGCATAAGGAAACAACAAGTATGAAACAATACCATGAAAGACAAAAGTAGAGCAACTATTCTCTGGATTCAGAGATATTCTGAAAAGTTCTAAATGAACAACATACTGAGAAATCAAAAAACCTAATATATATATATATATATGACTACTACTATGGAATTCAATCTTTCTCTTCGCTCTCACTTAGAATGTCATACATAGAAAAGTCTATGTCTGGACGATCTTTGCCGACAAGAGCTTTGAACTGGTCAAAACCATCACAGCAAGCCTTGCCTATGAGCACCTTGAATTCATCAGAATTTATAAAACTCTCCACGGCAGCTAGCTTCTCGAGTTCCAGCTTATCAGAGTATTCTCTGGTAAGTTTCACTTTCTCATCTTGAAAGTTTAATTCTGCATTAGTCAAGTCATCTTCTTTTATTTTGAGTGTAGAAGTAACATCTTCATATTTAGCCTTGAGGGAAGCCATCTCTAGGGAAAGCTTCTCGTATTCTTTGGCGATAACAATAGAGTATGTAGTGCCCTATAAATAAATAAATAGTGGCGAACAGTTAAAATAAATAAATAAATAAAAGAAAAATAGATGCACATAATAAGGGAAAAATCTCACCTGGCTGATTAGATGAAGAAATTTCTTTGAAAGCTCAGATGCTGGCAAACTCTGCAATCTGGCAGTGTCATCTTTTACTACCATTTTATGTAACCTGTCATTCGCGTCATCGAGAGCCGATTCCCCGTGGGAAAAGGCTTGGTTGGTTGATACCGAACCAAAACTTTCGAAACTCGTAGGAACCTCACCAAATCCGCTGAAACCTAGAGGTACAGGAGTAGGACCTAATAACACTTCAGGGCTTGCGTATGTACCATGATTCCCTTCTCCTACCCTTCGTAATTTTTTGGAAGCAGGAGTAGAAGGAAGATTACTTGACCGGACTTGGGCTAGGAGCCTTTTACTGAGCTTCTTGCTTACATAAAGAGTAATAAGGGAAATACTTAATGAGATATTAACTAAAATCAGTAAGTTCACATATAAGTACCTTTGTTTTTCTTACATTTCTCTGAGTGGGTGGAGGTTTCCTTTGAGCTATGAGCTCGTACATACAAATCTAAAGCCTCGTCAGTCATGAGATCACTAAAGGTCTTCACTGGGTAAGAAGAGGCATTACCAACATACTTGGCTTCTTGAATGGAGAGGGTTGGTTTGTCCTTAAATTCTGGGAAAAAAAATGGTATGTTGCATTTAAAAAAAAAAAAAAAATTTCCTATTCATGAATAGTACTCGCGGTACTATTTATGAACAGTACCCGAGGGTACTATTCCCACGGGTGCAAAAAAAAAAAAAAAAAACATTGTTATTTTACTATTCATGAACAGTACCCGAGGATACTATTCCCTCAGGTGAAATTTTTATAAACTATATACATATAAATCTTACCTGTTGGATCTGAATTATTCCAAACAGTTGAAAATTTCTCGTATGCGCCGGAAATAAAAAGAAACGACTCTTCCAACCTTTATTATTTTCAGGGGTTGCAACAAGGAGGAATATCTTCTTTGATCTACACTGGAAGTACCAAAAATTGTCTTTTTTCTTCTCGGGATAATAAAAATGTAGGAATTGATTTACTGTTAGACGGCCATTGCCACACTTTCCCCAAACAATCAAACAACCTATAATAATTCTCCATGAATTAGGAGCAATTTGAGAATGAGCTATCTTTAGATGAGAAAGAATTTCTTCTACAAATGGATCAATCGGAAAACGCAAGCCCGCAGCAAAAGTTGACTCGAAAAAGCATACCTCACCCAAACAAATTGAAGAACATCTATCTTCTAGTTTGGGTTTGTGAAGACGAATAGATGAAGGAATGGAATATTTAACTCTACAATTCTGTAAATTCTCATCCTTAATTAAGGAATCTCCTTCACGAGGAGGTTGCTCGGAAAAAGCAGTCCTTGGTCTTGAGGAGTAATCGACACCAGATTCATCAGCATAGTCAGGATCGAGTTCTTCAACATTTTCAGAGGCTGAGTCCTTGGATTGAGATTTAGTATTCAAGTTATTTTTCTGCACGAACATGATGAGGTATCGGATATCGCGAAAATAGCGAAACCACTTTGGAATTACACCAATAACCCGGTAGAGACAACTTAACCCAATTACGTATCTGCAACGATCCACAAGAAACTCACAGTTAGGATCTAGTTTAGAGGATTTCAAACCAAAAAGAAAAGGAAGGTAAATTATTTATTTATTTATTTATAGGAAAATCCTTTTTCAAGTAACAGTGAAGTTCTTGTAAAGGAATCCTACTACAATATGGAAGGGGCCTGTAGTAAAAAGGAGACAAATGGAATATAAAAAGTATTTCCTTGGTCCACCACATACCAGGAAATAGGGGGCAACTGATAGGAAAAAATAACCCTAGCCTATCTTGACTTAACAAAAAAGGTAATTAAATATTGACCGGCCACCAGATTTCTCCAACTCTCAGACGATAATATCTCGTTACCAAGGATAACCATTTCTATTAGATAAGAATGATGACAAATCGTATTTAGGATAGGATTTGTCATGGGGTAAGTTCAAATCTTATCAAGGATAAGATTTCCACGAGATAGGCTCCATGGGCTAAGGACGATGAAATTCCCTTATCAAGAATAAGGGAAGTGACTATAAATACAAAGACGACTCGGGAACAAGGTACACAAAAAAAAAACTCCTACTAAGCGAATTACAATTAAAATTCTCTATCAAGAACCCTTACTAACTTGATCGTCGGAGGGTCAACGGCTGGCACCACACCAGTGTTTGACTTTGCCATCCTTGTTTTGCAAGAAACGGTGTCGTACTAGACCATGGTGAATTTCAACCTCAACAATCTCTATAACACACTGGGACTTAGTATTAACCATTAGGAACCTTAACTATGGAGTATAGAAGGAATGGAAGTTGCCGGAGGTGAAACGGGTGAAGGAAACAAGCAGTGTGGGTTCCTGTGAGTAAAGGCGGCTCCCCACACTGGTGGAGCCAGCTCCAAGGTGAGTAGAGGCGGCTCCACACGGTGTGGAGCCGGCTCCACTCAAGGGGGAAGCGGCTCCCCATGTGAGGGAAGTTGCTCTACCCCCTTTTGATGCATTTTTGGCGTATTTTTGCTTTTGGGTTTGGTTTTTGAACTTTCTGGAGTATTTAGGGACTGTACATGGGGACTTATATGAGATCTGAGGTTGTATTAAAGCTCCAGAGGATGTGGGAATGGATAATAAACCACCTAAGGTTTATAGGTTGAACAGTAAACAGTTCTTAACAAAGTTGCAAACTGTTAGGGGATGCGATTGCTTATGTTGTTCTAGCAATTTTTCTGTACATGATTATCCAATTCTAATCATGTGACAGTGGAATAAGTTAAGCATATTAAAATATATATTTTAATTATGCTTGCTTAGGATTATTTAATGTTTCAATTTTAGCAATTATTGCATAAATTGTTGGATTGGTATTAGAAGCATGATAGTTCGCCTATGTTTATTATGCTCGCCATGAAATTAATTGAGGTGTACATTTATTATGTTCTCTTTATACGGATTTTAGGGATAAATTGATATTTACATATACTGTTGTACTGTCAATTGTTGGATTTTGGTTGAGTAGTGTAAAATCAGCATGTTAAAATACATAATTTTAGTATGCTTATTATGGAACAGTTGATGGTTATATTCAATATTTTTATTATCAATTGTTGGATTTATGGATTAGTTGATATTTACATTCATTGTCTGTATTATTAACTGCTGGATGGATGGATTGTATGCACCGGTATGGGACGGTAGCATACTAGGGGGATTAGCTCAAAAAATGTTAAGTCCTACCTACTCTGGAATTAAGGAATGGATTAATTAAAAGTTAAATCCTATTGATTTGTAGTGTCAAGGCAACGAATAGTTGAACGGCACTACTATGGATTCTGGATGGATTTTAAATATATTGTTATGGTACCTCGATATGAGCTTGAGTTTCAGGATCGATGGTTAGGGCGCGTATATGCATTGGGATGCATAGCTAGCTATGATGGTTGGAGGTGTACCCTGTTAGGCTTAGGTATACATGCCCACTTTATGTGCGTTTTGCATGTTGCCTCTATTCAGGTTGAGACCGGCCTGTAGTCCAGTGAGAGTCCTTTAATATGAATATATATATATATATATATATTTATTTATAGACTATAAAGTTATTGTTGAGTTGGTTAGGATGTACATGCGTATCGGGTCTCTGTTTGGATTATAGTAGGATAGAACTTGTTCGTGGGCCGACCTACTTCTATTTTTTAGGTGTTCAACAGTTCTAGTTGTAGGCTTAATCGTGCTGAGCAGAGATCATCACTCACTCTTCCGACGATGTAGGACTTCTCTCCGTGGTTTAGCTTTGGATGTTCTTTCAGTTATTTACATTTCAGTTTTGATTGTTATTAGGGGTCCACTAGAGATGGATTTCTGAGTTGTTTAAACTGTTGGAGGTTTTGGAAGGATTTAGATTTTATTAATCTTTAATATTTGAGGATTTTATATTTAGAGATCTTTCAGCTTTTAACATTTATTTCTTAATTCGTTTTGTAATCTGTGTTCGTTTTAAAATATTAATTGTTTGATATTTCCCTCGGGTTTGGGCTTGGGCCTGATCAACCCATGTCTCGGATCCGAAGGGTATCACAGTGCCCGATCCTCCGAAACCATAACCTGGTAAGTCTCTACACACCGGGAAGGGTACAACCCTTGGTTATCATAAATCAAGGCTTGGTTATCCGAAACCAAGGCCTAGTTAACCAAGATTAAGAATTGATTGCCCAAAGTCTATAAACGCTTGGTCATCCAAGATCAGTGCCCGGTCACCCCAAGTCTGGTCATCAAAAACCAAGACTAGGGCCTAACTGACAAAAGTATGGTCATCAGAGATCAGGACTTAACCTACAAAGGTTAGGTCAAAAAGCGATCCTCCCCCTCACGTATTATACCTATGTGGTAATTAATTCCCTTATTAAAGGGACGAGCTGAATGAAGCTCGTAAAACTTAATTCCCTTACTAAAGGGACGAGCTGAGTGAAGCTCGTAAAACATAATTCTCTTACTAAAGGGACGAGTTGAGTGAAGCTCATAAAATTTATTCCTTTGCTAAAGGGACGGGCTGACTGAATCCCGTAATTAATATCCCCGTATTATAAGGGATAGTAAATAAATATCCTGTACTAAAAGGACTTGGGCTGAATGAATCTCGTAATTAATATCCCCGTATTATAAGGGATAGTAAATAAATGTCCTATACTATAAGGACCCGGGAATGAATCCCGTAATCAATATCCCCTTATTATAAGGGATAGTAAATAAAAATCCCTTACTAAAGGGACGAGCTGAGTAAAGCTCGTAAAATTTAATTCCCTTATTAAATGAGTGACGACCTGAGTGAAGCTCGTATAATTTATTCCCTTACCAAAGGAAGATTACCCAAGAGTACTCAAAATAGTTACCAAGGGAAGATTACCAAAGGGTACCAAAAATAGTACCCAGGGGCAAAGTACCCAAGGGTTCAAAAAATAGTACCTAGGGGCAGAGTACCTAAGGGTACGAAAAATAGTACTACGAAAAATAGTACCCAGGGACAGAATACCCAATGGTACTAAAAATAGTACCTAGGGGCAAAGTACGCAAGGGTACCAAAAATAGTACCCAGGGGTAGAGTATGCAAGGGTACCAAAATTGTACCCGGAGGTACTAAAAATAGTACCCGAGGGAAGATTACCTAAGGGTACCAAAAATAGTACCCAAGGGAAAAAATTACTTAAGGGAAGAGTACCAGGGGAACAATACCCAGGGCAAAAAAAAAAAAAAAAAAAAAATACTATTCCAGTGAATAGTACCTGCGGGTACTGTTCCCTAAGGAACAGTGCGGGGGGCAAAAAAAAAAAAAATTTACATTCCCAAAGCTAGATGAGCAAGCTTAGGAATGGGGGGCAACTGATAGGGAAAAATAACCTACCTTGACCAGCCGCCAGACCTCTTCGATATATTTCGTTATCAGAGATAAAGATTTCCATCGGATAAGAATGATGACATTTCTTATCCAGGATAATAAATGACGACGTAGTTTAACAGGGTGAGGATAACCTTGGCACAATTTGAAAAAGTCAAAGGAGTAAATCATATCCCCGACAAATCTGGCAGCAAATGATCTCTCTGATCTCGCACAAGAGGATCTCCCGCGGGACCAATTTGATTCTAATCGAAAGCCATAAATAAGGCACCAAGCCGTTAAAGAAGGTACGTAAAAAAACCCCTAAACATGATATACATAATTATTATGTGATACGATTACAAGTACTAACTTGATCGTCGGAGGGTCCTTGGCTGGTACCTCACCGGTGCCATTCAAGGTGACGTCCCTTTGTTTTGCAAGTAAACGCTGTCGTTTCGAGTCGCGAGAATTTTTGCATCAACAGCAGGTGCCGTCTATGGGAAACGATTCGAAATTGTTAAAAACACGATCGACCGTGCAGACTTAATGGGTCTCAGAAATAAAAGAAATATCCCATCATCTGCTAGTTTAGGCAAACAAGATAATACCCCTCACCAGAGAACATGATTGGGTCATAAGCTACGCGAACTTTCCTTCAATTTAAATTGGAGTGGTTGATTAGTCCCATGAGATGTTTCTAGTGTAAATCTATCATCTCTGTTGGAGTGCAACAGTCAAACAAATGATCCCTGTTTATAATGAGCCAATATGATTGACACAAGAAACTACTTATAAAAGGAGTTTGGAGCTGGCTGACTCTCACTATCAAGGTGAGACGTTTTTATAGAAAGTTTCAAACGAAATATCTATTGTCAATTGAACAGGTATGTTCACTCTAAAATCACTAAATTATGCATTAGAGACTTAGAGTATGAATTTTATTTTGAATTGCGTATCGTTGGTATAAGTCTACTTCTCCCTAATGCAAAAATTAATGTGTCTTAGAATGCTAATTATTTTATGTATTCTGAATTTAAAAAATAATAATTATAGGAATGGATTTATTAAACTAATAGGGTTATTAGTTTGCCTTTATTTTAAACACTGATCGTACTCCTTTTGATTTTAATGTGTTATTTATTTACCTGGAGAAAAGATCTTGTGCTTTGTATCTATTATTATGATCTAGAGTATGATATCATTTAAGTGACTTAAAAATAATATTTTGTGATGTGAGCTGAGTACATCTGTCTACAAATAAGAAATTGTAGTCACTAAGTGACAATAAAAAAACACTTAAATGTGATTTCAATATAATGAGCCTTGCCACATCATGGTTATGGGATAGTGGGTGTTAATTAAACATACTTTTATGACACACCAACTGATGTGTGATACATGGGATTTCTATGCATCCTTATCTTTAAAGGATGATTTGGGTAATTGCTCAAACTAAGTCGTCAATATAAATCAAGAAGTTTTGTATATCACACAATGACACTAGTTTTATACATGTTCTTCAAATTAAATTGGTTTCTAACCCTGGCCTCCAAAACTTGAATATTATTATTATTTTATTTGTATCAGTAGAAAATCTAACAAAATGGACAAGTTCCATGTCATCGGGAGTCTCTCTTTGCATCATGACCAATTAAATGTCCAGGCCTTTCACCAGATAAGAACTTATATGCTTATTATACCTTACAGTACTGGAAGATTTATCAACTTATCGTTTGCGTAATTCATTCATTATACTTCTCTGGAGATTGGTTTTATGTACCCTTGTAGTTGATGGGTACTTTTAGAGAAAAAATATAGCACAATTAATCTTTCTTGGATTTTTAGTTAGTATTATTGTAATATCAGTAGCACCTGTAATAGAGTTACTTGTGCATTTAATTGACATGCAGTAGGAGTTTAATTTTTTAAAACTGCTCTACTGTAATCTGCCTTAAGTAATTGGTTTCCATTCACTTGAAATTACAAGTTGAAGCTTATATCATGCAAATTTGATATAGATTAATGATCTGTGATGTATTTGGTCTCACTAAGATAGTTTTTTCTACTGCAACTTCAATAATTTGAAGAGTCTCTTGAGAACACACAAGTATAAGAGCCAAAATGTATTAGAACCTGATCAGTTCAGGTCTGTTGTGAATGACAACGTGACACATTACATACGCTTGGCAAAAACTAATATAGCCCCAACAAGGGTAGTTTGTTAATTCTTATAATGTAGGTAATCAACCATTCCCGTGCATGTGCCTTACCAGCGAGAAGTCTCTCGATGGGAATTTAAAATTAAAGGCTCCCACAAACCTACTTACAATATAGCTGGCTCAAAGGGGCTGTTTGGCTTTCCTGAGCAAGCAGTGGATATAATGTTTAAACAATATTGTTCCTGATATTGTCAGAGATCCAAGGGCTTCTAATATGTTATGGTCGACCATGCATCTGATTAAATGGTTGCAAGTAATTTTTGGAGTCCAACAAAACCACAAAAACTCTTATGTGCAGTGATTTTACTGAAATGGTAACAGTGAGCAACACTACTCAAAGGGGCACAACTCAAACCAACTCATGCTGGTTCAGGGCAGGACACCATCTTAACAGAGACATATAAATGGGAGCAATACCTTTTCTCCGTTACATTATCACAATCTCAAATCAAAAAGGCAGTTGGGATGGCAAACATAATTCAATCTTAATAGAGGTAGAAGCGCTTACTACCCTCTCTCTTAGAAAAATCAAACACATGATAAGGACAAAAATAATAGGCAATTTGAATGTGGATAATGAGCAACTTAAATTCAAATGAGAGATGAGATAACGGTCAGGGATTTATCTTCCCCAAAATCTATGTGGAATCATAAAAAATCTCTCTGACGGTTCTGATATGTAACGACAGTTACCATCTTCTATAAGAAGGAAAATAATTGACTTGAAAGGTATGAGATAATTAATATATTAAATCTTGCTATTATTTCAGATCTCCGGTGACTAGCTTGAACGTCGGAGAGCTCTTGATAAGCACCACACCGGTGTTATCAAGGTTCATTGACTCTCTTTGTAGGAAATGATGTCATTTTGGATCGTGCAGAATCTCGTTTCAATAGTAAAGTATTTCCTACTTGGATCCGTTGTTTCAAATAATTCATTATCATTTTGATATGTTAAGATATTCATGCTAAATGGATGAGATGGGTGAAACTCATAGTAATCTACTTCCCTTGTTAAAGGGTGAGCTGAGTGAAGTTTGTATTAATCTACTTACCTTATTAAAGAGACGAGTTGAATGAAACTCGTATTAATCTATTTCCCTTATTAAAAGGACGAGAGGCCGACTACACCTTATTAAAGGTTTCCTTATTAAAAGGATGAAAGGCCGACTACACCTCATTCCTTCATTAAAAGGCGAGAGGTCGACTACACCTCATTCCTCTATTAAAAGGATGAGAGACCGACAACACTTTCTTCCCTTATTAAAGGGACGAGAGGCCGACAAGGACCAAATAATTCATTATCATTTTGATATGTTAAGATATTCATGTTAAATGGATGAGATGGGTGAAACTCATAGTAATCTACTTCCCTTGTTAAAGGGTGAGCTGAGTGAAGCTCGTATTAATCTACTTACCTTATTAAAGAGACGAGCTGAATGAAACTCGTATTAATCTACTTCCCTTACTAAAGGGACGAGAGGCCGACTACACCTTATTATTGGTTTCCTTATTAAAAGGATGAAAGGCCGACTACACCTCATTCCTTCATTAAAAAGCGAGAGGCTGACTACACCTCATTCCTCCATTAAAAGGATGAGAGACCGACTACACCTTCTTCCCTTATTAAAGGGACAAGAGGTTGACAACACATTCTTTCATCATTAAAGGGACGAGAAAACGACTACTCCCTCTACACAGAAGGGTGAGATAATTAAAGCTTTTTCATTTACTAGAGAGACGAGACGACTACCTCTCGTATTAAAAGGGTCACCCTCATTAAGACTACACCTCTTTCCTCCGTAAAGGAGCGAATGATCAACTTCAACTTCTTCCCTTGGTAAAGAGACGAGAGGTTAACTACTCCCTTATTAAAGGGTGAGCTCATAAAGTTCGAGCAAATCCACTCCCTTATTAACAGGGGTAAGAAAGTAATCATCAAGCATGCTTACCTTGGAAGGACTTGGCATTCTTGAAACTTGACAAGCAAGATTTCAGGAATGGGGGGCTACTGATACGAAATATTCTACTAGATAAGAATTTCAAGTGACATGGAGACTCAAATGGTATAGATAAGGAACAACTCAAATTCAAATGAGAGATGAGATAAGGGTAAGGGATTTATTATAATACCTCTAATTTTAAAAGGATAGTCCTGGTATTTAATTAATTGTTTAATTGTATTTTTAATTGTTTAATTGTTTTGTTTTAATTGTTTAATTGTGTATTTGCTTATTTATTTGCTTAGTTGAGTGAATTGTGTTAATTGTGTTAGTTAATTGAATAATTTATTTGCTTAATGGTATTTGTGTTATTTAATTAAATTATGTGTTTTTTTTTAGTTAATGGTTTATTATATTCTTTATTTAATTTAGATGAATTAAATGTTTTAATTGTTTTAGGGTTTTGTTTTAGATATCACGTTTTTGTATAGCCGACTTTTAATTAGCTTGGGATTAGGATTAGGTTTTCATTGGGGCTTATATATAAGCTTGTATAAGTCTGCTAGGGTTAGAGAAAATTCTATTCACGTACTTAGTATATTGAGAGAAAACAGAGTAAGGTTGTGAGAGGCAGAGAGGAACCGAGAGTGGAACTTGGGTAATTAACAAAGCAATTCAAGGAGGAAGGAACGTGGTTGTTTCTGGGTGGAACCAAAGCACTGGAGGTATAGAACTACAACCTAGGACATTGATGGAAAGTTCAGAGACGTGGATTAGAGTTTAGAATCTGAAACTCAAAGGCAAGTTTTTGTTCTTCTCTTTCCCTATAATCTGTGTTCTGTGCATGCCTAACTAGACTCCAGGAGCTTAATTAATGCTAAAACATAATAATCATGCATGTTTAATTAGATTAAAATAGAGAGTTTCAGATTTTATATGCTTCTTCATGATTTCTTTATTTCTTAGATCTTTATGCATGAATTGTGGTTTAATTTGAATCTTTGTCTGCTAAATCATTTAAAATAATTTATTACGGACGTATGGGACATAGGTTGAAGTTTGGAGACCTTAACAATGGAGTTTTAGGGTTACAGAGGCTGAACAGACGAAGAAGACGACCTCTGCACTAACTTAGGCAGCTGAGTTTGTAACTTAGGGGGCTGAGTTGGTAACTTAGGGGGCTGAGTTGGTAACTTAGGCTGCTTAGTTGTAACTTAGGCGGCTGAGTTGGGATTTTTGGTTTCAAACGCCCAGATTTGTTTTAAAATCTATTTTAATTAAATCAAATGGGTTAAATGGACTAGGGAAGGTTCTAGAGTGTATAATACATCTCTTAGGCCTAAGGAATTGGACAAAATGGATTTGAAAATAATTTTATAAATTATTTAAAGGATGAATCAGTATAAAAACATACCGCTTAGCATACTGATAAGGGATGGAAAGAACCAAATTGCTTAGTTAAATTTTGGGCAACATAATGGATTATAATAAGATTATAAATCTTATATTTGGATGCATGATGTGATACCCCTCGGATCCGAGACACGGGTTGATCAGGCCTAGGCCCAAACCCGAGGGAATATCAAACAATTAAAGTATTTTAAAACGAACATAGATGACAAAAAGAACAACAAAGATAGAATAAAACTGAAAGAAATAACAATAATAGAATCCTCCATGTGTAACTGAAAAATTGAAACTCCAATCCTCCAAAACTTCAAAGTTTCAACTTGGGAATCCACTGATGGACCCCTAACTAAAAGTTCAACTGAAACTGAAAACTGAAAATAAATAATACTAGAAACATCGAGGGAAGTCCTACGTAGTCAGATGGATGTGAGACTGTCCTCGACAAGCACGATCAAGCTCTAAGGCTGGAACCGTCCTGTACCTGAAAAAAATAATAAAGGAGTGGGTCAGACCCACAAGCAAGTTCTAATCTAACTGCAATCCATACAGTGACCCGATACGCAGATACACCGTAGACACCTCACAATATCTATCTAGTCCATACGTATAAATATATCCACACTAAAGGACATTCACTAGTCTATAATAGGGGTTTCAACCTGAATAGAAGGCAACATGCGAATACGCACCCAAAGGTGGGCATGAGTACTTAGACCTAACAGGGTACACCTCAACCTATTATAACCAGCTACGCATCCACTGCATATACGCACCCTAACCAACGAGTCTGAGACTCAAGCTCAACTCGTGGCACCATAAACATATATATAAAGTCCGTCCAAATCCAGGGTAAGCAGTTCAACTATTTATTAAACTGACCTACAATAAACCAACTAGTTAGTCACTCAACTTATTCAGTTGATATGACTTAACTACCATCCGTTAATCAAGGAAGTCATCCAACTTGGTTACAGCTAATCTGACTTAGCCACAATTAGGATTCGATATCTTTCAATTCATTCTATTAATCCATTAGGTTAGGTTTATGCGTTTTGAGCTAATCCGTCCCTAGTATGTCACCATCCCATACCGGTACATACAATCCTCCATATCCATGTAAATTACAACATATATAACAGTTCAATAATTTACAGTCCAAAAAACCACCATCCAATACTTGTAGAAGGAATCTTAACAATCTAGCAAATAAAATCCAGTAATAATCCATGTAATTGCATCGGAGAATAAACTATTCTAACAATTTACATCCAACACATGCATAGCTCAAATTTAATAAACAATGACCCTATCATGTATTTAAAATTAGTTCTATAATAATATTATAGTCCAATAAATCGCTAAATTAAACTAAGCGATCTAGTTTCCTCCATCCGGTAACAGAACACTAAATCATATACTTATATTGTGTTGTATCCTTTAGCACAGAGCCCCCCTCTATGCCACCAGTCCAATATATTACTTTAAAGACTTCATCGTGCATCTAAAAATAAATTTAAAATCATTTTATAGCACCCTAAATCATCAGATTAAAATTAATCAACAAATCTCCTTCCAGCCGTTAACTGTACGCAAAGTTGTCAAATAGCGTACTGTTAATTCCATTTAAACTAAGGGGTAAATTTATGCAATTCAAGACCTTAGTTACAAGTTAAAATTATTATTTTACACCTAACTAAAATTTTAAAACTGATTAATAACCCAGGTTGCCCAAACAGTGAACATAGTACGTAGAAAAACTTAAAAAAATTAAAATAAACCAAAAAGAACAAGGGAGCCTGCTCCAGAATTTGGAGCAGGCTCTTTTCCATCCTAGAGCCGGCTCTAGGACTTCTTAGAGCCGGCTCTACTTTGTTGTGGGAGCCGGCTCCCACTTCTATGGAGCCGGCTCTCACCTACTCTGAGAGCCTTCATCCCCGGTGCGTCGTTTCAGCTCTTGTGCTCCTTCTCCGGCTTATTCTTAACCCTCTGTTAGTTTTTAAAACCAAACTTAGGTGTCATATTAACCCCCAGTAGCATCCCAATGGCTTGATAACAACAATTAAAAACAATTACAGAGATTAAATTTGCTACCGAACTAACTCGCGTTAGGAACAAAACTGAAACTATAATTCTATTCCAACCTCTCTGTTTCTCTTCACAAACTGATCTTAGGAGTCTTATATCAACCCATTAATATCCCCAGGGTTTGTTTACAGAAGATAGAGGCAAGAATCGTAACTAAAATCTCAAAGACTTTAATATGCTTAAATAAACAGAACTGGGAGCAACAATACACGAACTGTAAACAGATTTGAATTCAATGGAAACGAATCATCAACAAGCATACATTAAACACATAAGTTTCATTTACCAATTAGTTAATCCCTAGAGACTATCTAGGTGCACAGAACACGAGCCAAAGGGAAGGAGAAAGAGAAGAACTTGCTTGTACAGTTTTATAAACAGAACCTTGTCGCCGTTGTTCTAAGCTTTCCGGCAACCACTGACTACCTTCTAGCCTCCTCTGGTTCTGATCTAATCCACCAAACACCTCACTTGGTCCTCTCTGTTATTCTCCTTGACAGACCGTTACGATGCTCTGTTCTCTCAACTTCTCTCTTTACTGTATACGGGAATATGGTGAATAGGGTTTTAGAAACCCTCGGCAGACGTATACCCATATATTTATAGAGTTATACCAAAACCCTAAATTAATTTAAAGCCCTAACTAAATCCTAACCGGCCCATAGAACTTAATTAAATCCTGTGTCGGCTAAAGAAACTAAATCCTAACCGGCCCCTAAATTACTTCCTAAATTAAAACCTTTAATAATCAATTAAATAAAATAAAATGCAATTTAAACAAATAAATAGATACCAATCAAATACACGTCACACAGGTAAACAATTAAATAAAATAATTAAACCAAATAATCATGCAAAAATACAACAAAAATAATAAATAAATGCCGAGACTATCCTTTTAAATTAGAGGTATTACACATGATAGATCATTTTATGTTTAAAGTTTGAACTATGCATGCTCTGGATGTTAATTGTTAGAATATCAAATTCTCTAGTGCAATTACATGAATTAATGCTGGGATGTATATTGCTGAAATTTTAAATACTTTTCTGCAATGATATGGATAATGGTTTGGATTGTAAATTACTAGCTTACTATACATGTGTTGTAATTTACAAGGATAAGGAGGATTGTATGCACCGGTATGGGACGGTAACATACTAGGGATGGTTTAGCTCAAAACGCTTAAACCTAACCTATCAGTTTAAAGGAATGGATTGAAAAATATTGAATCCTAATTGTGACTAAGTCAGATCAACTGCAACTAAGTTGAATGGCTTCCTGAATTAATGGATGGTAGTTAAGTCATATCAACTGAATAAGTTGAGTGACTATTGTATGTCATCTTAATAAGTATTTGAATGACATACTCTTGTTTTGGACGGACTTTATATATATGTTTATGGTACCACGAGATGAGCTTGAGTCTCAGAATCGTTGGTTAGGGTGCGTATATGCAGTGGATACGTAGCTGGTTAAAGTAGGTTAAGGTGTACCCTGTTAGGTCTAGGTACTCATGCCCACCTTTGGGTGCGTTTTCGCATGTTGCCTTCTATTCAGGTTGAGACCCCTACTATAGTCCAGTGAATGTCCCGTAGTGTGGATATATATATGTATTGACTAGATAGATATTGTTGAGCTATCTAGGATGTATCTGCGTATCGGATTACTGTTTGGATCGTAGTAGAATAGGACTTGCATGTGGGCCTGACTCACTCTTTATTTTCCAGTTGTTCGTCAGTTCCAGGGTTAGAGCTTGGACGTGCAGAGCAGATACAGACACTCACTCATCCGTTTAGGTAGGACTACTCTCTATGTTTAGCTTTATGTTTCATTTCAGTTATTTCAGTTTCAGTTTTGGATTTTATTAGGGGTCGACAAGGATGGATTCCCGAGTTGTTAAACTTATGAAGTTTTGGATTATTGGATTTTTAATAATTATAGTTTGAGGATTTTTAATTTAAAATTCTTTCAGCGTTATTATTTATTTTCTTCATTATTTTGTAATCCGTGTTAGTTTTAAATTACTTTAATTGTCTGATATCCCTCGGGTTTGGGCCTGGGTTTGATCAACCCGCGTCTCGGATCCGAGGGGTATCGCAGTTGGTATCAGAGCACTCCAGGTTCAAGTGTCTCTAGGGTGTTTCGTATTAAGTCTTCTGCGTAGCGTTTTCTCTTTATTAGAGCTTAAGTTTAGGATTCATTGAATTTCTTGACGGTTCATTTAAACTCGTACTGATGTCTGTCTTTCTATGTTAACAGCATGGTTAACACTGGAAGAGGACAGAACATGAACAATCGACAGAGGAGAGTGGCACGTAGGCAGCAGGAACGCCTACAACGTCAGCAAAGGGAGGAAAAACAGCAAATGCCAGGGTTTTAGGAGGAGCAGGAGGAGGTTCAGCAGGCTCAGGATCAGGTCAGAGATCCAGAGTTTCCTCCTCACATTAATGACCTTATTGCTCGTGCTATAGAAGCAGGGGTAATAGCTGCTTTTTGGAATCAGCCTCAGGTACAGCTGGCACCGTTACTAGCACCGGTTGTTCAGACTGATACTTGGGAGAAGGCTAGGAGTTCTTTCACAAAGGGGAGTCCACTTGAGTTCTCGGGCTCTACCGATGCGAAAGTAGCTCACCAGTGGAAACAGGATATGAAGCGACATCTTCGTTTGGTTCAGTACACGGAGGTTCAGAAGCAGATGCTTGCTACCTTCAAGCTGGTTGGGGATGCACTACAGTGGTGGGAGTCAGTTACCACCGCAGAGGAGAGGATGTCGTTGACTTACGATCAGTTCAGTGCATGCTTTGATGAGAAGTACTTCCCTTATGCAGTCAGGGCAGCCATGAAGATTGAGTTTCTTAATCTGTAACAGGGGAACATGACAGTGACGGAGTATGAGCAGCAGTTCACGCGCTTATCTCTTTTTGTAGCGGAAGAGGTGGATACGGAGGAGAAGAAGCGCAACAGTTTCGTTAAGGGACTGATGTGGTCTATCAAGAGTGCTATTACAGGTAGTCCAGCTTATACTACATATGCTCAGGTGGTAGATGCTGCTCTACAACAATATCATTTGACCGTGGACTTCAGATAGGCCAAGGGTGAGAAGCGGGGTGACAGAGACTCTACTAATCAGTCAGCTGAGAAAGGGAATGGGAACGGACACCGACAGAACGACAAGGGCAGATTCCAGGGACAACAGCCTTGGAAGAAGCACAAGGGTGGTTCAGATGCTCCCAAGGATGTGGTACTTACTCAGCGTCAACAGAATGGGGGACCACAGGCAGGACAGGGTCAGCCACAGGCTAACCGATAGAGGAGGCCATTTGGTACTTTCCAGGGTAGTTGTTACACTTGTGGAGAGTATGGTCATACTTCTTGTAATACCCCTAAATTTAAAAAGGACATAATTGGAATTTTATTTTTTATTTTATTATTCTTAGGTGTTTTCATGACTTTTGTTACGTGGCTTCCTGTTTTGTTGTTTAAATGAATTAACTATTTAATTATAAGCGTGCGTGATGAAGTGGCATTTGAATGTTAAATTAAATGTATTGTTTTTATTTTACTATTTAATTATAAGTGTGCGTGATGAAGTGGCATTTGAATGTTAAATTAAATGTATTGTTTTTATTTTATTTTATTTTTAATTGAACTTGGGCTTGGATATGATTAACGGACTATTTGGATAGTGTAAATGGGTACCGTTTTACCCATGGAAGTATATACATGTATATATATGGGTATATATGTATATAGAGTTAGTTTTAATTACTGGTATTTATTAATAATTAAACTTGAGGTATTAATCATAATTTAATATAGGTTATAATTTTAGGGTTACATATATTCTCACGTTTTTAGCCGACTTACATTATAACTTTTATGGTTGTTTTTCTTTGTCGGATTAAAATTAGAATTAGGGTTTTAGTTTTTCTAAACCTATAAATATATCATTATGTTGACTTAGGGTTTTAAAAAAAAAAATATGTAAACCCTTTTCACGTACCAGAGAGATAGAGAGGAACAGAGCGTAAATTGTGAGACAATAACAGACCATCTTTGGTGAGAGTTTCAACTGTGGATAAAGGATTGGTCAAAGGAGAAGGGAAGATTGAGCAGTAGGAGGCTTGACAGCAGTCATGATCGTCGGAAAAAAACCTAGGAAGACGGCGACAAGGTTTTGATTCCAAAACCGCAAAGGCAAGTTCTTTCCTTTCTCTCTCCCGTTGCCTGTGTTCTGTGCATCTGTAGATAGTCTCTAGGGCTTTAATGGACTAATAAATTGAATCTTAGATGCTTAGTATTTGTTTAATCAATTTTCTGTATGTAGGCGTGAATTAATTTTGTTACAGTTCATGCAAGTTTGGTTTGGTTACAGTGCTTGCTCTTTCTAAGCATGTTGGATCGGTAAATGTTTTAAGTTTTAATTTGATGCAAATTGACTTAAGTTAGGATTTAGGATGGTTTTATATATACTTAGGACTCCTAGGAACAATTTTAAAAACCAACAAAGGGAGTGGAAGTGGCCAGTGCTAAAGCAGATGGTCGAAAAAACGTAGCTGGAGGAGAACAGAGGCTCAGAGGGATGAAGAGCCGGCTCTGGAGATTGAAGAGCCGGCTCCCATCATTCAAGAGCCGGCTCCAAGAAGACATGGAGCCGGCTCCATGCTTGCAAGAGCCTGCTCTTGCATTTTAGAGCAGGCTCTCTCCTATTTTGACGTATTTTAGTGTTTTCTGATTTTCTAGGCACCGTTTGGATGATTTTAATTCTTTCGAATTATGTTGTGAGGGAATTTGGGTTCTTAATTTAAACATCAAGTGTATTTAAACCTCTTATTGCATAGTTTATACATTTACGCTAAAGTGTTAAACAGTAGGAAAATAGACAACTTTTCAGTACTGTTAACGGTTGGAGGAAAGTTAAATTGCGTAGTTTAATTTAGTGATTGACGGATTATAAAACCAGTCATGGGGATGATTTTAGGTGTAAATAGGATTCTTAAACTCAGTATTAAAGATGAACCGAAGGTTGGGAATAGCCGGAGACGAAGCTGAAAGGCGAAACGGAGCAAAACTGGACAGAGGAGGCTCTAAGCCTTTAAGAGCAGGCTCTAAGTTTTTATGGAGTAAGCTCTAAGTTTCTAGAGCAGGCTCTAAGTTTTTATAAAGCAGGCTCCATGGTGTAAAGAGCCTGCTTTATGATTTTCAAGAGAAGGCTCTTTGGTTAGGTTACGTTTGGTTGCAATCTGGAGCTGTCCGGGAACTGTTTGGGCTATGTTTGGAGTTCTAAATTGTTTTAGGGAGTGAACTAACAATTTTAAAAGTAATTTCAAGAGATCTTAAGCTCTCTAATTGCATAAGTTAGCCTATTATAGGAAGGGAATGATCAGTGTGAAAATTAGACAATTCACATACTGTTAACGGTTGGAAGGGAAGTAGTTGTTAAATTTTTAAATGGGTGACTTAAGTAATTATAACATGATTTTAATCTTGTTTTAAGTGCACGTTAGGGTCATTTAATTAATAAATTTGATCTGTGCACACTCGGGAATATAATTGCTGAATTAATAAACCCGTTCTGCAATTATGTAGATTAAGGATAGGAAATTACTTGCTTGTTCTATTATGGCAATTTAATGAATTATAACATGTTTCTAATTTTTGTTTTAAATGCACAGTAGAGTCTTTTAGTTAACAGATTGGACCTGTGCATGCTTTGGATTTTTATATTACTGAAACATCAATTTTCCTGCAATTACATGAGTAAAAGGTTTGCTTTAAATTGCTGAATTATTAGATACACTTATCTATAATTAATTGGATGATGGTTTTCAACTGGATGATGGTTTTGGACTTAAATTGCTAAACTAAAACAAAGGTTTTGTAATTTACATAGGAGTTAACTTGGACTTAATTGAAGAATTAATTGCATATTTTCTGTCAATTATATGAATGGATTCTGGATTTTAAGTTGACGAACGATTAAGTTTTGTCTCGTCAATTTCATGGATATTGTCATGGATATTTAGTTGATAAACTGTTCCAATTTTGTTTTATCAGCTACATGGATTTATATGGATTGTATTTGGTGTACTGATTGATTTAATGCATCATTTACGGATCATATGCATGGTATGTACCGGTATGGGACGGTGACATACGGAGGGACGGATTAGATCAAAACGCTAATTCCAACCCATTCATACATACGGAATGGATTAACTAAAACAGTTGAATCCTACATGGTTTCATGTCCTGTAAACTAAAACAGTTGAACGACATATTGGATGGTTGTTTATATTTTCAGTTAATAGGAATGATAGGGATTTAATTAAAACATTTAGATCCTAATTATATGTTGTGTTTTGGCGACGAATAGTTGACCGGCTCAACATTATATTTGGATGGGATGTATATACGCTTAATTTATGTTAGTCTGTGCGACTGAACAAGCTGAACGACTAGCTGGATTTCTTATGGTTGGATAGGATCGGACTTTATATATATAATTATGGTACCGCGATTTGAGCTTGAGTCTCATAGTCGACGGTTAGGGAGCGTATATGCAGTAGAATGCATAGCTAGCTATGTTGGTTGAGGTATACCCTGTTAGGCTTAGGTAGTCATGCCCACTCAGGTGCGTTTTTGCATGTTGCCTTCTATTCAGGTTGAGACCCTCAGCATAGTCTAATGAGAGTCCTGTAGTGTGGTTATATGTATATATCTATTTACGGACTATATAGATATGGTTGAGACATCTATGATGTATCTGCGTATCGGGTCTCTGTTTGGATTGTAGTTAGGATAGAACTTATTCGTGGGCCTGACCCACTATTATTTTTCAGGTAACGGATGGTTCCAAGTCTTAGATCTTGTTCATGCTGAGCAGAGATGACTTCTCATTCTTCCAACGACATAAACGATTCCTGTATGGTTTAGCATTGGATTCTTTTTCGGTGGTTCATTTCTCAGTGATGTTTTTATTAGGGGTCCACCAGATGGATTGCCGAGTTGTATTAGAAATGGAGAATTTGGATGTATCAGAATAATTCTTTATTAATTTAATTTTATTCTGAGGTTTCAATATTTGGTTTATCATTCTAGTTTCTTTTCAGCAATTTTTTTTTTATTTATTCCTGTTTCCTTAATTGTATTCTGTGTTTGTTTATTGCTAATTTGTTTGATATCCTCGGGTAGTCGGGCGTGGGCCTGGCCAACTTGTATCCGGAAATCCGGGGGTATCACACTTCTAGGCAGTGTCCTACATTTAGACAAGGACAGGGACAAAGATAGGGGCAGGGACAGCATGTGCAGCAGGGGTAAAGGGCGCCAGTGCCTCTACCAGCTCCACAGGTTCCTCGGATTCAAGGACAGACTTATCCGGCATTACCGGCACCACCGCAGCTTCAGGAACAGGCACCGCAGCAGCTACATTATGGCAGGGTGTACAACCCTAAACCACAGGATATGCAGGCACCTTAGGCTGTTGAGGGTAAGTTTCCTATACATGGTTTTCATGGACGTGTTTTATTTGATACGGGTGTTACACACTCATTTGTAGTTAGGACTTTTGTTGTTCTATCTAGGATGAGGACGATGGTATGCACTAAACCTCAGGGTATTTCTACACCATTGGGCGATACAGCTTTTATACATGAGAGTGATGGGCCTGTGACACTAGATATTGGTAGACTCAGATTTCTAGCCAACCTATTGGTCCTGGACATGCACACTTATGATGTGATACTTGGGATGGATTAGTTGTCTCACTACCATACCCAAGTTAATTGTTTTGATAGGTCTATTGTGTTTACCATACCTGGTTAGGACATGTATGTTATCGTTATATCGCGTTCTAGCGGAGGCATTAACACCTATTTGTTCCATGTGGAGGAGGAAACGGAGGAGGGGACTACTGTGCCATTGGATAACATACCGATTGTACAAGAATTCCCAGATGTATTTTAGGAGATTCTAGGGTTGCCACCTAGTCGCGAGATCGATTTTGTGATAGACTTAGATCCAGGCACTGCGCCTATTGCTAAGGCACCCTATAGGATAGCACCAGTGGAGATGAGAGAGCTGAGGGATCAGATTCAGTAGTTACTCAGTCAGGGTTTTATACATAGGAGTACATCACCTTGGGGAGCACCGGTTCTATTTGTGAAGAAGAAGGATGGTTCGCTTCGCCTGTGTATAGATTACAGGGAGTTGAACAAGGTTACTATTCGTAACAAGTACCCTCTACCCAGGATCAATGATTTGTTTGATCAGTTGTGGGGAGCCACATACTTTTCTAAGATTGATCTGTGTTCTGGGTATCATCAACTGAGGGTTAGGGAGTAGGATGTTCCTAAGACAACGTTTCTCACGAGATATGGTTCTTATAAGTTTCGTATCATGCCGTTTGGGACGACTAATGGACTTGCAGTATTCATGGATTTAATGAACAGAGTCTTTCAGGCTTATTTGGATCAGTTTGTCATTGTCTTTATTGATGATATCTTGATCTATTCTAAGTCTGAGGACGACCATGCTAGACATCTTCGTATAGTCTTGCAGACGCTTCGTGAGCACAAGTTATATGCCAAGTTCGAGAAGTGTGAATTTTGGCAGCGTGAAGTGAAGTTTCTGGGTTACGTGGTGTCAGAAAGGGGGATAGCGGTTGATCCAGCCAAGGTTTCAGTTGTGGTAGAATGGGGACAGCCTACTTCACCTACCGAGATTCGGAGTTTTCTCGGTTTGGCAGGATATTATTATCGGTTCATCTAGGGGTTCTCCAAGATAGCAGGACCATTCACTCATCTGACTAAGAAGGGTGTACAGTTCGTGTGGGATGAGCACTGTCAACGAGCTTTTGATGAGCTGAAAAGGAAGTTAACTTCTACACCGGTTCTGGCTACTCCACAGAGAGGGATAGAGTATCTTATCTACACGGATGCTTCGTTGCAGGGTCTTAGATGTGTTTTGATGCAGGAGGAGCGATCGATTTCTTATGGGTCTTGGAAGCTTAAGCCTCACGAGCTTAATTACCCAACACATGATTTGGAGTTGGCAGCAGTGGTCTTTGCCTTACGGATCTGGAGGTATTATCTGTTGGGTGAGTCCTTCAGACTATTCAGTGATCACAAGAGTCTGCAGTATTTGTTCACTCAACGGGAGCTGAATATGAGACAGCGCCGATGGTTGGAGTTTGTGAAAGACTATCATTTCTCTATCTAGTATCATCCAGGGAAAGCGAATGTGGTGGCAGATGCACTCAGTTGCTGACCTGTTGGTAGTCTTTCTGTTCTATTCACCGCTGAGTGGAAGGCTTTGAAGAATGTGGATGAGTTGTCGGATGCTTTTATGGCTTGCATGGTGGTTACACCTTCCATCGTTCGCAAGGTTTTGCAAGCACAACTCACCGATCAGCAATGCATTAATAAGGTTACAGAGATAGCTTTCGGAGAGGTTCTATTCTACTATGTTGGGGCTGATGGAGGTTTGAGGTACAAGGGACGGTTAGTGGTACCTTCTGCTAATGATTTGAGGAAGGATGTGATGACTGAAACTCACCACTCTGAGTTCTCTGTTCATCCAGGAGGCGATAAAATGTATCAGGATATGAAGCGGCAATTTTGGTGGGCAGGTATGAAGAGGGACATTGCTCCTTTTGTCTCACGATGTAGTACTTGTCAGATGGTTAAGATTGATCATCAAAGGCCGCCAGGAGCTCTACAGCCACTACCGATACCGGCGTGAAAATGGGAAAGCATTTCTATAAATTTTGTGGAACAATTGCCAAATTCTTTCAAGGGGCATAATTCCATATGGGTCATTGTGGATAGCTTGACCAAGTCAGCTCATTTCTTGCTTATTTGCACTGACTACACTTCGGAGCAGTTGGCGAGGCTTTACATTTCAGAGATGGTAAAGCTACATGGCATTCCATTATCTATTATATCGGACAGGGATTCAAGCTTTGTATCTGAATTTTGGAAGAGTTTTCAGCAGGCCTTGGGTACAGAGTTGCACCTTAGTACTGCTTATCATCCTCAGACTGATGGACAGACTGAGCGGGTGAATCAGATTATGGAGGATATGCTTCGGTCGTGTGTTCTTGATTTCAAGGGCCATTGGAAGGATTATTTGCCACTTGTGGAGTTTGCTTATAACAATAGTTTCTAGAAGACTATCCGGATGGCACCATTTGAGGCTTTATATGGCTGACCGAGTCGATCGCCTATTTGTTGGATGGAGGTTGGTGAGAGCAGATTCTTGGGTTCTGAGTTCATCAAGGATACTTCCGAGAATATAGCTCTTATACGAGATCGCAAGCATATTGCCCAAAGTAGGCAGAAGAGCTATGCGGATCGTTGCACTCGTGCTTTGGAGTTTCGGGTTGGGGATCAGGTTCTTCTCAAAGTATCTCCTATGAAGGGTGTTATGCGCTTTGGGAAGAAAGAGAAGTTGTCTCTGCAGTTTGTCGGTCGATTC
Source organism: Cornus florida (assembly GCF_030987335.1). Lineage (NCBI taxonomy): Eukaryota > Viridiplantae > Streptophyta > Magnoliopsida > Cornales > Cornaceae > Cornus > Cornus florida. The sequence goes on from NW_026775578.1 coordinate 32,228,778, forward strand.
ATAATTACGGATCATGTTGGGGCTGTTGCTTATCGGTTGGCACTTCCGGATAACTTGGATTGCGTTCATAACGTGTTCCATGTTTCCATGTTGCAGAAATTTCTGTGAGATAAAGATCGGTATCAGCATATCGATGTTGGGAAGATTGAGTTGCAGCCAGATGCAACCTATTTGGAGCCGCCATGTAGTATTGTAGACCGACGGGATCAGATTCTTTGTAATAAGGTTATTCCCTTGGTACGTGTTCAGTGGAGTCATCACAATGAGGCTGAGTCCATTTGGGAACGGGAGGATGTCATTCGCTCGCAGTTTTCTGAAATATTGGAAGAAGGTAAGAGCGAATTCCGAGGACAGAATTCCTTTTGTTAGGGGGGAAGAATGTAATACCCCTAATTTTAAAAGGATAGTCCTGGTATTTAATTAATTGTTTAATTGTATTTTTAATTGTTTAATTGTTTTGTTTTAATTGTTTAATTGTGTATTTGCTTATTTATTTGCTTAGTTGAGTGAATTGTGTTAATTGTGTTAGTTAATTAAATAATTTATTTGCTTAGTTGAGTGAATTGTGTTAATTGTGTTAGTTAATTAAATAATTTATTTGCTTAATGGTATTTGTGTTATTTAATTAAATTATGTGTTTTTTTTTAGTTAATGGTTTATTATATTCTTTATTTAATTTAGATGAATTAAATGTTTTAATTGTTTTAGGGTTTTGTTTTAGATATCACGTTTTTGTATAGCCGACTTTTAATTAGCTTGAGATTAGGATTAGGTTTTCATTGGGGCTTATATATAAGCTTGTATAAGTCTGCTAGGGTTAGAGAAAACCCTATTGACGTACTTAGTATATTGAGAGAAAACAGAGTAAGGTTGTGAGAGGCAGAGAGGAACCGAGAGTGGAACTTGGGTAATTAACAAAGCAATTCAAGGAGTAAGGAACATGGTTATTTCTCGGTGGAACCAAAGCACTGGAGGTATAGAACTACAGCCTAGGACATTGACGGAAAGTTCAGAGACGTGGATTAGAGTTTAAAATCTGAAATTCAAAGACAAGTTTTTGTTCCTCTCTTTCCCTTTAATCTGTGTTCTGTGCATGCCTAACTAGACTTCAAGAGCTTAATTCATGCTAAAAACATAATAATCATGTATGTTTAATTGGATTAAAACAGAGAGTTTCAGATTTTATATGCTTTTTCATGATTTCTCTATTTCTTAGATCTTTATGCATGAATTATGGTTTAATTTGAATCTTTGTCTGCTAAATCATTTAAAATAATTTATTATGGACATATGGGACGTAGGTTGAAGTTTGGAGACCTTAACAATGGAGTTTTAGGGTTACAGAGGCTGAACAGACAAAGAAGACGACCTCCGCACTAACTTAGGGGGCTGAGTTTGTAACTTAGGGGGCTGAGTTGGTAACTTAGGGGGCTGAGTTGGTAACTTAGGCTGCTTAGTTGTAACTTAGGCGGCTGAGTTGGGATTTTTGGTTTCAAACGCCCAGATTTGTTTTAAAACCTATTTTAATTAAATCAAATGGGTTAAATGGACTAGGGAAGGTTCTAGAGTGTATAATACATCTCTTAGGCCTAAGGAATTGGACAAAATGGATTTGAAAATAATTTTATAAATTATTTAAAGGATGAATCAGTATAAAATCATACAGCTTAGTATACTGATAAGGGATGGAAAGAACCAAATTGCTTAGTTAAATTTTGGGTAACATAATAGATTGTAATAAGATTATAAATCTTATATTTGGATGCATGATAGATCATTTTATGTTTAAAGTTTGAACTATGCATGCTCTGGATGTTAATTGTTGGACTATCAAATTCTCTAGTGCAATTACATGAATTAATGCTGGGATGTATATTGCTGAAATTTTAAATACTTTTCTGCAATGATATGGATAATGGTTTGGATTGTAAATTACTAGCTTACTATGCGTGTGTTGTAATTTACAAGGATAAGGAAGATTGTATGCACCGGTATGGGACAGTGGTATACTAGGGATGATTTAGCTCAAAACGCTTAAACCTAACCTATCGGATTAAAGGAATGGATTGAAAAATATTGAATCCTAATTGTGACTAAGTCAGATCAACTGTGACTAAGTTGAATGGCTTCCTGGATTAATGGATGGTAGTTAAGTCATATCAACTGAATAAGTTGAGTGACTAACTAGTTTGTATATTGTATGTTATCTTAATAAGTATTTGAATGACATACCCTGGTTTTGGACGGACTTTATATATATGTTTATGGTACCACGAGATGAGCTTGAGTCTCAAAATCGTTGGTTAGGGTGCGTATATGCAGTGGATGCGTAGCTGGTTAAAGTAGGTTGAGGTGTACCTTGTTAGGTCTAGGTACTCATGCCCACCTTTGGGTGCGTTTTCGCATGTTGCCTTCTATTCAGGTTGAGACCCCTACTGTAGTCCAGTGAATGTCCCGTAATGTGGATATATATATGTATGGACTAGATAGATATTATTGAGCTATCTAGGATGTATCTGTGTATGGGATTACTGTTTGGATCGTATTAGAATAGGACTTGCATGTGGGCCTGACCCACTCTTTATTTTTCAGGTGTTCGTCAGTTCCAGGGTTAGAGCTTGGACGTGCAGAGCAGATACAGACACTCACTCCTCTGTTTACGTAGGACTAATCTTTATGTTTAGCTTTATGTTTCATTTCAGTTATTTCAGTTTCAGTTTGGGATTTTATTAGGGGTCCACAAGGATGGATCCCGAGTTGTTAAACTTATAGAGTTTTGGATTATCGGATTTTTAATAATTATTGTTTGAGGATTTTTAATTTAAAATTCTTTCAGCATTATTATTTATTTTCTTCATTATTTTGTAATCCGTGTTCGTTTTAAAATACTTTAATTGTCTGATATCCCTCGGGTTTGGGCCTAGGCCTGATCAACCCGCGTCTCGGATTCGAGGGGTATCACATTTATCCTCCCCAAAATCTCTATGGAATCATAAAAATCTCTGGTTACCATATGTAACGACAGTTACCACCTCCTATAAGAAGGAAACGATATCATTTTGGATCGAGGAGAATCTCGCTTTAACAACTACTACCATTAATGTTTCTATAAAAGAAGTGATCGGTCAACCTAAAAAGGAACACAATAAATTTCATATTTAATCCTTATCCGATATTGGGTCATCAAGTACTAACTTGACCGTCGGAGTGCACCCGACCGGCACTACGCTGGTTGTCACTTCTCTTTTGTCTTGCAGGAAACACCGTGCTTCGGACCGTACAGATTTTTGCATCAACAGTTGAGTTGTTGATGCAAAAATCTTCGCGACTTGGAACGACGGCGTTTACCTGGAAAACAAAGGGACGTCACCTCGAATGGCATCGGTGGGGTGCCAGCGACCCTCCGATGATCAAGTTAGTACTTATAATCGTATTACATAATAATTATGTATATCATGTTTAGGGGTTTTTTCATGTACCTTCTTTAACGGCTTGGTGCCCTATTTATGGCTGTCGACTGGAATCAAATTGGTCCCGTGGAAAATCTACTTGTGTGAGATCAGAGGAGATCGTTTGTTGCCAGATTTGTCGGGAATATGATTTACTCCTTTGACTTTCTCAAATTGTGCTAAGGTTATCCTCACCTTATTGAACCACGTCGTTATTCATAATCCGAGATAAGAAATGTCATCATTCTTATCCGACGGAAATCTTTATCTCCCATAACGAAATATGTCGAAGAGGTCTACCTGCTGGTCAAGGTAGGTTATTTTTCCCTATCATATATATATATATATATATATATATATATATATATAAACATTTATGGACAATGCTTAACTACTTCACCCTACTCACCCCTTATGTGTTCCAATAACAAAATAACAGATCAATTTTAATAACAAAATCAGCAAAATAATAATAATATAAAAACAAAGCCGAATCGACCAGTTTTAATTGGGTAAGTCTTTACTCTCTCATTTTTCATCGATTCCCAACCTACGCCCTTCCCTCTTTACCGTTCTTCTTCCTTCTTCTTCTTCTTCTTCTTCTTCTTTTTTTTTTTTTTTTTTTTTTTGGGCTCAAACAGTAAGCCTTAAAAGCTACTCACTGGTGAACTCGATTACAGAGTATTGTAATGTTTGGATGTGAACTCGATCAATCTCATCATTGTCATCTTCACTGATACTGAGAAGGGTATGCAACACATCATTGGTCTTGATGTAACCATGAAATTTAATCATCTCCAATCGTTTATTGATCATACTATCCATGAACCCAAACAACTTCCCAAGATGAATCTCCATTCTACTTCTTATACCTTGTAAATCAAACTTTCCAAGGACAGGGAAGTAATCGGCCAAATTGGGTTTTCCAGCCTCTTCCATCCAGTCCTGAACTGATTCCTTGATCTCTCGTGCCATATTAGAACTTGGGTCAATCCAATTCACAGAAAATATGGTGTTTGATAACAGTTTAAGGCTAGTTCTAAATGCAGCTTGTCCTATATCCACTGCAACTCCTGATTTGGAACAAGAGTGAATAAAGTCAATGAGATTTGTGGGGTTGGTTGTTGAGTTAATGAATGTTTCCGATAACTGGAAGTGGTGCCGGTCCCGGTGGAAGCTTGCCGGGACTAGTTTTGGTTCCATTTGCAATTGATAGTAGGCGTTGAACCAAAGTCCTGATAAACAGAACACATGGACCATACTTCACTTTCTAAACCATGTTCATGGTTGCTTACTTATTTTAAAAGGTTGGAAAAATAATGGACTAATAAATGATATCAGTCAAAAAATAAAAATAAAAATAAAAAAAATAAAAATAAAGAAGAAGAAGAAGAACAACAACAGTGGAGAGAATAGAGTTACCCAATTAAAACGAGTCAATTTGACCTTTTATTTATTTATTATTATTTTGTTGATTTTGTTATTAAAACTGATGTGTTATTTTGTTATTATAATACATAAGGAGTGAGTAGGGTGAAGTTACTCACCAGTCATTGTCCAACATTTATATACTAGTATAAATTTAATATCATAGTAATTGGATGAAGCGGGAAGCTAATTGAGAATTATATTAATAGGATCACAATTTGTAGGACGAAAGTGAAAAATTAGCAATTCTAAAATTTTGGTTGAAACGCGACCTATTGCACTCGCAAAGCTTGCGAATATTGATTAAACCATCCATATGGGCACTGATAACATATTTGTTAAATTTTTAAATCATTAAGATTACTACTATCGATTTTTTAAAAGAAAAAAATATAAAAATTTCATAAATTGATAATGTCATTATTTTGATTGCAATATGAATATTATATGTTGGGACTCTAACTTTCATACTTTACTTTAAGAAATAGAGGAAATAATAGTTGATGGGCTTTCACGCCAACTTCGAATCTTCGATGTGTATATATATATATATATATATATATATATATATATGATTATTATTATTATTATTTATTATTATTATTATTTTTTTGTGAAATTTATTCATACTTAATATTGCGGAAAATATGAAAAACAAGTTACTCGTTATTCATGTTCAAAACTAATATTTGCGTTCTATGCAACAATGCACTGGAATCCCATGACCATTTGCTTTTCAACTGCTCCTTTGTCAAGTTGTGGGTTTCACATTTTGTCACCAATTTGAGGAAGGTTAATAGCATGGATGGCTCACAACTGGAGAGGGAATTCCACCACTGACAGCAATGCAGTCTCTAAAATGGCTCTATTATCCCTCCTCTACAACATTTGGACAGAAAGGAATAGGAGGATTTTTCAGAAGAAATGGCTCTCAGCAAAAGCAGTTATCCACCAAACACTTGATGCAGTGCGTACTAAACTCTTGTCTTCCCCCTTCAAAGATTCAGCCAATGCAAGAAAAATCGCTGATGAATGGGATTTGCCTACTGTCATTGGCCCACCACCGGAACCACCAGATCAATAGCCAGCGACGCGCCGGACGCAATAGAGGTGGGAATTCACCATGTTATTGACGGTTTCCTTTTCTGTTAGCTTTCTTGGGCTGGGCTCTTTGTTCATGCTATGTTGCATTTATTTGCCTGGCTTACTTCAAGCCTGGGCTTACTATTCATGTAATATTGCTATGGGCTGTACATGTTTTCTTATATATAAATTTGAATTTTTCAAAAAAAAAAAAAAAAAAAAAAAAACTAATATTACTCATTTCACAATTTATAATTTTGGGATGAGTAACTCATCATTCATGATCAAAACTAATGTTACTTGCATTTTTTTTTTCTTTGCACTGAAAAAAGATGACAAACCTAATATTTTGCATGACTTCTCTCTATTTGGTATTATTTCTGTTCAGAATATATTTAAAACCAAGTAAGATTTAGCTTATATGTCTTTCTAATTTTAATTTAGGTTTTATGTGCACAAATTATTTTCACTTAAGATGTTGGAGTAAACTGAGTCTTGGGGTACACTTTTGGTGCATTGTGCCTTGATTTTGTACCGCAGGATTGTTGATGTGTTGTTTTCTTTCTTCCTCTTCATTTTTGCAGTTAACTCAGGTACGCATAGCATTATTTAAATATATTAGAGCCATATCTAGGGCGTAGGTGCATTTCAGTTGCTGCTAAACTATAAAAAGTTAGAAAGTGATATCAATCCAATTTTCTAACGTCAAATCTATGGTCTCAGATGTAAATAGAACGTTGCAAGTGGTTTGTTTTTTTGATTTTTCTAGTACTTATTTATATTGAATTACTCATTTTTATTTAAGCTGGCACACTGTTAGCTGACATTGATTATGTTGGATTGTTTGAATGCTTAAGAAAAAACTTTGATTTTTCATTTTTGTGTGACTAATATAAGGCAGACATATATAATATGTAAAAAGCAAAAATTTATTTTATAAGCAAATACTATTTTAGAAAATATAACATTTACTCATTAAATCAATAATTAAAAATATGTAGACCATTAAACAAGAAAACAAAATTTATATTAAGTTCAAGATAATTTTTTTTTTGGAGGCTACAAAACCAAAAGTTAAAATTTTCTAGCAGTTAGAATCAATTGTAAAAATCAGGGGTCTCGTGTCCTATTAGTATATCTTCTACCTCCAAAGTAAAGCAAAAAGAAACTAAAAATTAGGACATAATTTTGTGAAAAAACACAGCCACATATACCAAAAGAGTCCCAGCCAGGCAAGGCCCACACTAGCCCAGAATCAGCTAACTAACAAATTAACCAAAAGAACAGGGCAGAGACCAGAGAGCATCAATGGAGAGAGATATGTAAAGGAGTAGAAGGAGTTAGAGTGGGATCGTTCGTAGAATGAGCTAGGAAGATTCTAGTCAGCCGCAATGGTCGCCGCGAAGGGGCATTTGCACCATTTGATCAAGAATAGTTGACGTACAAAATTAACAAAATTGCATTCAAGGTTGTCATTGGAGTGAGAATTTGTTGTGGAAAATCTTCTTGTTCCCCTCCTTCCCACATGGTAGATAAACCTAGTAAGAGTAAGCTTATCTACCTAGTAAGAGTAAGCTTCTATGTTAAGACGGGTGGTGTGGAGCTTGATAAATATTGTACATCAAGGTCTAACATTACGGTACAGAGTCCCTCTCTGAAGGTGAGGGTTTCGACCCTCTACCCGAATTTTTTGAGAGTGTATTTTGATAATTTTCGCACTTATTATGTTGTTCTTGTGTAAGGGTATTTATTCATTCTGAAATATTTGTATCTAGTATCCATTACTATTTTTTATCATCATAATAAAATCCCTACAACCCTTGGACGTAGTCTTAGTTTTGAATGAACGAATAAAATCTGTACGTTCTTATTGTGTATTTAATCAATTTTTATGCTTAATTTTGCAACAGTGCTAAACTTCAATTTCTGTTTCTAATTCCACGATGTTCAAATTAGGAAATCATTTCAAGAGTTAGAGTTGACATAGAATCCACACTTGTCATATAGGTGATTCTAAAATCTAAATGAATTTAGAGTAAGGGCATTAATGTAGGAGGCACTCATGAGTTTTTGCAGCACCCACACAAAATGCACACATTTGGTTGCATCAAATAATCTATTCAAGGGTGTTAACTTGGCTTGGTTGGTAGAGCTCCCAAACAGGTCTACCGGTGTTTAAGTGCCTCGCCGAATTTGTGAGGATTAAAAAAAGAAAAAAAAATATCCATAAAACTTTTTTGTTTTATGAATGACAATAAATTTTGTTTTGAGTTTCATGTTTGTTGCGTCTAAGTTGTGAGAAATCTTTGAGTTGTTACTTCTAAGTTGATTGATTTATCTGCTTATTTGACGTCACTTTAGTGGGTAACTCAAAATTAACGGCAGTCATGAATCATTTGCAATCACAAGAGTCATTTACAAATAAAACCTAATAAGCAAATACAACAAATAAACAATAGTCAACAGAAATTAAGAAAATAAATTTTACATGACTAATTATTTATCATATATATGTGTGTGTGAATAAATAAATAATACAAACATTTATATGATGGTATACTGTAATTTTTTTTAAATTTTATGGGGAGGTCGGTGGGTTGGGGGTAAGTATTAATGTTATAGATTTAATATAATAATAATTGGTATCCTTCATATTCTAAGTACGGAATTGACTAAGCAAGAAGAAAGTGGAATATTATTGATAACTTTAAAAATTAGTTCAACAGTACATTAACTTATACTCCTCAAATAGTCCAAAGTAAAAATATATATATATATAGTCCAATTTGGCACTGTTTAAAAGAAAAACAAAAACCGGTAAAATAGAGGCTTATATGATGAAATTTGGCTGAAACGCGACATTTTTCATTAGCAAGTCAAAACAGACCACCAACATTTTTGTCAAACTAATTTCTTGCCAAACTTATATTTTATTTGTTGAAGTTTGATTTAAGCAGTCATTAAGATTATGGTTTCAAAACAATTATTAAAAATTTTCATGATTTTATATTAATGTCACCATTTTAGTTACAATATCAATCTATATTTGTACCTTTTTATTTTTATTTTTATATATATATATAGGAAATTCCCATACTCATTTGTAGTACCAGCCCTCACCTTTCACTTTTAAGACACATAAAAGACATGTGCACAATCTGTTTTTAGTTAATTTTCTTATATCTACGCATTATTTTGTAAATGAATTTGGCATGAGTAACTCATTATTCATTACCAAAACTAAAGTTGTTTTGCATTTCTTTTTATTTAATTTTTTGTTTTCTTCTAATTGCATTTGTGATGAGCAAAAAAATCGCAAACTGCATGAATTTTACCCATTAGTATTATTTTAGTTAACAATATTCTTGAATTAGCTCATATATCTTTTTAATTTTAATTTAGAAGTATTTGCAGAAATTAATTTCACTTGAAATGTTGGAGTAAACTGAAAAAATGAAGGTGATCCATTTATTGTTGGAGAGATATATAAGAAATAACAGACGGGAGATGAGAAATATGTGAGAAATATGCCGGGAAATAAATGATACCCCACCAATTTCATCCAGTAATAGTTATTCAATTCATTCTAATTTTCATTGAGTAAATTTCAAAATCTCCCGAAAATTGGTTTCAAGTATTGTGAAGATATATTAAAATATTTGATGGTAAGTGATTTACAACTTGATTTTTTGAGATTTTAATTTTAACTCTTTTTTTTTTTTTTGTGAAATTTTAAGTAAATGAATTTTAACTTTAGGATGAGTACCTGATTAATCTTGACCAAAAGAGATATTCCATTATTCATGACGAAAACTAATGTTGTTTGCATTTTTTAAAAAAATTATTTTTGTCACGCACACATAAAAAACACAAAATACGTAATATTTTGCATGACTTATGCCTATTAATATTATTTCATTTCACAATATTTTGCAAAAATCTAATATTTTGCATGAATTCTGCCTATTAATATTATTTCATTTCACAATATGTTTTAAAGTTGATCCAGATTTAGTACATATGTTTTTCTAATTTCAATTTAAAAATATTTACAGAAATTAACTTTACGTTAAGATGTTGGAGTAAACTGAAACAATTTAAAAATTCAAAGGCATTCAAACAACAAGAAAAAAATTCCTATAGAAATATAAAAGTTTAGGGAAACCAACAATTCGCCAACAATTACCCAAAACGTAATTGTCGTCTTATTAACCTCTTTTAATTTATGTTAGATTACCACTTGTATCACACTGAAATCTCTGTAACTTAAATGAACGTTTTTGCTCCTCATTTCTCATGAGGAATTTTTAGATGTTATTGGTACAGTTAGTTTGAATATATAAAATTAAGATATAAGTATAATACCAACAATAGTAAACCTTGTATCCATCAAAATTTACGCGGAGCAGTAAATTGAGAATATTTCTTCTAGGATATATATATATATAGGGTGCCCAACAAAGATTTGAACATTTATTTTGCACTGTAACTAACAAAAAGTGAAAACGGAGCGTTATTGGCTTGAAACATTTGGTCATTATTTTGTGAATATCTTTGGAATGAGTAACTCATATTCATGACAAAAACAAATGTTCCTAACATTTTTTTTTGGTCATTCACAGATAAAGAACTCTGTCAAATTGCACCTCGTACTTGTTAAACTTGCTATTTATTTATTTGATTCTAAATTGTTAATGTAGAAGAAGATGTTGTTGACAACAAGAAAGAAATCGAATAATGCAGAGTTGAAGATTGCAAATGTTAATGTTGAGATAACTTAAGTTTGAAAAACTTTTAAACGTTAAATAAGATTATATATATCTCTGTTGTAACTCTATAAATATAGAATATGGAATCTGCAATCTTATCTTTTGGTTCAGAGCCCTTTCAATATTTATAGACTTACAATTGAGAAAAATTTGTTCCGATTGGCATGCGTTTTGTTTTTACTGTTTTTATTTTTTACAGTGTTGATTTTGGCAACAAAAACATGTTTGGTGCGACTTTATTTTATTTTATACAGTGCTAAAACACTTCGTGAACCATGACCCAAAACCAAAATACCAAAAAATTATTTTTTCTTATTTTGACAACTGTTCATGGCTCAAAACCATAACAATAGCCCAACACGAGCCCTAACATTTTTGTTTCCAAACGTGCTTTAGATTTTTTTTCCAAAACACTCATACCATAAAAACATTATTTCTATTTTAGCCAAAAATAAAACACCTAAAACAAAGCGCATGCCAAACGGGTTCGATACGGTGCGAGTTTGTGCAATGCTAAAATATGTAAAAAATATCAAATTGGTACAAAACAAAACAAAATATTTTTTTACCAAATATGTTTTTCTAAAAATACTACTCCAGTACCAAATCAAAAATAAAAGCACCAAAAACAAAACTAGTACCAAGCAGACTTTAAATCTTTATCAAGAGAAAATGTCAAAGTTATTGTCACTGGTGCTCATTTCTTATTACTTGATTCTAAACATCCTAAACATACATGCGTCACTTGTAATATAATTTTTAACTCTTTAAAGAAAAACTTTTAAGTTTTTTCACCTAAAAACTAATATCAGTAAAAATTAGATACAAAGTTGTCACCATAATTCAAACACCACACGAAGTTAGTTGATTTGAGTTGGCCATAATTGTGTTGCTATCCAGTATCCACGCTCATAAGTCATGAGTATTGATTGATCAAAAATGGATCTCGGTGTTGTCGAAACAGGCTTGACCCCTCAATTGGTTTTATTTTTATTTTTTTTATTGATCAAATTAATAGTTGAATTGACATTCAAACAACTTTATTTATCCAATTTTTTTTTTTTTTTTTTTGCCTATTTAACTTATTTCTATAAACATTACTTTCGAACATATTTAGTGGAGGAAGGATTTCAATCTACATAACACCTCTCCCTGTACGAACATTTGAGAGTATCATGTTAGAACTTTTGATGAAATTTGTTTCATATAAGTAATCAATAGGTGCCTATGTGGAGGATTGGTTAGAAACGGTTAATAAAATGTAAGGATGCATTGAATTACAATATATACGTGAATTGGTGTATTGGTTGAAAAGGTACAATCGAATAAATATAACGTATTCAATATGAATCATTGCAATCTATTGGAATAGATGTGTCTAGTGGTGAACAAACATCATGTGAACCGTTGCAACCTATTAGAGTAGATCTATCTATTGGTGAACAGATACCATGTGAACCATTGCAACCAATATGAATGGTTGTGTCCAGTGATGAATAAATATATATAAATAGTTGTGTCCAGTGATGAAGAGACACATATAAATAGTTGTGTCCAATGATAAAGAGACACATATGAATGGTTGTGTCCAATGATAAAGAGACACACCCAATCCGAATAGGCACTTCTATTTCTATAAATTTGGGTTGCCATTTGTTTTTGTTCAATTAAATTTTTTTTCTCTCTCCCTCTGTAGACTTGAACCCAACCCAAGTGGGTTCAAACCATAGGTCAAGTGGTCCGAGCCACTTAGGCCCTAATCCAATTTCATCAAACCATATTAAGATTGGCCCGAACCATTTGGTTCGGATTGCATCCAATTTAGCATTTATATTGCATAGATGCATTTTTGAGTCAGAGAGAGTATTACACGGAGGAGGTTCGCCATATCCATGAGTTTGCAGTGCTGCTACTGGTAGATGTAGACCGTTGTATCCTGGGAGATAGACACTACTGAGTTCGTTAGCACCATAGCTGGACTAATCTGTCTTAAGGACATAATATTAAATACTAGCCTCGGTCTAAGTTCTTTATTTATTATTTATTAATTTATTTTGCATATTTAATTAAATATATAGTTACATATTTAATTAATCATTTCTTAGTATATTGTTAATTATCTCATAACATATTAGTATACAGATTGTCATATCTTAAATGTCACACGAAGCATATATTTTACCAACATATGACTCTATCACTAATGTACGAAAATTTGAGACAGGGGTTTGAATGGATATTTTTAGACAATTATATATATTCTTATCAAGAAAAGAAAAAAAAAGAATTATTACAAGTGTGTGATGCGTTTTAATATGTTAATTTAATTTGTTTCATTTTTTTTGCACGACAAGTTAGATTTTCCAAACTAATAAGAATAGAATGAATCATATTTTTTAGACCAACAAATGCTGGGAATATTCTTCTTGGCTTTGCTTGTAAACAAATGTTACGCAATAAATCGCTAACACGAGAATGACAATGGCTATGAGAAAGTAACATTCAGAAAAATAAATTTACATGACTTTTTTTATTTATTTATTGAAATTGTATATAAAAATAAATAATCTATAAATATTTATATAGTGGTATAGATTTGATATCATAGTAATTGTGATCCTTCACACTCTTACTATTAATAATTGAGAATCAATAGTAATTGTGATCCTTCATACAAACAATGCAGTAAGCTAATTTCAAACAATGTGGACACCATTTCAAGTAAAAGCCACGCCTACATCCGTTTTCAATTGATTCTTTAGTCTAGTCATTATTTTGTGATTAACTTTGGAATGAACAATTCACTATTCATTACCAAAACTAATGTTCATTTATTTATTAGTATTATTTCTGTTCATAATACTTTCTTTAAACCTAACTAAGGTTTAGTTGTGTAGGTGTTTCTAATTTAAATTTAGAATTATTTTAGTGAAATTAATTTTATTTTAGATGTTAGACGAAACTGAAACAATTCCAATTCAGAATATGCATAATGGCTTAATGTCAAACAAACAATAAATAAAAAATTACCATTACGACTGTATCACCCTGAGGGTGTTTAATAGAAAAATACTATTATGTCTATCCTATCAGGAGCGTTTTTGTAGAGATTTTCTGCTTTGTCTCTGTAAATTTCTTTCATGTAATTAATACTCACGTAAGTTCAAAAATAAATTTAAAAAAAAAAAAAATCATGAACAAAATCCTTCTTTCCATATACGGCTAATAATAATAACAAATAAATAAATAAAACTTGTTTCAAATTGAACTCAAAAAGGGCATTGTACAAGAGTAACTTGGGGCATACTTAAAGGCATTAAGGTGATTGGGTTAGAGTCCAACAATCATTACAAATCAGAATAAAAACAAGGATAAAGTACAATCACACTCTTTGAGATGTGGCAAAAGGACATTAAGATAAAATTTACTTATTTTTTAAACAAAGACACTCATTAAAGGTTCAAAAATAGACAAAGACACCCCTTTACATGAAAAATTGACCAAATTATCATTTACCGTTTATGATACTTTTTTAACTTTACAATTTAATAAATTGGACCAATCTACCCTCATGAACAATTTATGCATAAAAAAAAAAATTGTTATTTACTTTATAAATGTCCCAACTTTTTAGAAATGTAGACGATTTTTTTTTATCCGATACATATATTTCAAATAAATTATATTTTATTATTACTTCTTTTCTTTTTCTTTTTTAATTTTAAATTAAGATGCTTAATTATTTTATCTAAAAAAATTAAACCAATCTCTTTTCCTTAAAAATAAAAAATATGGTACCAGTATAACTTTATGCATCTTAAATTATATATAAAATATTATGCATTTCCTAACATAAAACGAAAAAATAATAATAATAAAACAAAGGGGGAAAAAAAAAAACCAAAGACATGCATAAAGTTAAAATGCATAAAGTTATATAGTACCTATTTTCTTTTATATTGGGAAATGCATAATATTTTATATATAATTTAAGATACATAAAGTTATACTGGTATCATATTTTTTATTTTTAAGGAATAGAGATTGGTTTAATTTTTTTTAGATGAAAGAATTAAGCATCTTAATTAAAAAATAAAAAAGAAAAAAGAAAAGAAGTAATAACAAAATATAATTTATTTGAAATATATGTATTGAATCAAAAAATTATTTTAGACGCCTACATTTTTAAGAAGTTGGGACATTAAAAAAATAAATAAAAAAAAAAAAAAATTAAAAAGGTGAACAATATAAAGTTTTTTTTTTTTACTTTTTTTTTTTAATCCATAAATTATTCAAGAGGATACATTGGTCCAATTTATTAAATTGGAAAGTTAAAAAAGTCTCCTAAACGGTCAAAAGGTAAGTTGGTCAATTTTTCATCTAATGGGGCGTCTTTGTCCATTTTTGAACCTTTAGGGGGTATCTTTGTCCAAAAAGCAGGTAAGTTTCATCTAAGTGTCCTTTTGCCAAACCTCAGGGGGTGTGGTTGTACTTTACCCTAAAAACAAAGCAACCTAGAGCCCAAAAGTGAAGGCAGAAGCCCAAATTAGACGAGGCCCAACATTGTTCTTCTCAAGCTCCACAATAACCTTGAAACAACAACAATTAATTACTATTGCTATAAAACAAGCTTGTATTTTTATCTTCGTTACCTTTTCTTAACAACGAGAAACAATTTGAAAGAACCGAGTCGACCGCGCTCTCCGCAACTAACTACCAACCTTAGTCACCCGCCTGCCTAGTTGTATAATGACAATGGACATTTACTTGAATTGTTATAGTCATAAAGTATACAGTGCGATTCATAATCATTTTTTAAGGGTTTGATACCATTAAATACCTCTTCGAATCGGCCGATTCGATCTATTTATATCAATATTCACTCGAATCCATTATCGCGACTGATACTGCGAATGCAAACATTGTTCAAGTTCAACAATACATTAATTTATACTACTCAAATTGTCCAATTTTGCACTCTCATTGAAAAAACGTAAAATCAAAACCCTATACAATTTTGGTTACGTCACCAACATTCTTGCCAAATTTATATTTTATTTGTTTTGATTTAAGCTAGTCATTAAGGTGAATATCACCAGTTTAAAAAAAAAAAAAAAAAATTTTAAAAAAATGACATTATTTTAGTTATCTTAGACTTTGTTTGGTTAGATGAAAACAGTTAAAAAGAAAAGGAAAGAGAAAATTTTTAATTTTTTTTAGAGTTTGGATAGATAGAAAGAGAAAACTAATGGAAAATTTTGTTTTCATACTTGTCTATTTTCTCTCAAAACTTTTCATGCACAAAACACAGGGGAATAATTTTTTTTGCGTGAAATATTTGCTTTTTTATTTGACATTCTTATTTTACCTATTAACTTAATCATGAAAAATAATTTCTTCCTTTATTTTTGTATTGGATTTCTAAGATGTAAGTTCTCTCAAAAACAACTTTTTCTTTCTTTTTTTTTTTCACCATTTTTTTTTTTTTTTTGCACAAGTTCATATATAATTGGCAACAACAAAATACAATCAAATATGTCTAAAAAAAATTAGTATGGCCATCAATACATCTCCGTGTTTTTTTTTTAAGTTTCATTTCTCATACACTAATAATAAGTTCTACTTTTGCCGTAGAAAATATTATGAAGTCTTATTTTAAATATAAATAATTATATTATTAAATTAATAATCCATTATTTTACTTTTTCTTTGCTAAAAATAGACATCAACAAATACAAATTCATTTATTTATTAGTATTTAAAATTATAAGGGTAAATTTGGTATCTTCAATCGATTTCTTTTCACTTTCATGCTATCCAAAATAACAAATTAATATTTTTCTATAATTTTCTTAAATAAATTTTCATTCTAACCAAATGCATGCTGGAAAATAAATTTTTTTTCCATTCACTTCACTTTTGTTTAATTTTCCATTTCTTTTCTTTTCTTTTCTTACTTATTTCCATCTAACCAAACAAAACTTTAAAGTTTTTAAAAAAATTCATAAATTGATATTAATGACATTATTTTAGTTATCTTATCAATATTTCTGAAAAGTATATATCTAATTACATTTGTCTAGGGGCAAGTGTACTTTGACAGATACGTTAAACTACATCCTTGGGCAATATGTCAAAAACACCTTATAAGTTATAACTTTTTGGAATAATTTCACTTACCTTCCCTGAGGTTAGGCGTAATTATAAACAGTACCCTCTTACGTTTCAAAAAATACACCGTCCTCCCTCAAGGTTTGCTCCGTCGTAACATTTAGCCCTCTCCGTTGAAAGTCAACGCCAGTCAATGATAATTTTTTATGACATCAACTATTTTTAATTCTGTAATATCACATTTGCCCTTACTATATTTGCAAAGACATTTTTACCCTTACTTTTGTATTAAAATAACCTATATACCTAGGAAAAAAAAAAATACTATGTAATATCAGTATATATATATACTTGTTTATATATATATATATATACACATCTCCAATTTTTGGACAAAAAAACCTTTATAACAACTTGCCACATCATTACAACTGTGGACGTGAATGTAATTTCAACACCTTGTGACTTAATTTTTTCTCTCCATCTGTACTGTACCGCCCAACCTCGCCCATTTCGCCTCTTCTCCTCCCCCTCTTTTGCCTCTTCCTCCTCATCCGACGGCGTTCATGCCTACAAGCCTTCGTCACTGTCGCCGCCACTCGCTTTTGATCGACCTCAGATCCCTATATCATGGCCTTCAGACGGCAATCTAACCCTAGATTGGGTCATGGACCTCATCGCAGCCTTTGATTGGTCCTTTAAAAATTTGGCTCCGCAGGATTTGCCTTCGGTGTTGCCGGTACAAGATTCGATCATAGACCTTATCGCATCCGATGTTGTTGAGGAAGAAGCACATGATCACTAGTCCCGGCAGCCTAATCGGAACTCGTTACGACGTCGCCTTCTAGTACTTCTCCTGGTCCAACCTCCGTAAGATTCCGGCCGTCGCAATGCCATCTCTATTCACTCCATCAATCACTTGCATCACCAACTTCGGATCTGTCAGCAACACTCGATGCTACGCTATCTCCGTTCGCTCCCCTGCCGCTAGATTACCAGTTGCGAGTTACCGGCAGATGACGTCCGTCGTAACCAGTTCCGGATGTGGAGGAATGGATCGGCGACTATGGGGCTCCATCGATTTTGGCGTTTGGCGGCGATTTGCCCTATGATCAATTGCCTGTGATTGATGGGTTTATGAGAAACTTGGAAGAAAAGGGTCAGTGAGAGATTAAAGAAGTTGATGAGGGGCAATTTGGTAATCAAAACAAATTCCAACCATTGACTTTGTCCTGTGACCCCATTTTTTTGAATATTAATAAAATATTAGAGGGTGTTTTAATCATTTAACATGGTTAATGGCTGAAATAAAATGCCGATCAGTTTGGAGGGAGGTCAGTGTAATTTTTGAAACGTAAAGTGTGCTACCTGTAATTACACCTAATCTCAGGGGTGGTAACTAAAATTATCCCTAACTTTTTTTTATTAAAAAGAATTTGAATTTTTTCATGTGATGTGAAATTGAATATCATTGATCTCCTTCCAAACAACATAGAGGCCATTCCATGTAATCTTTTAGGTGTGCACATGGTTCGGTTCGGTTCGGTTCCTGAAGGAATCAGAACCGGAACCGGTCTTAACTGTTCCTTAAAAATAGAACTGGAACCGAATCGTTGAGATCTGGAACCGGACCTAACCGAACCGTCATTTTCGGTTCAATTCCGGTTCGGTTCCAAGGAACCGTTTACTGTCTGAAATGTTAATCAACTTCGCAAATCTCTGGACACAATAATTACAGACCTTGATATACAAAACTAAGAATATACAAAATCAAGAATTACAAACCTTATATCTATATGCATACACAAACGCAAATCTCTGACCACAATAATTACAGACCTTGATATACAAAATAAGAATACGCAAATCTCTGGCCACAATAATTACAGACCTTGATATACAAAACAAGAATACACAAAATCAAGAATTACAAACCTTGATTAGTTGATTTAGAAAAAAATTAAAACAAAACCCATACATACAAGTTAGCAGTCTCACAGAGAGAGAGGGGTAAGCTTGAGAGTTGAGAGACAACGGCTGAAGCTTGCGAATGGCGGCGAACCCGAACTAGAACAGCGGGCGATGGAAACTAAAAGATATGAGTTTTGATTTTTTAAACTTCTTGCAGACAGATCTGAAATATATGGGTTTTGAACTTCTGATTCTTGTAGATTTTATAGATTTGAAATATATGGGTTTTGAACTTCTGATTCTTGTAGATTTTGTAGTTTGCAATTGCAAAGAGAGACGGACAGAGAGAGAAAGGGCAAGTTCAGAGTACAGAACGAGAATAGAGATGGAGGCGTTTGGAGTTGGGGAGGCTGAAATGATTTACACTAAAATATTTTGTTTTAAAGCTTTAGAAATTAGGATACTAATATTAATAATTTAATCAAATATAATATATATATATATATATATATATATCAGTTCGGTTCGGTTCCGGAACCAAACCGTGAGACCGGAACGGAACCGAACTGAATCTCAACGGTTCCTTATTTTAGGAACTGGAACTGTGAGAACCGGAATTTCGGTTCCGGTTCGGTTCGGTTCCGGTTCCGATTCCGGTTCTACGGTTCTTTTGTGCACCCCTACAATCTTTACCCTCCCCATGCAAATTGCCACAAAAAACGTAATCTAATATTTTACATTACTTTAGTGGGCTGTAAAAAAGATATAGTTCGGAAATTATTAGTAAGAGACTTTCAATTAAATTTAATAAAGAAATATACAAATAAATAATATAGGCCAATAGAAATTTAGAAAAATTATTTTAAAATTTATATATATATATATATAGATTTGATATTATAAAAATTGTTATCCTTCATATTCTAAGCACCTATATCACACATTCTGCCAAATATTTTATTTGTTAAATTTTGTTGGCTCTTTTTTTTTTTTTTTTTTTTTTTTTTTTTTTTTTTTTTTTTTTATGGCATTCCAAAGTCTTTCGTTGGATAGTCAAACTATCATTGGTCTTGACCGAATTCGTAATCGGCCCTTACTACTGTTGGAAGGCAAGAATGACCCCTCTTCAATGCCTCAATATAGAGGACTTTTACTAACAATAAATGAATGGATTAAGGGAGCAAAGAGAACTATACAAACGTTCATCAATTCTAAAAAAACAACTTAGAAAATAAAAGATGGAGGGGACAAAGTCAAGCCTCCTTCTTTTATTAAATAAGTAGATAAATACAGTAAGTAAATAAAGGTTACATTGTAAGAAAGGAAATTTTGATGTTTGGTTGGGGACCTCTTGCTTGGATCCTTTCACTGCTATTTGTAGAAATTCCTTTCAGCGGTTGAAAATAGTTACATACCTTTTGAATTCAAACTATTTGTTTGAATTTGAATAAAAACTTGTCTGAAGTTTATCGGTAAAGATTGCCATATGCGAATTTTAGTTTTCAATTTTAAAAAGGAGTCTTTTATGATAACAATATTAAATACTATTACTAAAAGGACACATCTCTTCTTCCAATCAACTAATAATGTGGGGCTGAATTAATAGCCTTTCCCCCAATCAGCCAACATCATATGTCTGAATTGAAAATTAAATTTAGGGTGCAAACAATTATTGGTTTCAAAAGAATTATTAAAAAAATTCATGAATTGTTATTAATGTCAGTGACCTATAGTAAGAGACGTGTGTGTGAACATCAACTAGAATTTTTTTTTTGTTATTAATGTCATCATTTTATTTACAACAACAATATATATGAATATGAATAAGATATATCTATTGATATATTAGTATTTTTTTCTTTTGTTTTTATTTTTGTGAATAAATTTAGGATCCGTAACTCATTATTCATGATAAAAAAGAATTGCAAAACGCATGAATTCTGAATATTAGTAGTATTTAAGATAACAATATTTTTGAAGTTTATGTCTTCTTAAATATACTATAAATATACTATTTGAGTTTAACAATATTCTTCTAAGTTAACTAAGGTGTAGCTCATATGCCTCTTTTTAATTTTAATTTATAAATATTTTGCAAAAAAAATAATAGTTAAGATATTGGAGTAAAGTGAAACATTTCAGGAATACATTAATTAAGTTTTCATTTTTATCTATTCTTTAACATTGTTAGGAGGTGGGAGGGCAGAGCAATATAAAACCAAATACAACTTTCTTGTTATAGTTATATTAACTGATTTTGGGTCGCAAACAAAATTTGAAATTAGGTAAATTTACTAATTTAAACGTTTTCGAAGCCAAGTTTGCCATTATATAGTTAATAAGAAGCCAAGTTTGCCATTATACAGTAATTAATGAAAAGATATAAAATGTAATGTAAAATTAAAATTGTTTCTTGAAAAAATATAATTAAACTTATATTTAACGCTATTCAAGGGAAAAAATACTTCTCTATATTTTTTGAACTTTTTTTTTTTTTTTTTTTTCATGCTTCACATTGCTTAATATCCTTTTGAAACTTTTTTTTTTCTATTCGGAAATTGTTAGTAAAGAAATGGCCACAAACTATATACAAATTGATTTCTTGTTACAGGTGGTTGTTTAATGGAGAGGGAGGGAGGTAGGTAATTGTTATTAATGGGTGGAATGGATGAAGTTGAACTTGCTATTTATTTATTAGAATAATGACAGGGGATGAATAATTAATTTCGAATAAGTATTCAATTTGACGTGTTTTTGTCCCTCTCAACTATTTAAATAATTTTTAAAAAATAATTATTTAACAAATGACAAATTTAGCTAACCACATTAGATTCGGTGTTAATTCAAAAAATTCCTTTTCGGTTTCCATTACTCTATTTGTTAATTTGATGCTAAATTGTTAATTATTACCGTATTAGTCACTTGCGGTACATAAAATTGACTAAAACAAGGATGATCTTTTGAAAACTAGTGTGTTTTGTGAGTTTTAGTTTTGCTACTTCTAAGCTATTACATGTTTATTTGATGTCACTTTAATGGGCATCTCAAAAAGGTGCAGTGGTTGTCTCTTCTTAATCATTAGCAATTACAAGAGTCAGTCTATAAATAAAAACTAATAAGCAAACAACAACAAATAATTAATAGGCCAATAGAAATTAAGAAATATAAATTTACACTAGTTATTTATTAAAAATTTATGTAAAATTAAAAAACTACAAATGTCGATTTGGTATGTATTATAGTAATTGATATCCATTGTATTCTATGTACCTCAAACTGACGAATCAGGAAGCAAATTGAGCATTATATAAGTATAACAGAAATCACAATAATAAATAAATTGAATGTATTTTTTTTTTAAACTGATGATGTCAATTTTTTATTTTTTATTTTTTTAAAGAAAGCTCAGGATTCAAGTTTAAGTGGAGACAAAATGTTTTTAATAAACTTAAAAATCAATTCAACAATACAATAATTTATACTATTCAAATTTATTGTCTAACCCCTCAATATAGCCTTTTCACGATTCAAAATGATAATATTGGCATTGACAACGGTTTTGGCCAAATTGATATTTTACTTGTTAAATTTCGATTTAAGCCAGTCATTACTACTATTGGTTTTTAAAATGTTATTAAAAAATTTCATAAATTGGTATTAATTTAGATTGTAATATCAATATATAAATAAGATATATCATTTTGCTCCTTTTCTATATATATTTTTCTAACAAGCAACTCACACACTCATTTTCCCACTTAAACCATTATAAGTTTGTACTTGAAATGGTAGTAAAAAAGATACCATTGGATAATATATGTATTTTGCATTGGAAAAAGTAAATAATAATAATAATAAATAAATAAATAAAAAATCTAGCCTGTAAAAGCCTAAAAGGGTTCAATTGATTTCTCCTCTCTCTCTCTCTCTCTCTCTCGCTAGCCATTATTATTATTATTATTATTATTTTTTTTTTTTTGGTAAATGTTTGGTCATTATTTTGCCAAAGTTAAACTTGGGATGAGTAACACAGTAATAACTTTGGGATGACTAACTCATTATTTGTGATCAAAACTGATGCTCCATTATACACGACCAAAACTAATGTACTTGATAGGGAAAAATAACCCTAGCCTATCTTGACTTAACGAAAAAGGTAATTAAATATTGACCGGCTACCAGATTTCTCCAACTCTCAGACGATAATATCTCGTTATTAAGGATAACCATTTCTATTAGATAAGAATGATGACAAATCGTATCTAGGATAGGATTTGTCATAGGGTAAGTTCAAATCTTATCAAGGATAAGATTTCCACGAGATAGGCTCCATGGGCTAAGGACGATGAAATTCCCTTATCAAGAATAAGGGAAGTGACTATAAATACAAAGACGACTTGGAAATAAGGTACACACAAAAAAACTCCTACTAGGCGAATTACGATTAAAATTCTCTATCGAGAACCCTTACTAACTTGATCGTCGGAGGGTCAACGGCCGACACCACACCGGTGTTTGACTTTGCCATCCTTATTTTGCACGAAACGGTGTCGTACTAGACTACGACGAATTTCAACCTCAACAGTTGGCGCCGTCTGTGGGATCAGCAATTCCCTTGAATCGATTTATTACTCGTTGGGTATAGACGTTTACGATCCGGTATGGTTACCGAAGGAACACTGTCGCAGGGATCTGGTCAAAGGGAAAAGTCGTGTGAAAATCTAGACGTCCTAAATGACCAGACACGATTTGCAGCATTGGAACTGCAGGTCCAAACTCTGAATCAGGGTATGGACCAGTTGATCCAACAAAATGCAGCACTCCTGCAACACCTTGTTCCACCGGTTCAACAGAGCTTGCCACGCCAAGACCTCTCGAATCCAAACAGGGGTAATGGGAATCTGGAAGAGCAGGATACTCATCCTTCCCGACATGAGACCCAAGTTGAACAAAGCCAGGTGAGAAACCGACATAGAGAGGTGATCCACCCCTTTCTTCCACGGAGTTCCAGACCCCGTGAAGACATGACTGTCATTGAAAAGACCGAGGAGATTTCCCACGTTGACTTAGAGATGCAGGATCTCAAGGCAAAGATGGAGGGTGTGATGCAGGCCATGAAGGGAAAAGGCATTGCAGCCATAGATGGTTTGGTGCAGAAGACCAATTTGCCGTTCAGCCCCTCGGTTATGAAATGCCCTTTGCCAATCAAATTTAGAATGGCCACAATTGAGAGTTTCGACGGAATTAAAGATCCCCTCGACCACTTGGAGACTTTTCAGGCGCTTATGCACCTACACGCGATACCGGATGAGATCATGTGCAGGGCTTTCCCAACGACTCTCAAAGGATCAGCACGGGTATGGTTCAACAAACTAAAGCCAGGAACCATCGAAACCTTTGAAGAATTGAGTAAGGGCTTTGTGGGCCATTTCATTGCTGGCCAGAGGCATAGAAAGCCGGCTACCCACCTCCTTACTGTGAAGCAACAGAAGGGAGAGTCACTGCGAAATTACATTAGTCGTTTTAACACGGAAATGTTACAGGTGGAGGAAGCGGATGACAAGGTGGCCCTAGCCGCCTTCATGGGAGGACTTCAAACCTCAAGATTCCTCTTCTATTTATCAGAGGAACCTCCTATCAGCATGGCCGAGTTATTGGTTCGAGCTAAAAGACATATGAATGCTGAAGATGCAATGATTGCGAGAAAGGGAAAAGAAGGGGAGGATAAGAAGTCAGACAAGAAAAGGTCGGCCCTGACGATCAGAGATGAAAAGGAAACCAAGTATAAGAAACCCATGGTCAACCAGAATGAAAGGGCATCTTGCTATAAGAACGTGGAGAGGTACACAAATTACACTCCTTTAAATATGCCGATAGATCAAGTTTTCCTGCAGATCCAGGATGAGCCATATCTGAAGTGGCCACCGAAGTTGAAGTCAGATCCGGCAAGGAGACCTCGTGATAAGTATTGTAGGTTCCATAAAGACCATGGGCACGCTACAGAGGATTGCTTCGACTTTAAGGATCAGATTGAGACTCTGATCCGAAAGGGGCATATGCGAAAGTTTATTGTGGGGAATGATAGAACCGACATTAACCCACTAAGAGCAGGCCGAGACAACCACCCTCCTGATCAACAACCAATAGGAGAGATCAGGGTCATAGCCGGGGGGTGTGCAGGAGGTGGAGAATCGAGCTCAGCCCGTAAGGCCTATGGCAGGAGAATGCGAAGCTCATCTGAGGTGTGCGAAGTAGGAGTACAGATTCAACATCGAAAGATGCCTCGTTTAGGTGATCCAGTTATTACATTCTCAGATGAAGACATGAAGGATGTGCAGCAACCTCATGACGACCCTCTTGTCATCACCATGATGATCGCTATCTATAATACTCGGTGAATCTTGGTAGATAATAGAAGTTCAGTTGATATCATTTTTCTTGATGCATTCAGCAAGAAGAAGATTGGTAAAGAGAAACTCAGACCTACTAGATCACCATTGGTGGGATTCACGGGAGACAAGGTCTATCCTCTAGGAGCAGTTATCCTTCCTGTCACTGCAGGAACCAGCCCAAAATAAGTCACTGTCATGGTCGACTTCCTGGTGGTGGATTGTCCATTTGCTTACAATGTCATCCTAGGAAGAACGACCTTAAATTCGATGAGGGCCATCACTTCGACTTATCACCTATTAATGCGCTTCCCTACCGAGCATAGCGTGGGCGAACTAAGAGAAGATCAGTCCATTGCCAGAGAATGCTATGTTGCCTCTCTCAAAGAAAAGAGGCAGTAGGAGGCTTTGATTGTCAATGAAGTTGAAGATAAGGAGCAAGACCGGGCTAAGCCAATCGAGTACTTGGTGGAGATATGCTTGAATGACATTGACATAACAAAAAAGGTGAGGATATGGTCTCTACTCCCCTCAGATTTCACAAATATTCTTATGCAGTTCCTCAGACTGAATCAAGTTGTATTCGCTTGGTCACATGAAGACATGCCCGGTATTAATCTAACTACGATTGAGTATTGATTAAACACAGATCTTACATTCAAACCTATCAGGCAAAAATGAAGAACATTTGCCGCGGAAAGGAACATGGCTATATCAGAAGAGGTGAATAAACTTATGAAAGCTGATTTCATCCAAGAGGTTCATTATCCCGACTGGTTGGCCAATGTTGTTTTGGTAAAAAAGGCCAATAGAAAATGGAGGTTGTGCGTAGACTTTACCGATTTAAATAAGGCGTGCCCCAAAGACAGTTTCCCTCTGCCAAGAATTGATATGTTGGTAGAAGGGACAGCTGGCCATGAGCTGCTCAGTTTTATGTATGCACACTTAGGGTATAACCAAATCTCAATGCACACACCAGACAGAGATAAAACCTCTTTCATCACGGACAGAGGTTTATATTGCTATAAGGTGATGCCTTTTGGGCTAAAAAATGCTGGTGCAACATATCAGCGGCTAGTAAACCTGATGTTTAAGGACTAAATCGGAAGGAATATAGAAGTGTATGTGGATGACATGCTCGTAAAAAGCTTGAAAGCTCAAGACCATCTGGTTGATCTACAAGAAACGTTCCAAGTCCTCAGGAAACACCAGATGAAGCTCAACCCAAGTAAATGTGCCTTCAGAGTCTCCTCTGGGAAATTCCTCGGTTACATGGTAAGTAGAAGAGGGATAGAAGCTAACCCTGAGAAGGTCCAGGCGATTCTCAACATGCAGTCTCCAGCATCGACCAAGGAACTTCAAAGATTGATAGGAAGGATCGCAGCTCTGAACAGGTTGATTTCCAGGGCGACCGATAGGTGTCTGCCTTTTTTCTGTGTGCTCAGGAAAGCTTTTTCATGGACCCCTGAGTGTGAGCAAGCTTTTACAGAGCTAAGGAGTATCTCACTTCACCACCATTATTGTCGCGGGCGATGCAAGGAGAACAGTTGTATTTGTACTTGGCGGTTTCTCCGTCGGCAGTAAGCTCAACTTTGGTCCACGAAGAGGATGGAAACCAGAAACCGGTATATTATATTAGCTGTGTATTCAGGGGGGCAGAAGAAAGGTATCCAAGGATAGAAAAGTTGGCATTTGCTCTAGTTATCTCCGCGAGGAAACTCAGCCCTTACTTCCAAGCTCATACAATAATAGTATTGACGGACCAACCACTTAGGTAGGTTCTCCGCAAACCTGATACTTCAGGGCGACTCATGAAGTGGTCGGTAGAACTTGGAGAGTTCGATATCCAATACAAACCCCGAACGGCCTTAAAAGCCCAGGTGCTGGCAGATGTTATAACGGAATTCACACCAGAAGATGGGCCCTAGCATGCTATAGATAAGCAGGAAGAAGCCGAATCTACTTGGACGTTATATGTGGATGGGTCTGTCAACGCCCGTGCAAGTGGGGCAAGGCTAGTAATTATCTCCCCAAATGGGGAATGCATCAAATATGCACTCAGGTTTGGTTTTAAAGTAACCAACAATGAGGTAGAGTATGAAGCCCTCCTAGCAGGCCTCAGGATGGCGAAAGCTTTGGAAGTTGAACGACTAGTAGCATATACTGACTCTCAACTAATAACTGGACAAGTCCAGGGGGAATATGAAGCCAAGGATGAGAAAATGAAGACCTATTTACATAAGATAGAGGATATCAAGGGTTTTTTTAAGAAGTTTTCTATTCACCGGACCCCCCGAGAAGAGAATGCGCAGGCAGACGCCCTGGCTCGACTGGCAACCACAGAGGAAGATAAAGCCATACCCGTGGGATATTTGGATGAGCCTAGCATGGTCTGGGATTGGCCACAGAAAATACACCAGGTGGAGTGAGCAGAACCCATTATCAGGTACATTGAGAACGAAGAGCTACCCCAGGACCGCATGGAAGCACGAAAGATTAGGATGCGTGCGGCAAAATATTCCCTCATTGATGGGGTTCTCTACAAGAAGGGATTTTC
The DNA here is from genome assembly GCF_030987335.1 of Cornus florida. Lineage (NCBI taxonomy): Eukaryota > Viridiplantae > Streptophyta > Magnoliopsida > Cornales > Cornaceae > Cornus > Cornus florida. The sequence goes on from NW_026775578.1 coordinate 32,256,475, forward strand.
TCTACCTTACTTGCATTGTGTCTCCATTGATGAGGCAAATTACATTCTAAAAGACATACATGAAGGCCTTTGTGGAAATCATGCTGGGGGCAGATCACTAGCGCATAAAGCTATCCGACAAGGATACTTTTGGCCTACTATAAGGACAGATGCACTTGAGTTTGTGAAGAAATGTGACAAGTGTCAGAGATTCGCCAATGTCCCAAAACAATCAGCAGAAAAGTTAACCCCTCTTACAGGGCCATGGCCTTTTACCCAATGGGGGACAGACCTCATCGGCCCCTTACCCCAAGGGAAGGGACAAACTAAATACGCAATTGTGGCTATCGATTATTTCACCAAATGGGTAGAAGCTGAGCCATTAGCTCATATTGGAGCGAATGAAGTAAAAAAGTTTTTCTGGAAGACAATAATCTGCAGGTTCAGAGCACCAAGGGTAATTTTGACCGATAACGGGAAGCAGTTTGAAAGTGAGTAGTTCCTTGATTTTTGTAATGAACTTGGGATCAAAGTTTATTTCTCCTCTCCTGCCCATCCCCAAGCCAATGGGCAAGTTGAGGTCACGAATAGGACAATATTGAAGATGATCAAGACGCGCCTAGAAAAGGCCAAGGGCTTGTGGCCTGAACAACTACCCGGAGTTTTATGGGCCTATCGTTCTACCGTAAGAACCCCCACTAGGGAGACCCCTTTTGGGTTAGCTTTTGGAAGTGAAGCTGTGATCTCGGTAGAAACAAAGGTTGCTACCTTCAGAACCAAGTATTTTGAACCTCAACAGAACGGGGTGGAACCACGATTAAACCTAGACCTGGTAAAAGAGAAAAGGGAGCAGGCCCAGGTCAAGGTTGCGGCTTACCAGCGGATGATATCCAAGTACTACAATGCCCGGGTCAAGCCAAGGAGGTTCGAGCCAAGAGACCTGGTGCTTCGCGAGGTTACCCCGGCTACTAAGGAAAAGGGGGAAGGAAAGTTAGCTCCCAATTGGGAGGGCCCTTATCGAGTAACCAAAAGCAACAGACCGGGGGCATACTGGTTAGAGTTACTTGGTGGGAGCCAGCTTCCCCACCCGTGGAATGTAGAACATTTGAGGAAATATTACCAGTAGGTACTCATGCCAGGCTGTGTTTTATTTTATTATCTCACTTTTAAAAGTGATAGAATGTTTTTAGCTTCAATAAAGCAGACCAGTGTGTAACGGATGCTAATATTCAACTATCGATTATTATTTTCGATAGGTCTTTAATAAAATGGTTATTCGTATTTATTGCATGTGTTTCTACTGAATTTTATAAGTCACATAAGGACTAGTGACACATTAAGTCCACTTCTTTATTAAAAGAAATAAGTGACTTTCCCTTACTAAAGGGACGAGCTGGGTAAAGCTCGTAAAAATATGTTCCTTCGGAAGAAGGACGGGCTGAGTGAAGCCTGGGAAAGTAAAATGAGTTCTGTATAAGGAAACAACAAGTATGACACAATACCATGAAAGACAAAAGTAGAGCAACTATTCTCTGGATTCAGAGATATTCTGAAAAGTTTTAAAGGAACAACATACTGAGAAATCAAAAAACCTAATATATATATATATATATGACTAATACTATGGAATTCAATCTTCCTCTTCGCTCTTACTTAGAACGTCATACATAGAAAAGTCTATGTCTGGACGATCTTTGCCGACAAGAGCTTTGAACCGGTCAAAACCATCACAGCAAGCCTTGCCTATGAGCACCTTAAATTCATCAGAATTTTTAAAACTCTCCACGGCAGCTAGCTTCTCGAGTTCCAGCTTATCAGAGTATTCTTTGGTAAGTTTCACTTTCTCATCTTGAAAGTTTAATTTTGCATTAGTTAAGTTATTTTCTTTTATTTTAAGTGTAGAAGTAACATCTTCATATTTAGCCTTGAGGGAAGCCATCTCTAGGGAAAGTTTCTCGTATTCTTAGACGATAGCAACAGAGTATGTAGTGCCCTATAAATAAATAAATAGTGGCGAACAGTTAAAAATAAATAAATAAACGGAAAAAAGAGATGCACATAATAAGGGTAAAATCTCACCTGGCTGATTAGATGAAGAAATTTCTTTGAAAGCTCAGATGCTGGCAGACTCTGCAATCTGGCAATGTCATCTTTTACTACCATTTTATGTAACCTGTCATTCGCGACATTAGCGTCATCGAGAACTGATTCCCCGTGGGAAAAGGCTTGGTTAGTTGATACCGAACCAAAACTTTCGAAACTAGTAGGAACCCCACCAAATCCGCTAAAACCTAGAGGTACAGGAGTAGGACCTGATAACACTCCAGGGCTTGCGGATGTACCATGATTCCCTTCTCCTACCCTTCGTAATTTTTTGAAAGCAGGAGTAGAAGGGAGATTACTTGACCGAACTTGGGCTAGGAGCCTTTTACTGAGCTTCTTACCTGCATAAAGAGTAATAAGGGAAATACTTAATGAGATATTAACTAAAATCAGTAAGTTCACATATAAGTATCTTTGTTTTTCTTACCTTTCTCTAAGTGGGTGGAGGTTTCCTTTGAGCTATGAGCTCGTACATACAAATCTAAAGCCTCGTCAGTTATGAGATCGCTAAAGGTCTTCACTGGGTAAGAAGAGGCATTACCAACATACTCGGCTTCTGGAATGGAGAGGGTTGGTTTGTCCTTAAATTTTGGGAAAAAGAATAATAAGTTGCACCAAAAAAAAAAAAAAAAAAAAAATTCTATTCATGAACAGTACCCGAGGGTACTGTTCCCTCGGGTGCCAAAAAAAAAAAAATAAATAAATAAAAAATAATAATAATAATTTGGAAACTATATACATATAAATCTTACCTGTTGGATCTGAATTATTCCAAACAGTTGGAAATATCCCGTATGCACCTGAAATAAAAAAGAAACGACTCTTCCAACCTTTATTATTTTTAGGGGTTGCAACAAGGAGGAATGTCTTCTTTGATTTACACTGGAAGTACCAAAAATTGTCTTTTTTTCTTCTTGGGATAATAAAAATGCAGGAATTAATTTACTGTTAGACGGTCATTGCCACACTTTCCCCAAACAATCAAATAGCCTATAATAATTCTCCATGAATTAGGAGCAATTTGAGAAGGAGCTATCTTCAGATGAGAAAGAATTTCTTCTACAAATGGATGAATCAGAAAACGCAAGCCCGCAGCAAAAGTTGACTCGAAAAAACATACCTCACCCAAACGAATAGAAGAACATCTATCTTCTGGTTTGGGTTTGTGAAGACGAATAGATGAAGGAATGGAATATTTAACTCTACAATTCTGTAAATTCTCATCCTTAATTAAGGATTCTCCTTCACGAGGAGGTTGCTTGGAAAAAGCAGTCCTTGGTAATGAGGAGTAATCAACACCAGATTCATCAGCATAGTCAAGATCGAGTTCTTCAACACTTTCAGAGGTTGAGTCCTCGGATTGAGATTCAGTATTCAAGTTATTTTTCTGCACGAACATGATGAGGTATCGGATATCGCGAAAATAGCCAAACCACTTTGGAATTACACCGATAACCCGGTAGAGACAACTTGACCCAATTACGTATCTACAACGATCCACAATAAACTCAGAGTTAGGATCCAGTTTGGAGGATTTCAGACCAAAAAGAAAAGGAAGGTAAATAAATAAATATATATATTTATTTATTTATAGGAAAGAAAATTCTTTTTCAAGTAACAGTGAAGTTCTTGTAAATGAGTCCTACTACAATATGGAAGGGGCCTATAGTAAAAAGGAAACAAATGGAATATAGAAAGTATTTCCTTGGTCCACCACGTATCCGGAAATAGGGGGCAACTGATATGGAAAAATAACCCTAACCTATCTTGACTTAATGAAAAAGGTAATTAAATATTGACCGGCCACCAGATTTCTCCAACTCTCAGACGATAATATCTCGTTATTAAGGATAATCATTTTTATTAGATAAGAATGATGACAAATCGTATCTAGGATAGGATTTGTCATGGGGTAAGTTCAAATCCTATCAAGGATAAGATTTCCACGAGATAGGCTCCATGGGTTAAGGACGATGAAATTCCCTTATCAAGAATAAGGGAAGTGACTATAAATACAAAGACGATTCGGGAATAAGGTACATACAAAAAAACTCCTACTAAGCGAATTACGATTAAAATTCTCTATCGAGAACCCTTACTAACTTGATCGTCGGAAGGTCAACGGCCGGCACCACACCGGTGTTTGACTTTGCCATCCTTATTTTGCAGGAAACGGTGTCGTACTAGACCGCGGCGATTTTTAACCTCAACAGTACTTGCATTTTTTTATTTTTAAATTATGTTCGTCATGCATGGAGGAAAAATCACAAAATCTAATATTTTGCATGACTTCTGCGTATTACTATTATTTCATCTCATAATATTTTTGAAAGTCGATTGACTAAGGTTTAGTATATATGTTTTTAAATTTTAATTTTAAAATATTTATAAAATATAATTTTACTTTTAAAATGTTAGAGTAAACTGAAACAATTCAGAAATTAAAAATGATTCAAACAACAATAAAAATATTACTATTATGAATCTATGATTGTAAAAGGTTGATAATAGTAAGTAGGGACTTGATAGCGTTGAGCTACTTGCTCGTTAGTCATTTTTTATTTTTTAAAAAATGATTGCTAAATTTTGCAAGATAGGAGAATAAAAATAGACTCGAATCTTATTTTATAACAAAAGAAAAGAACAAAACTTTATCTAACCTTTTTTTTATTTTATTTTATTTTTTTAAGGCAAGAAGGGTTAAAAGTTAGATTAAATTATCAGATGCAGAGAGTCGAAGTCTGACACTTCAAAGTCCGCCAAAGGCATTAATCCATTGAACTATGAGGCATCGGCAAACTTCATTTAATTCGACCCATCGGCAAACTTCATTTAATTCGACTTGCTCATAATTAATTTTAAAAGTAAGTAATTTCAAGTTTTTTAATGATTGGGAAAATGAAGAAACTTTTTAACTTTAATATCTAAATTTGGTAATGAATTTTGTGGTTTAAACTTGACAGACAGGAAATATAGTTTATATTTGTTTTGTTCAACTTTTCTATTTCAATGGAACTAATAATTACTCATCTCTTTTTCTTTTATGTACCATATTTTTCTTAATGAGTGTAATCAATATCTCTCATTTTCAAAGTCACTAGATTAAGTATTTAATTCAACAAAAACATGTTTATTATTGTAAAAATCAAGAGACAAAAAAAAAAAAAAAAAAAAAAAAAAAAAAAAAAAAAAAATTCATCAATAATTTCTCATCACGTGCATAGACCAGAAGGCATTGCGAGCATACCACATTGGAGAGTACTCCTTGAGATTGCATTGCATGGAATAAAAAGCTTTCTTAGTCGGACCTTCTCTCAACGTGCATCACTTGTAATTTAATTTTTAATTCCTCAAAGTGAAAGTTTATGATCTAAGTGATGAGAAGTGAGCATTATGCTGTGAGGTAGTCTGATTACAGTATATGTGAAAATATTAAATTGATATTTTAATTTTTGTCACTATTCACGAAATATTTGACATTATACAAAATAAAATATTTTTTTACTATATATATTTTTCCAAAGACATTGTTACAAATAAAAACTCCAAAAAAAACATGCGTACCAAAAAGGTTTTAAATATTGATCCAAAACCCTGCTATAAATAAAAACGCCAAAGATAAAACGCGTACAAACAAATTTTAAATATTTATTAAGAGAAAATGTCAAAATTATTGTTCCTAGTGCTCGCTTCTTATTGCTTGATTCTAAACATCCTAAACATAGATGCATCACTTGTAATTTAATTTTTAATTATTTATAGAAAAACTTTTAGGTATTCCCACCTAACAACTATGGCAGGGAAAATTAGATCCAAATCCATCAGCACAACTCAAACATGACATGAAATTAATAGATTTGAGTTGGTCTTCTGCTAACCGAGTTCATGAATCATGAGTATTGATTGACATTCAAGCAATTTATTTATCCAAACTTATCCTATCTAACTTATTTCTATAAGCATTACATTCTAACATATTTAATGGAGGAAGGATTTCAATCTATATAAAACCTCTCAGTGTAGGAAGCTAGGAACATCTGAGACTATCAGTAATGTACAAAAATTTTCATTTTGAGAGAATTATATATATTCTTATCAACAAATGAAAAAGAAAGAATTATTACAAGCGTGTGCGTGTGTTTTACAATGTTAATTTAATTTGTTTCAATTTTTTCCTTGACAAGTTAGATTTTCCAAACTAATAAAAATAGAATAGTTCTTTTGCCAGCCTAACAATTCCCTCCATTTTGAATCATATTTTTTAAACCAACAAATTCTGGGAATATTCTTCTTGGCTTTGCTTGTAAAACAAATGTTACGCAATAAATATACAATGAGAATAATACTATAAAAGGGTGTAGTTTTTTTTTTTTTTTTTTTCGGCTGGCATCGGAACTCATCTGGGTAGAACAATACAACAAATAAGTAATAGACCAATAAAATTAAGAAAAATAAATTTACATGACTAATTTTTTTTATATTAAAATTGTATATAAAAATAAATAATCTACAAACATTTATATAGTGGTATAGATTTGATAATCAATAGTAATTGTGATAAAAACTTTGGAATGAGCAATTCACTCTTCATTACCAAAACTAATGTTCATTTATTTATTGTGTCATGCAAAGAAAAAGAATCGCATATCCTAATATTTTGTATGACTTTTACCTATTAGTTTTATTTCTGTTCATAGTATTTTCTTTAAACCTAACTAAGGTTTATTTTCTTTAAACCTGACTAATGTTTAGCTCGTTTCTAATTTAAATTTAGAATTTTTTTTTGATAAAATTAATTTCATTTTAAATGTTAGACGACACTTAAATAATTTCAGATCGAAGTATAAATAAAGTAATTGCTTAATGTTACCATTATGATTGAAATTAATTTAAGTAAAACAATCTTCGAAGTTTGGTGAAATTACTTTGTGCCAGACCAACAATAAATAGAAAATTACAATTATGGCTATCCGTGTTTTCGTAGAGAACCTCTGTAAATTTCTTTTATGTAATTACTCGCATAAGTTCAAAAATAAATTTTAAAAAATTCATAAACAAAAATCATTGTTTCCATATACTACTAATAATAATAATAAATAAATAAATAAATAAAACTTATTTCAAATTAAATTCAAAAAGGGCATACCTCGAGGCATTAAGGATGTGATTGGGTTAAGAGCCCAACCGTCATAACAAATTAGAATAAAAACAAGGGGAAAGTGTATAAAACCCCCCTAAACTATACTCTCTTTCTCTAAAACCCCTCATGAAGTTCTATTTTTACAGATAACCCCCTAAACTATCAAAAATTTGCAAAAAACATCCATCGGTGAGGTTCCGTTTGATTTCTCCGGGTAAATTGGCACGTGATGATCACATGCTGTGATACCCCTCGGATCCGAGACACGGGTTGATCAGGCCCAGGCCCAAACCCGAGGGATATCAATTAATTAATATGTAATTGAACACAGAGTACAAGATGAAATAAATAATAATAATAGTAAGCTAAAAGAATGCTAATTGAAAATCCTTAAAACAATATAATTATTGAAAATTGTTAAATCCCAAACTCCATAGGTTTACAACTCGGGAATCCATCCATTAGACCCCCTATTAAAAAAAATTCCCAAACCAATACTGAAATAATAAATATAAAATCCCAGGGCCAATGTAGAGAAGATTCCTACATGATCGAAGGAATGAATAGCTGTATTTGCTTTGCACGTCCAAGCTCTAACCCTGGAATTGACGAGCACTTGAAAAATAAAGGAGTGGGTCAGGCCCACATGCAAGTCCTAATCTACTACAATCCAAACAGTAATTCGATACGTAGATACATCCTAGGAAGACTCAACAATATCTAGAGTAGTCCATATATGTATATAGTACACACTATAGGATGCTCGCTAGTCTAGTAGGTTTGTCTCAGCCTGAATAGAAGGCAACATGCAAATACGCACCCTAAGGTGGGCATGAGTACCTAGACCTACCAGGGAACAACACCTATGTCCAGTTATCCATTCTAGGCGATATACGCGCCCTAACCATGGTCATGAGACTCAAGCTCATACCACAACACCATATAATATATATATAAAATCCGTACTCCTCCTAATACAGTACACCATCCATCTGTGTAGTAGTCTGATATATGTATCACAAATCCATCCTGAAACCACAGTAGGTCATTCAATTCACAATTGATATGACACATGTAGGTGATGGACTTAACCTATACGATTAATCCATACCTTAATCCATGTTAGATAGGACTTAGTATTTAATCTAGTCCACATCTAGTATGTCACCGTCCTATACCGGTACATACCATCCTCCAGTTTAACATAGTTGATAAACAATATTAAATAATCATCAACCATTATCCATAATATGCACAAATACAATTTAATACATATAACAAGTCAATAGGAATTATTACAGAATCCACATCACATTTTAATCATTTAAAATGCTAATACAAATCATAATACTCCAATCCTCCATAGAATCCTTAAATTGATAGAACTTATCAATTTATTCCCAATCAAGAATAGATGATTTTAAGCACTTACTATTCTTATACTTCTGTTTAAATATCATTAAACAATAAATTATATAACACAGAAATTCCAAATTCCAGTGCCTAGTTTAATGTTCAAAACCGTCGATAAATCAATACAATCATAACAATTTAAGTATCAAATTTAATCCAATCTAGGTATAGTTAAATATAAGTAATTCACAATACTTATAATACTGGACTAATATTCCATTATACATATTTAGATCATATATAAAAACCTTACCCAACTTCAGTAATCAAAACCCACAAGACAGTGTGCAAGTTACCAGTTTTCTCTTAGGTTCTCCTTGCTCTAATCTTTAATCCAGCTATGAATTAATATTTCTCCACATGAAACCAGCCTTAAACAATCTAACCCATCATTGAAAACAATTTAAATTAATTGCAAAACCCTGAAAATCCAATGGTTTTAACAAAAAAACTCGTTACAGTATGTTTCAAAAAGAGCAGGCTCATTAAAAATGGGAGCCTACTCCAACTTTTCACCTAGAGCCGGCTCTAGAATCCTAGAGCCGGCTCCATGATACCTAGAGCCGGCTCGCCCTTTTGGGAGCCGGCTCTAAGAAGGTTGGGAGCCTTCTCTCCCTCCTCTCTTAGCAGCCTCGTCCATTTAGCTTTGTGTCCTTCAATTTCAGTAATTCACAGAACCTATGTGATGTGTTCTAGATCATAATCAAGGTTCAATATTAGTCCTAGATAAGTCTAAACCACTGAAATCCAGTCCTAAGATGTGAAGGAACATAGGTTTTTAAGCCATGTTTACAAAACCTCTGTTAGAAAGTTTAAGCAACTAACCGTAAATTACTTCAGTGCTCTTTTATATATACTGTTCTAAATTCTTGTTCTTGAATTCAAACCCAATCCTAGAATAGTTTCTAGTCATCCAATCACCTTATTAATCCCAACTGTAGCAAAGCTTAAACATAAACCACAGAAGACTAAAATGACAGAACCTCAAAAGTAATGCAAAATAATTATATCAACGAGTCTAACAAAATTCATACATGCATAACAGACTTGTTTTAATGTTTATTTAAATCCGTTATATCCTTGAATAAATCCCTGGAATCTACACTAGGCATGTACAGAACATGAATTACAGAGAAAGAGAAGATCAGAAACTTGCCTTGAGTTTTAGACTTTGAAACTCTAATTCCACAGTTTCTGTAGTCTTCCTTGAACTGCTCTGCCAATTCTCCAAGTTCATACTCTGTTTCTTAGCAGCCCTTGGTGATACAAACGTAGCTTTATGTTTTCTAAAACCCTAAACCCCAGTATGTACATATATATATAGGCTTCAATTTACCAAACCCTATTCCAACTCTGACTATAAGTCAGCCAACGATAAATCCTAAAACCCTAAATTTAGATAAATAAAATAATTACACCGTGAAAAATTAAACATTTAAATTAAACCAATTAAGTTAGATAAATTAAATTAAGTCAATTTAAAACAACCCATTGACATAAAAAAAACTCAATTAATCAATTTAAACAAAACAAAAACCAATTAAAATAACAATAAAATAAAATAAAATAAAATGCAATTAAACAAATAAATAAATACCAGGACTATCGTTTAAAAATTAGGGGTATTACACATGCCAAGGCTATAATTTTAAAATGACGAACCTACCCTTATAAACTATTAATTGATAAAAAATTAAAAAAAAAAAAAAACAATATTCCCAACATTTCTCTCTCGTTGGAATCCTGGCCATCAATCTCTCTGTTTGTATATATATATTTTTGAGTGTCACAAATATATATGTATGTATGTATCTCAGTCATTGCAATCTAAATTGCCGCCCTATGCTCAGCCTGATATGGACTGCGAGAGTCTTAAGTTTGTTACCATCGAATCGGCCCCCAATTTGTAGGCCGAACGTGGTCAAGAATTGTCAACAAAGCATGGCTCCGAAAAGCAAATGGCGACCAGCGATGGCGAGATGAGAATGAGAATGGGTTGTGGAGAATGTCTTCACCTTCGTTTAGGATTTGGTGTCACTGTAAATGGCGATGGGGTTTCAATTTGGGGGTTAGGGTTTAGCGAGGAAGTTTGGGTTTCAAACTGGTGTTTTGAGGAAGTTTGGGTTTTAACAAATTGAGAAGCCGATGGATTCCAGTAAAACGAAGCAATCTGATGGGAAGCGTGGGCGTGGAAGGTAAAAGCCAGATGGTGTATCTACCCTGCGTTAAGTGATTTTGTGGCTCTTTCTAAAAAGATTTTTCACCTATTCTTTGTTCACCGATCGTCTTATCCAATTTATATCGTTGCCAGAGTTGGAGGCCGATCAGGGAGAGGAGAAAAAAAAATAGAGACAGAGAGAGAGGGAGGTAGATCGGAGGGGGTCGGCCGTGAATGGTAGAGGTGGTTAGGTGGAGAACGATCTTTGTGGGAAAAATGGTTGGTGGCAGCCATGGACGAACATGGTAGCCATTGATCATGTGCTGGTGGGGGAATATTTCCTAAGGCAGGGGTCGATGAAGTAGCGGTTGGTCAGTACCATTCTTAAGGACAGGTTTTTTATTTATTTATTTTTTATGGAGAATGCCCTGCTTCTGAGATTGTTCATGCCTCTAAGGAATGAAAACCTTCTTCAAAAAGAGAAATCCATTAATAACAGAGATTCTGACTCGCATGGAGTCAGTGGAATTGACTTTTTTCAGTTCAAACAAGAAAAAAACGTGGATTCAGTGCTTCAGCCTTCATGAGTCAATTTTCTTAATTTGTTCCTAGACTTAGGCAATTTTCGTAAGTTCTCTATGCCCACAATAATTCAAACAATAATTTCTCAGGGTTCTTTTGGTCCGTTTGTTCGAGCTCGTTTAGTGATGATTTGATAAGTGATTTTGCAGTCGGGCAAGATAAATTAGAGTTGTTGAGGTGTTATTGACAGTGCGGTGGTCGTCATCCTCGTCGCTAATTCGCCGCCGATACTACACAATTGTTCCCGGAAGAGGACATCGAACTTACATCGTGTTTGGCAGTGCTAAAATGAGGTGGGAACAGGTGTTTCGCGTTATAGTGACGGGGTAGATAATATGTTGTCTAATTCTTATTGGTTATTGAAATTTTGCTGACACATCAGCAACACAAGTGTATAAAACATCAAAACGGCGTGGTTTCATGGAAGGATAATTTTGTAATCTTCTTTTTCCAGTACTGGAAAACTCACATTTGACCTCAAATGCAACTTTTTGATAGTTTAAGGGGGCACTTGTTAATTCAGGGTTTTTTTTGCAAATGCCTTATAGTTTAAGGGGGTTTTATGCTCTTTATCCTAAAAACAAGGGTAAAATGCAAAAAAAAAAAACTCTTGAACTATGAGGAAACCTGCAACTAACCTCCTGAATTAGCAAAAATAAAAAATACCCCCTCAACTATACAAAAAAGTTATAGATCACCCCATCCGGCTACCGGCCGTCTAAAAATGAGCGCGTGATTCTCACGCGACAGACAAATTGAATTTTTTGGACAATAATGCCCTTCAATATATGAAAATACCAAATTGTCCTATAACCACCACCACCACCATCTACGACCACCACCACCGTCTGCAACCACCAACATAACCACCATCACCGTCTGCAACCACCACGAAACTTAAAGAATTCATGCCCAAACACACCGTTAAACCAAATCAAACCCACCAAAATCACTTCCACCTCCATCAGCATCTTAACGGCACACCATCAAACCCAATCGAACCAGTACACAAACCCACTGCTACCACCCCAATCTCACCACCACCATCACCCACCATCACCAACCACGGCCCAACCTTTTCTGATTTCAACAATTGGAGAAGGAATCGTGAAGATTTCGGCAATTGGAGAAGGAATCGTGAAGAAAATAAAGGAAAAAGACAAACAGATTCTTTCCATCGACACCCTCACACTCTTTATCAGAACCCTAATTCGACGAACGACATACCCCCTTTTCGTCTTCACATTCGTTGCCAAATTTAATGGTTCAGATTGAGACTCAATTGCTTGTTTCGGTAAACCCAAATCGAGAACATCCATTGGTCTAACGTTTGTTGATGCAAAATCTCGTGGTGGCGTTCAACAATTCATCGATGTGCTCCATCTCTCCACTCTGTGTCTGCCAATTGCCATGGACTCCGACTGTTTCTTTTGTTTTCTTTCTTTGCTCTTTTCTTTCTCTCTTTCTTTAAGTTTTAGTTGGCTTCAGAAACCCTTGAATTGACGGCCATCACACATTCCAGCAATTTGGAATGTGTGATCCACGACGTTAGATCCACAGGGTCGGGAAGAGTTACCGAGTGAGTCGTAACTTGATAGCAGCTTAAAACCCAAATCATCCTCATTGCCGCCAGGATCTCGCTGCCGTCGTCTCCTGCGCCTGCCTCGCCACCGTCTCTTGCGCCGACGTACTCGCTGGTGTTGATGGTGGTGTGTATAATATATATATATATATATATATATATATATATATATATATATATATTTATGTTTGTGTGTATAACTGTTCAATTCCTCTTTGATCAAGCATGATACATCGGCGACGGCACCCGAGGATATATGTGTGTGTATTATATGTGTGAGGTGGCGGTAATGGAAGTGGCGGAAGTGGGGTGGTGGCAGTAAGTTTATAGGGTGGTCTCTCTTCAATCTCCAATCTTATATATATATATATAAACACACACACATATATAAATAGTAGTAAAGATAAGGGTATCAGACTTTTCATTTTTTCGGTGAAGTCAGTCACCGAAATGGACTGAAATGTAACAAATTAATAGTTTAGGGGGTTTTTTTGTAATTCAAGGGGTTAGTTGCAATATGCCAATAGTTCAGAGTTTTTTTTTTTTTTTTTTGAATTTTACCCTAAAAACAAAGCAACCTAGAGCCCAAAAGTGAGGGCAGAAGCCCAAATTAGACGAGGCCCAACATTGTTCTTCTCAAGGTCCACCCCACCCATTATCTTCCTATTAAAAGTACAGTGTAGTAGGAAAGAATAAGCAAATACAACAAATAAATCATAGGCCAATAGAAATTAAGAAAAATAAATTTACACGACTAATTATTTATTAAAATTGTATATAAATATAAAAAAAACTTGTAAACATTTATATAGTGTATATAATTGATATCATAGTAATTGATTACCTTTGTATTCCAAACACCTCGAGTGACCAAGCGGGAAGCTAATTGAAAATTATATTAGTGTAAATCACAATTTGTGAAAGTGGAACATTACTAAAATTCAGTTCAACAATACATTAATTTAAGTACAACTCAAATGGTCCAATTTTGCAGTCTCAATGAAAAAACGTAAAATCAAAACCCTATAAATTGAAATTTGGGTGAAACGCGACCTATGGATGGACCTCCGCTAATTGAAACAAGCCTAAACCCTCAATTTGACCTTTTTTTTCTTTGGCATTCAAACAATTGCCGAGGACATTGACAACATGTTCCACATCACCAACATTCTATCCAAATTTATATTTTATTTGTTAAATTTTGATTTAAGCTAGTCATTAAGGTTAATATTAAAGTTTTCAAAAAATAATTTTTAATAAAATTCATGAATTGATATTAATGGCATTAATTTAGTTACAATATCAAAATATGTGAATATATAGATGAGAAAGTCATACTCATTTGTAAAACTCGTATTTATAAGGTAAGTTAAAACTACATCTTTGCGCTTGATATTAGACAATATGTCAAAAACACCTTTACAAGTTATAACTTTTATTTTTTACTAAAAATAATTTAAATTTTATCATGTGATGTGAAATTGAAGATTATTGTGGTCCTTACAAACAACATAGACACCATTCCATGTCCCCATTTTGCCACTAGAAAAAATATACATTCACAATCTGTTTTGAATTAATTCTCTCGTGAAGTCATTATTTGTGAATAACATTGGATGAGTAACTCATTATTTATGACCAAAACTAATGTTTATGGTTAATTTTTATTTATTTGTCATGCGAAGATGAAGAATAGCATAACCTAATATTTTGCATGACTTCCACCTATTAATATATTTTCGTTCACAATATTTTTTTAAAGCTAACTAAGGTTTAGCTCATGCATGTTTCTAATGTTAAACTAATTTACTTTGAAATGTTGGAGTCAACTGAAATAATTGGACAAAACGAGAATAAGTGAGGCAAACAAAGAGTAGAAAAGTATCATTAAGATGGATGATCGCTGTGGCCAATTTCTATTTTATTTAAAAGTAAATATTTTTTTGGAGTATATTGGTACATAATTTCTGTTTCTTGTATGCCTCACCAAGTGGTACCAGAGCTCTTATTTCTATCTCACATAAATCTAGAATTTGTATTTTTTAAAAAAAAATAATAATGAATAAATAAGTAAAAATAAAAATAAATTAGTAGTAATCATTTGTAAATTTCCCATTCTGTGATAAGATCAAAAACAAACTTAAAAAAAATTGTAAAGAAAAACTAAATAAAATTTATTTTGCTATACTATTACATATGATAAATTCTAAATTTCAATATTTAGTACGATGAAAGAAAACTCCATGAGAACAAAAATTAAAACAAGAAGTACTAATAAGATCTCCCTATATTCTCAAACCTATACTTTTTATTTTGGAATGAGAGGAGACACACTAGCACATCGGCCTTGATCATTTGGAGTTCCACTAAAAAAAATATATCTACCAAATTAATTATTTTTCTCTTATATAACTTATTTATATGAACTTTACTTTCTAACATATTTAGTGGAGGAAGGATTGTTGGGAGATTTTAAAATATATAAAAGTAGGATAAATTACATTTAACCTCATTCATTTTCACCATTTTGCAATAAACAGCCTTTATTATTTTTTTGTGGCTAAAAAAAAAAAAAAAAATCCCCAACAAACTTAGGGTGATTGTTGAATTTTTGTCAAAAATAGCCCCACCAACCAAGTCGGGGGGTGTTATACACTTTGCCCAATTGTGTGAATTTTGGTAAAAGATTTTTTTTTTTTTGAATAATAATGTTTGAACTTATATTTTTGTTACATGTATTACCATATTTTTAATTTTTTAAAAACATTAAAATAGAATTATAATGTGATTATCGATTAATTGAGTTGTACTTTTTCATATTACATATAATGGATGGTTTCTTTAATCAATTAAATATTTATGTTGCAAGTTTAATGCTGTCTTAAAGCCTTCTTATTCTGAATTTCTAAGACTCATTTATATCGAATAAATAATTTTCATTTTAAAGATGACATGGTAATTATTAGCGACATTGAATATGCTGGATTTGTTTGAATTTGTCAATAAGAAAATTTGTTTTAGTTTTATTCATTTTTTTTAAACCAATATGAAACCAGTTAACCAGAATATGCGTGAATATGTGATATATATCTATATCTATATCTATATCTATCTATACTATTATTAAATGTGCAAAAGTTTCACTGTTTCAGTATTTCAGTATTTATTTATTTATATTAAAAAATAGATATTAAAAGAATAGTTATTTTTTATAGATAATTATCACAATATAATCGGCCCGGCCGGCCAGTTATGATTATGTCATTATTAGGAGATGATAAATTACTTATTTTATTTTCAATAAAACTCTATCATAGTAAACAAAAATATATTTAAAGAGTTTCTATAAAACTCTAACACTAATTACTTATTTATCTATTTATTATGAGATTTTTAATAAAAGGAAATCTATTTATTTATTATGAGTTTTTTTAATAAAAATTATTTTTATAAAAAGAAAACACTCTATAAAACTCTAAAATCAAACTAATAAAATTTAAATTAACCTATTAATCTATTTATTATTATGAATTTTTAATAAAAGAAAATCTAATTAGGCAATAATTATAAATATAAAAAATATTTATTAATTGATATATAAAATAAAATAAAATTTCTAAAACTCTACCACAAATTAGCTTTTATTATGGGTTTCTTAATAAAATTAAATCTAATTAGACAAGCAAAGACTTTCAGTGTTTTAGTATTTTAGTATTCATTTATTTATATTAAAAAATAGATATAAAAAGAATAGTTATTTTTATGGATAATTATCATAATATAACCGACTTGGCCCAGTTATGATTATATCATTATTAGGAAATAACAAATTACCTATTTTATTTTTAATAAAACTTTATCACAATAGACAAAGATATATTTAAAGAGTTTCTATAAAACTCTAACACAAATTACATATTTATCTATTTATTACGAGTTTTTTAATAAAAGAAAATCTAATTAGACAAAGATTATTAATATAAACTATAATCTTTTAATTGATATAAAAAGAGTTTTTAAAAGAGTTTATATAAAACTTTAACACAAATTACCTATTTATCTATTTATTATGAGTTTTTATAATAAAAAATAGTTTATATATATATATAAAAAAAAACTTTATAAAACTCAAAAATCTACCTAATAAAATTTAAGTTAACCTATTTATCTATTTATTATTATAAATTTTTAATAAAAGAAAATATAATTAAACAATAATTATTAATATATAAAATATTTATTAATTGATATATAAAATAAAATAATTTTTCTAAAACTCTACCACAAATTAGTTTTTATTATGAATTTCTTAATAAAATTAAATCTAATTACATAAGCAGAGAGTTTAAGTATTTCAGTATTCTAATATTTATTTATTTATATTAAAAAATAAATATAAAAAGAATATCTATTTTTTATGGATAATTATCACAATATAACCGGCCTGACTTAGTTATGATTATGTCATTATCAAGAGAGGACAAATTACATATCTTATTTTCAATAAAATTCTATCACAGTAAACAAAGATATATTTAAAATGTTTCTATAAAACTGTAACACAAATTACAAATTTATCTATTTATTATGAGTTTTTAATAAAATGAAATCTAATTAGACAAGTATTATTAATATAAACTATTATTTATTATTTGATATAATAAGAGGTTTTAAAAGAGTTTATATAAAACTCTAATACAAATTACCTATTTATCTATTTATTATGAGTTTTTTTTAATAAAAAAGATATATGTTTATCTATTTATTATGAGTTTTTTTAATAAAAAATTATTTTTATAAAAAATAAAACTCTATAAAACTCTAAAATCTAACTAATAAAATTTAAATTAACCTATTTATCTATTTATTATTATGAATTTTTAATAAAAGAAAATCTAATTACACAATAATTATTAAGATAAAAAATATTTATTAATTGATATATAAAATAAAATAATTTTTCTAAAACTATACCACAAATTAGCTTTTATTATGAGTTTCTTAATAAAATTAAATCTAATTAGACAATGATATATTTATAAAAGATAAAATAATTTATATAAAACTCTATCACAAATTACATATTTTATTTTCAATAAAACTTTATCACACTAGATAAAGATATATTTAAAGAGTTTTTATAAAACTCTAACACAAATTACTTATTTATCTATTTATTATGAGTTTTTTAATAAAAAAATCTATTTATTACGAATTTTTTAATAAAAAAAATTTATTAATTGATGCGGATATAATTTGATGTTTTATTTAATAAATTGTTGAAAAATTCAAAGAAAAAAAAAAAAGGAAAAGAAAAATTACAAATATAGATACATTAGGATATGATATGTTATTTTTGTTGAAAATTCGGCACTAAATATGATTATATATGTATCATTTCTCATTTTATTAATGAAAATGGATTAGGAAGATGATGAAATAAATTTTGTCATATTAATAGTTTTTATAAAAATAGTTTCTATAAAATTCTAAAAATTACCTATGAAAATCAATCACAATAAAATATTTATTAATTGATATAAAAAGAATAGTTATTTTTTTTGGATAATTGTCACAATATAACCAGCCCGACCAGTTATGATTATGTCATTATATACATGTCATCATCCCATTAATCGAAGAAATCTATAAATAGAGGGAGGCACGGAGGAATGAGAAAGGAGTACAGAAATTGAGAAATTCTAGAAATACAGAATTTCAGAGTAAATTTATATAAAAAAATTATTTATTAATTAATATAAAATTAGTTTTTATCTATACAATTATTAAATATGCAAAGAGTTTCAGTATTTTAATTGATATGAAAAGAGTTTTTTTTATATATAAAAAAAATCTAAAATCTAACTAATAAAATTTAACCTATTTATTTATTTATTTTATGAATGTTTCAATAAAAGAAAATCTAATTCGAGAAGAATTATTAATATAAAAAATATTTATTAATTGATATATAAAATAAAATATTTTTTCTAAAACTCTACCACAATTTAGCTTTTATTATTAGTTTCTTAATAAAACTAAATCTAATTAGACAAGGATATATTTAAAGAAAATAAAATAATTTCTATAAAACTCTATAACAAATTACCTATTTTATTTTCAATAAAACTTTATCACTTTATCACATTTAAAGAGTTTCTAGAAAATTCTAACACAAATTACCTATTTATTATGAGTTTTTTTTAATAAAAGGAAATCTAATTAGATAAGTATTATTAATATAAAAAATTATTTATTAATTGATATAGAAAAAGGTTTTAAAAGAGTTTCTATAAAACTCTAATACAAATTACCTATTTATTTATTTATTATGAGTTTTTTAATAAAAGAAAATCTATTTATCTATTTATTATGAGTTTTTTAATAAAAAATATTTATTAATTTATACATATATAAGTTGATGTTTTATTTAATAAATTGTTGAAAAATTTGTAAAAAAAAAAATGAAAAAGAAAAATTACAAATATAGATACATTAGGATATGATATGTTATTTTTGTTAAAAATTCGGCAATAAATATGAATGTATATTATTCTGATTATATCAATGAAAAGGGATTAGGAAGATGATGAAATAAATTTTGTCATATTAAAAGTTTTTATAAAAATAGTTTCTGTAAAATTCTAAATATTAACTAATAAAATCAATCACAATAAAATATTTATTAATTGATATAAAAAGAAAAATTATTTTTTATAGATAATTATCACAATATATATATTTAAAGAAAATAAAATAATTTATATAAAACTCTATCACAAATTACTTACTTTATTTTCAATAAAACTCTATCACACTATAAATATTTTAGTATTAATATAAAAATTTAAAAGAATTTATTAATTTACAAAACTCAAACTCTACCACCAATTTCAAAATATTTCTGTATTTATTTATTAATATAAAAAATATTTATTAATTAATATAAAAAGAGTTACAAAAAATTGTAATTTTTTGTAAGGTTTATTGTTACAAGCTTCAAATCAACAATTAAAATAAAAAAAAATATGAAAACAAAAATTCTATAAGTTACAAAACATTCACCACGTGCATCGCATGTGTCTTTTCCTAATGTGTGTATCATGTCAATGCACGTGATTAACAAAATCTGTATATCTATGGGGTGAGAATCGGGTTGCTCATATTAGCACCCAGTAACTTAATTGGCTCGTATTGGAGTTCCCCTCCCCTTAATTTACTAGAATATATATATATATATATATATATATATATATATATATATATATATATATATATAACCCAGGATATCTGAATCTTCACCCAGACAAATACCCGAGGATCTAGGAAGGGCGTCTCCCCACTTCGAGCCGGACAAGTCTCTGAATATGACAACGGAGGCGTGATCCAAGTTATCGTAAGCTAAGGTATGCAGGATGATCTTCACTACTGCAGTTTGGAGTAATACAACAAATTAAGAAAAATAAATTTACACAACTAATTATTTATAAAAAATGTATATAAAAAATATAAAAAAAAACTACAAACATTTTTATAACGATATAAATTTGATATCATAGTAATTTGAGGAAGCAGGAAGCTAATTGAGAATCACAATTTGTAGAATGTGAATATCATTGGTAATTTTTTTTTAAATATCAGTTTAACAGTACATTAATTTATACTTCTCAAACTGTCCAATTTTGGAGCTCGTGGGGACGATGGATGAGAATGCTTATCAGTGAGTCGAAGTGAGCCTAAATCCTTAATTTGATTTTCCGACAGATATTAACAACCTAATCTACATCACAAACATTATTGCCAAATTTATATTTTATTACAAACTACTCTTATTTTATTTTAGATTTTGTTTATAAAACTTCATCATTAATATTTTAAAATTAAAATTTTTTTTTCCCGATGGTAATTTATTTTAGAATGCTAAAAGTTTGAAAAGAGTTAATTTGACTTGTATTATGTTTCCTTTATTATGGGCTTTATGTGTGATGTTTAAAAAAATTTATAACGATGATATAGGCCGATTCTGTTACAACGCTAACGATTGTAAATTTTAATTAGAACACATTATAACTTACTTTTACTTAAAAAAAACCATCTGCATAATCTGTTTGTTATCAGTTCTCTCTTGTCTAGTGATTATCTTATGAACTCGTTATTCATGACCAAAACTAATGTTCCTTGCATGTCTTTATTTAGTCATAATCTTAGGAGTAACTTTGTAAAATGAGTAACTCACTTCACTATTGATTACCAGGACTAATGTCCTCGCATGCTCCTTTTTTTTTTTTTTTTTTTCAAGACATTTTCTATAATGCTTTTTTTAGTTACCTGCTATTCGTTGGTATACCTGTTACTCTGTTATACATCTACAATCGTAGACTACAATTCCATCAAAATTTGAAGTCGGTGTGCAAAGCAACAATGGAGCTCAGGTAGTCCAAATCGGCCTAACCCCTCAATTTCATCTTTTGGCACATAGACATTGACAAAAAAATTATTATTGAAAAATTTACAAGTTACAACTTGCTTTCACCAAAATCTCTCAGCTATCCATTCTGTTTTCAATTGATTCTCTCGTTGTCTAGTCATTGTGAATAACTTCGAATGAGTAAAACTCATTATTGATGACCAAAACATAGTTTTTTTTTCTAATTTTGTTTATCATGCATAGAAAATGAATCGCAAAATCTAACAGTTTGCATGACTTTTGCTTATTACTATTATTTCTGTTGATGCAAGAATTTGTACGCTCTGGAGCCCTTGACGATTCCTGCAAGACAAGAGAAGTGATGACCGACGTGGTGTCGGCCGGGTGCACTCTGACGGTCAAGTTAGTACTTGACGATTCAATATCTGATAACAATTACATATGAAATTTATGGTGTACCTTTTTAAGTTGACCTATGGTATCCCTTTTTAGGTCGACCGATCACTTCTTTTATAGAAGCATTAATGGTAGTAGTTGTTGAAGAGAGATTCTCCCCGATCAAAAATGATATCGTTTCCTTTTTATAGGAATGGTAATTGTCGTTACATATGGTAACCAGAGATTTTTTATGATTCCATAGAGATTTTGGGGGAGGATAAATCCCTTACCCTTATCTTATTTCTCATTTGAATTTGAGTTGTTCCTTATCTATACCATTTGAGTCTCCATGTCACTTGAAATTCTTATATAGTAGAATATTTCGTATCAGTAGCCCTCCATTCCCAAAATCTTGCTTGTCAAGTGTCGGGAATGCCAAGTCCTTCCAAGCTAAGCATGCTTGATGATTACTTTCTTACCTCTTTTAATAAGTGAGTGGATTTGCTGGAGCTTTATGAGCTCACCCTTTAATAAGGGAGTAGTTAACCCCTCGTCTCTTTAGTAAATGAATAAGTTTTAATTATCTCACCCTTCTGTGTAAAGGGAGTAGTCGGATTCTTGTCCCTTTAATGAGGGAACCTTTAATAAGGAGCGTAGTAAAAGGCTCCTAGCCTAAGTCCGGTCAAGTAATCTCCCTTTTACTCCTGCTTCTAAAAAATTACGAAGGGTAGGAGAAGGGAATCATGGTACATCCGCAAGCCCTGGAATGTTATTTGGTGGGGTTCCTACTAGTTTCGAAAGTTTTGGTTCGGTATCAACCAACCAAGCCTTTTCCCACGGGGAATCGGTTCTCGATGACGCTAATGTCGCGAATGACAGATTACATAAAATGGTAGTAAAAGATGACACTGCCAGATTGTAGAGTTTGCCAGCATCTGAGCTTTCAAAGAAATTTCTTCATCTAATCAGCCAGGTGAGATTTTACCCTTATTATGTGCATCTCTTTTTTTCATTTATTTATTTATTTTTAACTGTTCGCCACTATTTATTTATTTATAGGGCACTGCATACTATGTTGTTATCGCCAAAGAATACGAGCAGCTTATTAAAGGTTCTTTCATTAAAGGAAGGTAAATAAATAAATATATTTATAGGAAAGAAAATTCTTTTTCAAGTAACAGTGAAGTTCTTGTAAAGGAGTCCTACTACAATATGGAAGGGGCCTGTAGTAAAAACGAAACAAATAGAATATAGAAAGTATTTCCTTGGTCCACCACGTACCCGGAAATAGGGGACAACTGATAGGGAAAAATAACCCTAACCTATCTTGACTTAACGAAAAAGGTAATTAAATATTGACCGGCCACCAGATTTCTCCAACTCTCAGACGATAATATCTCGTTATTAAGGATAACTATTTCTATTAGATAAGAATGATGACAAATTGTATCTAGGATAAGATAGGATTTGTCATGGGGTAAGTTCAAATCTTATCAAGGATAAGATTTCCACGAGATAGGCTCCATGGGCTAAAGACGATGAAATTCCCTTATCAAGAATAAGGGAAGTGACTATAAATACAAAGACGACTCGGGAACAAGGTACACACAAAAAAACTCCTACTAAGCGAATTACGATTAAAATTCTCTATCAAGAACTCTTACTAACTTGATTATCGGAGGGTCAACGGCCGGCACCACACCGGTGTTTGACTTTGCCATCCTTATTTTGCAGGAAACGGTGTCGTACTAGACCGCGGCGAATTTCAACCTCAACAATTTCATTTCACAATATTTTTGAAAGATGACTAAAGTTAAGTTTATATATTTTTTTAATTTTAATTTAGAAATATTTATCAAAATAAATTTTACTTTTAAAATGTTGGAGTAAACTGAAACAGCTGGAACCACACCAATTCCATATTATGGTGTGGATATATGATCTGAAAGTGTTCACCCTATGGTAGAAGATCAAAAAAATATATATTAACTATTAAAAGGAAATTAGGCAATCCTTTTTTGTTTTCGGAAAGTTTAATTGATAAATTGTTGCTATGCTATTTCTTCTATGAAAAATTATATGTTAAAGTGCGAAAAAATCTATATTTGAATTTGTAAATAATGTTGAATTATATTTTGTGCATAATACCTCTTTACTATAACATTTTATTGCAAAATGTCCCAATGACTATATTATATTTTATTAAATGACCATAATACCATTTCTTATTTAAATACATTTAATCTATTTTTCTTATTTGAAATAAATTATGAAAAAAATTCATACTAATTTGATGATATATTCTCTATTAAATTTACATAAATATATTACATGAAAAATAAGATCTTTTTTTAATTTAAGTAGTTTATTAATTTTTCATAAATATATTATATGAAAAAGAATATATTTTTCTATGATATAAAAGTTTAAAAGGTTTAATTCAGTTAGACCTCCTGTGATTTGTTTAAGACCTCTCGCATTTGTAAAAATTCAATTAGACCTGTCTGTATGAGCCTAACAGAAACAAATAAAGGAATGTGATGACTAATTCAATTTTTTGTCGTTTCCTTATATACACTTGACCAAACAAAGTGTTTTATAACTCACTCTAAGGTTAGTTTTATCTGTTGAACCAAACAGTCTGTCAACTAGTCATCACATTCGCTGATTTTTTCCCTTCTCTCTTCTCCTCTTCTTTTTTTTCTTCTTTGCGGATCGGCAATACAAACAGATCATTTTTTTGAGAGAAAGGAGAGAAACAAATTTATCGAGAAAAAACAAATGAAATCTTGGTGCTTCGGGCTCCGAGATAGAGCAATTGAAATCTTTTTCTCATCGGGGGTGTAAGGCCAGCGCTCCACTATGATAGATCTCATGCCAGTTCTAGATCGCGAACCGATTTCCCAAAAATCCAAATGCTTATGCGAATCACTTAGCTTACCAACAGCCTGGGGGGTACTGTCAACTATCTCTGCCAAATTTGAATGGCAATTTAGGTAGAGCTTTTCATCAGTTTTCTCCTAAAGGAGCATCACTTGATCCGCCTCCTTTTCTTGCTTTAATATTAAAGGCTAATCTGTTTCTCTTTTAAATCACTATTTTTGAATTCAAAATCGGAATCTGGATGAATTTCAAGCAGGCAAGCAGAAGACTCCCTTCCAGAAACAAATTTATATAGATATACAAATATATGAATATAAGTACAGTATACAAAAAAGAGCTTGACTTTTGGAATTTTTCTAGAATGAAAAGATTTTGATTTTTTACATATAGTGCGTTTTTGAAAAACAAATTTGGGAGTAAAAATATCGATGAATATTCGAAGGAATTTTTAATTCTTTGGTAATATTTTTGGTTAATGGTTGTTTCGATGTCTGAAGCGTTTAATTTCAGTGTATTTAGCTTGAATATAAGGATTCTTTTTCTTATTTTATTTTTTCTTGAATTGATTTTTTTACTGAATGGAAGGAAAAAGATAAATATAAGGATTCCTTTTCTTATTTTATTTTTTCTTGAATTTCAGTGAATTTAGCTTGAACATAAGGATTCTTTTTCTTATTTTATTTTTTCTTGAATTGATTTTTTTTACCAAATGGAAGGAAAAAGAAAAATATAAAGATTCCTTTTCTTATTTTATTTTTTCTTGAATTGATTTTTTACTTAATGGAAGGAAAAATATAAAGATGGGTCATGAGGGTTGTAGCCAAACATATTAATTTTTTGCTGGCATTGACAAAGAGTGTCTTTGACTAGCTTTGACGGTTGATCAAAGGAAAAAATTGATGTGTATCAGAAAAAGTGACTGAATTTTTGCAAATGTGGAGGTCTTTTTGAAAATTAGACAAACCACATGGGTCTAACTGAATTAAATCCAAGTTTAAACTGGGCATAACTGAATTAAATCCAAGTTTAAACTGGGCATAATAAAATAGAGCGTTAATTTCACTTACATCCCCTGCCAGACGCGTTAATTTCACTTACATCCCCTACCTGACATTTGACCATATCCCACTGACGCCCCACTAGATTTCAATATTCCACGCACATCTCCTAACCTTTGATCATACATGGCAAGTTACCTTTACCTTTAAGCAACTACATGTGTGTGCTGATGTCAGCATAAAGAATTTGTTAAAAGGTTAATTTTACCCTTTTTCAGTACCTGAAATGACATCTTTAACCTCTTTGACTAATAAAGAATTACAAAACTACCCTAGACTTATTATAAATGATAATGTAGTTTATTTATATATATATATGTATGTATATATACACTCTCAGCAGCTATGACTGACTCGTCCGATTGGACTCGGGGGTGAAACGGATGCGAAGTGATGACTTAAGATGAGAAAGAGCCATGTTTTTTAAATTGAGTTGAATCGAATCAGAGGTTTCGCTGCTGAGACCTCTACAAACAACATATAAATACCCACCATCATTACTCACTTCAAAAATCCAATAAACCATAAGTGAAGAACAGAGACCTGTACACACACACATCTATATATATATATATATATATATATATTGGAGTTCTTAGTTGAACGATGTGGGATCTATTCCTCAACTGACTCAGTCCGACTCTCAAATCCCTGTTTTCGCTTAATTTCGATCTTTAGACATGTTTGATCCGACCCAGTTGGGTCAGTGGAATTGTGTGTTGGATTTCGTGGATAATCTTGTTCGAGCCTCCGATTGCATCGAATCGAACGACCCATAACTCGGACACTTGATATTGGTGCGGCTCAATCAACACCTGGGTGGTTCGGACACCGAAAAACCACTCCAGCGAGCTGCGTTTTACTTCGGAAATGCTCTTCAATCTCTGCTCACGAGGTCAACTCGCCCTTCTTCTTCTTCAAAAGTCGTTCAAACCATCAAAGCCTAAAAAACCTTCTCTAACATCTCTCCGATCATCATGTTATCCAATTTCACCGCCAATCAAGCGATTCTCGAGGCTGTGAACGGTTTGATGCTCGTCGACGTCATCCAATCTGACATAGCGGTTTGTTCATGAAAGTGCTCAAGGATCAAACCAATCACCCGATTCTTAGAATCACTGTTGTTGGGTTGTGCGTTTGGTATTCCGATTTGAATGGCGACTGGTCCGGAGGTGGATGATGTTCGATGGTGAAGCAGCGGTTAAGGACTGAAACAACGGCGATGAGATGTGGGCTGATTGCAACAGTGAGCAACTTTGCAACGACGATTGGGTTGAGTGAACGGCGATTGGGTTGTGTGTTTGGGCTGGCGATTGGTATTCTAATTTCACGCACGAACTCGACTGATTCTGCTAGTCCTCAACAATTTTGCAAATTGGTATTCCGATTTGACCTCGGTTCGTCCATGGTGGATTATAACGACCGGGCAAGGAGTGGTTGATGGTGACGGAGTTAGATCTTCATTCGAAGCTCCAAGGCAGTGATGATCTGGTTAGTTTGGGCAAAGATGCGATGTCTTCGTCCGTGGTGTAAAGCTTTTTTTTTTTTTTTTTTTTTTTTTTTTTCGGCGCAATATATGTATATTTGTCTCTATGTATGTATATAGAAGGGTGTTTTTGTTTTTTCAATTTAGCTCCAAAATTTTATAAATATTAATTTATATGTAATGTTCTTGATTTTTGTTATTTTTTATTTTCTGGGATTTTCTGTTTTACGAGAATATTTTCGTCCTTTCTCGTTTTGCGTGTCGAACAGCGTGAAGTGTGCTGGGTATACCAGAGAGTTATTTGAGATGTTTCCTTGAGTTTTGGACTCTTGGAATTGGGTTGGTTACCATTTCACCATTTTTTATTTTTTGGACCAGGATGTCCCAGGTGGGACTCGTTAACGGGATTGTTGTGTACAGGGGTTACGTCTCGGGTTCACTACATTTCATTCATAATTATTTTGTGCATAATTACAGTATTGGTGTAGCTTAAATTGTGTGGTTGAAAATTTAATCAAATTGTATATGTATAGAGAAAAAGGAAAATGGGATATTTTAAATTTTTTTGGTGGGGCCCACTATTGTCTTCTTTTAATGGCCAAGAGGCCATCATTTGGCCCCATTTTCCTCTTTCTCCCGTCAAAGCTCTCTCTCCCTCTCTTTTTTCTTTTTTCTTTTTCTTTTTCTACAAAACTTCAAGCTTTAATCTCTCTCTTTTCTTTGAGAAATTGCTAGTACCGCTTTAGGCATTGTTGGAGAGCTCGTCGAGATCTTCGTTTTGATCGGAGTCAAGTCCCGTTTGGCCAACCTTGGGATTTTTGAAATTAGGGCTTGGATTTGGGGATTTTGGGGCTTTTCTTCAATTAAGAGGCAAAGGTCTCTAATACACAATTTCTTGTTCTTTTGTGAGTTAATTTTTCATTATTTGTTGCCTAACATGCTTAATTTGTGTTAATTTCTTTTAAAATGATCTAATTGTTGTATATGAAGCCTATGACTATGTGTATTATTTGTATGAAAAAGCATTCTTAAGTGGTAGTATTACATGCCCACTGTGTTTAATTTCCTAAAATTTGCTACATGGAAGCATGTTGATTTGTGAGTTAAAAAAAAAAAAAAATCTCTACTGTCATAGCATTTGAAAGCATGAGACATTCATACATGTCATTGGGCATGGAATGAGAAAAGTTGATTTGAAACGAAAATTAAAAAGTTTTGGGGAAAAGTTTTGATAAAAGGTTTTGCGAAAACCCGGTCGTCCAGGAGTTGCCTGGGGTCCGTGGAGTTAGTGTGGTCTAGAGGAGACTAGGGAGAGACCCTAGCGTGGTTGAACTAACTAGACTGGATACGACGCCTTAGAGTTACCTTGTGGTCGTGGAAAGTTAGCCAATCCTCCTCTCGTGACGCCTTAGAGTCGCCTTGGGTCAGATTACACTAACAGTTTAGAAGGTAAAACGGTATTGTTTTAAAAACGGGGAGCGACATTACATGACATTGCATTCCATAACATGCCATGGCTTGTTTACGACTTAAACTTGTTATCGTTAATTTTGTTGTTGAGTTTTTTCCTGGTATGGTATGATCCCGTTCTCTTTATTTCTATTCATTATTTGGATTCATGGGGTCACAAGAGGTGTGTCTTAGGCACCTCATACTGAGCCATTGTACTCACCCCTTTATCATTAACATTTTTCAAGGCTCGGAAAAGAAGTGGTGGATGTCGACCCATCACAAGCTTAAAAGAAGACTAGAAGTTCATTTTGTCATCTTTTGTATATTTGGACCCATTTTTTTGTAAAGTCTCAACCCTTAGAAAAAGTGTATTCGTTTTGTAAACCATGGCCATGTACTATACTTATAACACTTGATAGTATTTTAATGCAAATTGAGACTATGTAGATATTTGATGTTGAATAAGGAATAAAGGTATACTTTTGAGAAATTATAGATGCATTTCAATTATATAACGTTATGTACTATTGTTGTGAATTCGGAATTGGTTGCGCATCAGGTTTAGTACAGATTGGCTAACAATGAGCCTAGCATTTCTGATGTTATCAGCTGCAGATGGCAGTATTCCAGGGCCAGTTGGCTGGCTGACAGTGCATTTTTGGTATTCTAGAGAGTTGGGTTTTGGGAGTCATTGTTTTGGCCGGCCGAACTTCACCATCAGCCGACTGAAACTTCACCATCAACCAGCCGAACCACATTTTTAGTCGGCCGATTGACCATTTTTGCAAAGTCCCGAGAGCATGTAGTTTTGGGAATTGTTCTGGCCGACTGACCATCTCAGTCAGCCGGCCAACGCTAGACTACCAGCCAGCTGACCTTATCCCTTTGGCCAGCACCTTAGTCTTCTCTCTCTTGGTTGTATTTTGGAGCCCCATGGACCTTATGATGATCTGTATACCACCTATGAACATGGGAAAGGACGGGATTGCCCTTAGTTGACCTCGGGTTCGGGTAAGGACCCGATTAACGGTTCGGACCCTCGGGTTCAGGTCGTTACATTATAATTGATAGGTAAAATTGTAAAATCACCCTATTCTGTTAGTAAAGTGAACGACCATCACAGAGAGGGTAAGTAGGTGGAATATTGAAACATAGAGGGGGTGTGACCGAGATATGGTCAAAGGTCAGCGGGTATAGGTGGAATTAACCCTAAATTTAATTATAAATAATAAAATTTTAATAATAAGATATTCATTTTAGAAAATGATAGTTACAAATCTATTTATTCTTTTTATTTTTATAATAAATTGATATTAATCATAAAATTAAGATAAATAGTATAATTAATATTTCAATAAGGGAAAAAATAATAAAAATTATTTAATAAGAAACGACAAATTTAATGATAAACGGTAAAATAGTCTTTTGCAGTGAATTTGTTCTTAATTGCAACAAATTAATAGTTGGGTGATGGGTTTTATTTAGTTCAATGGAATTTAGTGCACTTTACCCAAAATTATATGATCAAGCATCAGTGACTGGATAAAGCTGTCCGTCAACCCCAAAACACATTGAGAAGTGGGCATGAATATGATAAACATCAATGCGTTGGTAAAGTTCTCTGTCCAGCCACAGCACATTGAGATTTGATTCAGTCAATGAAAATAATAATAACAATAATTGACACAAACTGAGAAAAGAATTTTTTTTCATTCATTTTGAATAATACACAAAACGTTAGCTATATACATCAGTCCTAGCAACAGAAAAAGGAAAACTAACTAGGTTATATCAGATCCCATGATTTATGGGATATTCTAACATAATAGAAAACTAACCAAATCAGCCTAATTCTAGGAATACTGGCTGTTACAGAATTTCCTAAAATAGCTAACTATACACGTATATAATACAAGTCATGAAACACATTTTCCCATACTCCCCCTCAAGCTGGCGAATAGGTATTTTCCTTTCCCAGCTTGGATACAATACTTTGAAACACTGAACTACTTAACCCCTTGGTAAGTACATCAGCAAGTTGGTTATATGTAGACACATAAGGTATACAAATCAATCCGTTCTCCAACTTTTCTTTGATGAAGTGTCTATCAATTTCAATGTGCTTTGTTCGATCATGGAGTTCCAGATTATGAGATATGCTGATTGCGGACTTATTATTACACAGAGTCTCATCGGACCATCCCACTTAATTTTCATGTCTTCCAAGATAATCTTTAACCAAAGTAGTTAACATACACCCTGAGCCATTGCTTGGAATTCTGCCTCTACACTAGACCGAGCCACCACATTTTGTTTCTTACTCCTCCAAGTCACAAGATTTTGGCCAAGAAATGTGCAATATCCAGAGGTCGACCTCCTGTCAACAATCAACCCAACATAATCGGCATCCTTGTATGCCTCAAGAACTAAGCCTCCATTCCTTTTAAACAGAATACATTTTCCTGGTGTCCCTTTGAGGTATTGTAACACTCGGTGAGCTGCCTGCAGATGGACTTCCTTCGGGGTATGCATAAATTGACTAATCACACTCACTTCATTAGCTATATCCGGTCGTGTGTAAGATAGATAAATGTGTCTTCCTACCAGGCGTTGGTACATTTCTCTATCTACTGCAGCATCTTTCTTTGCATTTCCAAGTCTAAGGTTAGGATCTATTGGAGTACTCGCTGGTTTGCATACCGTCTTGTCGGTTTTTTTAAGGAGATCCGTAACATACTTCTGATGAGATATAAAAATGCCTTGTCTAGAGTGAGCCACCTTGATCCTAAGAAAATATTTCAGCCTCCCTAATGCCTTGATCTCAAATTCCTTAGCCAAACACTGACTCAATATTTGTCGCTCTTTATCATCATCCCGTCATTATTATATCATCGACATATACTAAGAGGGCTATGAGTCCCTCTGAAGGTGAGTGTTTAATGAATAATGTATGATCCCCTTGGCTCTGTCTATATCCCATGTCCATCATAACTCTTGCAAACCTTCCAACCATGCCCGTGGATATTGTTTAAGACCGTACAAGGCATTCTTCTGCTTACACACAGTATGAGTAGCCAAATTATTCCCATAACCTTGCAGGACTTCCATATAATTTTCTTCCACTAGCTCTCCATGCAAAAATGCATTCTTAACATCAAACTACTGCAAGTCCCAACCATAATTAGCTGCTAGAGACAACAAGATTCTAACAGTGTTCATCTTCGCAACTAGAGCAAAAGTCTCTAGGTAGTCAATTCTATAGGTTTGAGTATAACCCTTGGCCACTAACCTTGCCTTGTATCTCTCTATTGATCCATCTGCTTTATACTTCATAGTGTAAACCCATTTACACCCTAGGGGTTTCTTTCCTGTCGGCAATTTCACCAACTCCCAGGTTTTGTTTTTTTCCAACGCCTCTATCTCCACATTCATAACTTGTTTCCATTTCTCATTGGATAAAGCCTCGGATAAGGTGGTTGGGATAATAATGGTGTAATTTAAGCTAACAAGGAAGGATCTATTGAACGGTGAAAATTTTTTGAAGGACAAGAAATGCGGGAGAGGATATAAAGGTTATTTTGTGCACTCTCTAGTTCAGTTCCTAACAGCAATGGTGTGATACCTCTCGGATTCGAGACACGGATTAATCAGGCCCAAACTCGAACTTGAGGGAATATCAAACAATTAAAGTATTTTAAAACGAACACAGATTACAAAATGAATTAAGAAAGAAATAAATAAAGCTGAAAGAATTTTTAAAATATAATCATTTAAAATTAAATACTTAAAATCCAAAACCTCCAATATTTTAACAACTCAGGAATCCATCTAGTGGACCCCTAATAAGAAAATCCAAACTGAACTGTAAATACTAAAAGAAATCCAAAACTAAATCATGAAGAGAAATCCTACGTCATCGGAAGAATGAGTGACTGTCTCTGCTCAGCTCGAACAATCTCTACGCCTGGAACTGAGGAACACTTAAAAAATAGAAGTGGGTTAGACCCACAAACAAGTTCTATCCTACTACAATCCAAGCAGAGACTCGATACGCATGTACATTCTAAATAACTCAATAATAGCTATGTAGTCCGTACATATATATATCCATACTACGAGACTCTCACTGGACTATGAAGAGGGTCTTAACCTGAATAGAAGGCAACATACAAAACGCACCTGAGCGGGCACGAGTACCTAAGCCTAACAGGGTATACTTCAACCAACATAACCAGCTACGCATCCTACTGCATATACGCTCCCTAACCGTCGACTCTGAAACTCAAGCTCATATCGTGGTACCATAAAAATATATTTAAAGTCCTATCCTATCCATCCATAAGAAATTCAGTAAGTCGTTCAGCTTGTTCAGCTGCACAGACTTACATATCCGTAACAAGTAATCCAATTAGTCATTCAACTTTGTTTCAACTGATTTGACTTAAATATAAATAAGATTTATTTTATAATCCATTCCCTTATTCCGTATAGGTAGGATGTAGTATTTTGAAACTAATCCGTCCCTAGTATGTCACCGTCCCATATCGGTGCATACAATCCAAACATTCAGCAGTTGATAATACAGTTAATAAATGTAGACATCAACTAATCCATAGTAAGCATAATAAAAATGTATGAACTAACATACTTATTTAATACTACTCCACAGAATCCAATATTTGACAATACAGACAGTACATGTAAATATCAAATTTAGCCACAAAATCCATATAATTGACAGAACATAAATAAATGTACCTATCAATTAATTCTAGGGAAAGCATAATAAACATAGGCAAACTATCATGCTTAAATTATCAGTCCAACAATTGATGCAATAAAGGCTAAAATTTAATCATCAATTAATCCTTAACAAGCACAATAAAAATATAGATTTTAGCATGCTTGCTTTATACCACTGATACATGATTAGAATTGTATAATGATTGCCAGAAAACTGCTAAAATAAATACAAGCAATTTAAAAGTCCATAATCAAGATCAATATGCATAGTTTGTTATGAAATTCCATATTGTTTAAATTTCTAACAATAAACAGCTTATTACGCATTCTGGATTTTAACTTGTCCTTCTAAATCATTCAAATCCGACCATAGCAGTTCCTAAGTGAACTCTGAAACAGTAGCCAGAAACTCGCTGGAACGCTAAAAGAAATTAAAAATATCAAAGGAGCCGTTTTCATTTATGTGATACCTCCGGATTTCCAGATGTGGGTTGGTCAGGCCCACACCCGATTACCCGAGGATATCAAACCAATTAGTAATAAATGAACACAGAATATAATTAAGATAACAAGAATAAATAAAATTTGCTGAAAAGAAACTAGAATGATAATCCAAAACTGAAAACCTTAGAATAAAATTTTATAAATAAAGAATTAATCTAATACATCTAACCTCTCCAATTCTAATACAACTCGGGAATCCATCTGATGGACCCCTAATAAACTCCAACACTGAAAAACTCCAATGCTAAATCATGAAGAACCTCCTACATCGTCGAAAGAATGAGTAGCCGTTTCTGCTCAGCACGAATAAGCTCTAACACCTGGAACCGTCCGTTACCTGAAAAATAATAGTAAGTCAGGCCCACGAACAAGTTCTATCCTGACTACAATTCAAACAGAGACCCGATACGCAGATACATCCTAGATGTCTTAACCATATCTATATAGTCCGGAAATAGATAAATATATATCCACACTACAAGACTCTCGCTAGACTATGCTGAGGGTCTTAACCTAAACAGAAGGCAACATGCAAAAAGCACCTAAGTGGGCATGACTACCTAAGCCTAACAGGGTATACCTCAACAACATAGCTAGCTACGCATCTTACTGCATATACGCTCCCTAACAGTTGACTATGAGACTTAATCTCAGATCGCGGTACCATAATTATATATATAAATTCCATCCAAATACAATGTTGTGCCGGTCAACTGTTCGTCGCTCAAGACACAACATATAATCCGGATTTAAATGTTTTAATTAAATCCCTATCCTTCCTAATACAGAAATATAAACAACCATCCAATATGTCGTTCAACTGTTTTAGTTGACAGGACATGAAACCATGTAAGATTTAACTGTTTTAGTTAATCTATTCCATATGTATGAATGGGTAGGGATTAGTGTTTTGGCCTAATCCGTCCCTCCGTATGCCACCGTCCCATACCGATGCATATCATGCAAATGATCCATAAATGATGCAACATTATGAGCAGTACATCAAATAAAATCCACATAATCCAAATAGTTGACAAATATAGAATTTAAACAGTTCATCAACTAAAAATTCAGAATCCATCCACGTAACTAACGAGACAAAGTTTAACAGTTCATCAAGTTAGAATCCAGCATCCATCTGGTAATTGACAGAGAATATATAATTAATTCTTCAATTAATTCCAGGCCAACATCCAATTAGATTGACAAAACCTAAGTATTAGTTCAACCATTTAGGTCCAAATCAATAACCCAAGTATTTGCATAATAGTGCTTAATATTACTGCAGTTACAATCCCAGCTTAAATCCATGTATTGCAAAACAGAATTAGCATTTCAACAATTAACATCCAGGGTATGCCTAGAGGAAACTTGATAACTAACTGACCTTAGCATGCAACCAAAATAAGATTTATAAACATACTAGATCCCACTGGATTGCCAAAATTAAGCTTAGGTAATTTAAGTTTTCTTTCATCCGTTAACCGTATAAAAAAAATGCATAAATTTTATACGGTTTGTTCCGTTAATTTAGGGGTAAACTTTGATCAATTAAAGTCCTATTAACACCTAAAATTAACTTCTTAATAATTCTGTGTAGTCCTAGAATTTTTCCAGAACAGTTCAGTTCCACCTGTCCGTTAACAGTATGTTAAATTGTATAGTTTAATACTGTTTCATCCACTAGTCTATGGGTATAATCTTTGCCATGTGAGACTTTAATAATTCATGAAATTATGTTTAAAACCCACAGTGCACTTCAAAAATCATTTCAGAACACCAAATAAGTCCCCAAACAGTGCCCAAAAGTCCAGATTTCACTAAAACAAAGGAGTCTGCTCTTAAACTCATAGATCAAGCTCCAAACAAACATTGAGTAGGCTGAATTAAAAAAAAGAGCCGGCTCCAAAAATTTGAGCAGGCTCCATTAAAAAAAAGAGCCGGCTCCAAACACATTGAGCAGACTCCATTTAAAAAAAAGAGCAGGTTCAATCTTAAAAAAAAAACTGAACCTCCTCCGGCCTTCTGCTTCGTCTCTGGCCACTCTCAACCTGTCTGTTTGGTTTTACAACAGTTCCTAAGAGTCCTAACTGTGTCCAGTATAATCCCCATGGTGTGTTTATAGCAGTTGAAATTAAATACAGAAATTACAAGTTCTACAGATTTTTCATGCTTTAAGAAACACACTGATATCAAATACGCATGAACTGTAATTAATCAGATTTTAACCCATAAAGATCATCAATATAGCATCTATTATACATGTGAAACTCAGTTAATGATTAATTAAACCCTAGAGACCATCTAGATGCACCAAACACAAGCCAAAGGGAAGGAGGAAGGAAAGAACTTGCCTGTGATTTCAGTTATGAAATCCCGGCGTCGTGTCCACTGTTCTGGCAATACTGAGTTACTGTCTAGCCTTCTCTTACTTCTGCTCTTCCCTTCTCCTAGGTCTGACCTTGAAGCCCCAGCTGGAAACCTCACAAACTTGTTCTGTTTCTCTTAAAACCTCGCTCTATATCGCACTGTGTTTTGAGACGTGAATAGGGTTTTCCAACCCTTCTTTCAGGCTATAAACATATATATATAGGCACAGATAAAACCCTAATTCTAATGATAATCTGAGATAGAAACCCTAACCTAAATAAAACCCTAATCGGCCCATAGGTTGAAATGACTGTATTCACGTAATTTAAATACTCATTTAACTTAATTAAATAAGTAAAAACCAAATAATAAATTAAACCATTACCACCAATCAATTAAATCAAGGAATGCAATTAAATTAAATAATCAAACAACAACCAAAATTTAAAGAAAACAATTCATTTAACTAAAACAACCAATTAAACAATTTGACACCTAAGCATATAGAATCAAATTTAAATTCTAATTTTATCCTTTTAAAAATAAGGGGTATTACAATTTAAAGATTGAGCCTTGATGAACGCTGAAAAGTGCGCATTTAAACCCCTTAAACTTAGATATTCTAGGACATTTATCTATCTTACTTTACCGTTTTAGATTAATTTCGTGTTATTGCCTTTTTTAGGTGCTTATCTCCAAAATAAGCTAATTTAGCCAAATAAGAGCTTAAAATAAGCTAACTCAAGCTAGAAGGAAGAAATGAGCAAAGTGGAAGCAGATTGAAGTAAAGTGTGAAAATTCAGCAGGTTCGATCGATCTCGAACACTTCGATCGATCGAAACTTCATCGATCAAGACTCTCCAAGATGGATCTAAGCTCTTCTGTCCTTATCCAAAGGTCCCACAAAGTTCGATCGATCCAACAATTCTCAGATCGATCGAAAAGATTCCATCTTATCATGTTGTACCACCCTACCTACCACTTTAATTTGTCTCATTCCCTAAAATATCTCAGATACACCTTATCCAAAAAGGTGCCACCATTGGAGGATCGATCGACCCAAAGTTTGATAGATCTCAGCTATGTTCGATCGATCACAGCACAGGTTCGATCGATCGAACCCTCTCAAATCCAAAAAAATATATATCTCCAGCTCATTAAAAGTTGTCTCATTGTGCAATCATTGGAGGAGCCCTTGTGTACGAGCCTAGACCATTGGGTGTGACATTTGAGCTACCTATATAAGGAATATGAGCCACTTTTACACATATGCTTAGATAAATAGTTTTTGATAGTCTTAGATACAATTCTTAAAGAGGAAGAAAAAGAAGAGGAGGCTAGAGACATTCTTGAGAGGTTTTCCATCTTCCTCAAGAAAAAGAACACTTCTACCATGGAGATAGCCCTTGAGGGTTGGAGGATACCATTCATGAGTGGCTAGACATTTTCTTGGGGCTAGAGTTAGCCCTAAGCATGCTTTCTTTACCTTGATTTATGTATTTTTGAGGGGATTTGTGTTGTAATATATGTTTTGACATATTTATATATATAGATCTTGTTTATTCAATGATTTGTGTGGTTTAATTATTCCAATTGATCATTTCATTCTATCCATATGTCTATGTATGCTAGAATAGATGTTCATGTGTTTATCTCTATCTCTTGTGTTATTGTTGCATGTCTATGTGTGTTGATGCTATAGATCTAGAGATTGTCAAGACATAGTGCTTAATAGAATGCTCTTGTAGTTTATTTGATGGTTCATACTCATTTCTTAATGGATTATGCCTCTCCCTTAATCTAATTAGTTTAATTTTTCATGTCATTAGCTTAGATGTAGTGTAGCTATCTTAGTTGTTAAATGGGAGGACAATCCATGCTTGTTGTTTGATATTTCATACTTATGAATGCAAGTAGTATATTTCTCTAATTATGTGATGTGTTTGGATTATGAGCTTAAAGAATGATTAATGACTTAGTTTGATGTATTGTACAATTCATTGTGTTATTTAGACAATATATACTTAATTGGTCATCCATGCTTGTTAAAACAATCACACACACTTACTATTGTTGCAACATATGTTTTCCCCCTCATTAATTGTGAATTGAGTGTATAGAAAGGTGATGCTTAGTAGTGATCTCTAAATCCCAAGACCTCTCTCTCTTGTTTTCTCCATCCTTTAATTACTCGTTTTGTATTAATCTTGTTTAATCTTAATTATAGTTTAATCAACCAAACAACCTATCTTTGATCACTCAACCTACTAACCCTATGCATTATTCCATTACTAGTAGCCCTTCAATCCCTTGGGACGATCCCTACTCACCCTTGCTATATTTTTAGTTAATGGTAGTAGTGACATTTACAAATGTAAAACTTAGCTACATTGCACATTCACTATCTTTTGCACATCTTTAGACGTTGGTGCGACGACAACACCAAGTTTTTGGCGCCGTTGCCGGGGATTTAATTGGCAACGCCGTGTTTTGGAAACAATTAGGGATTAGTACTCTTTTGATCGTGTCTTTTCTTTATTTTATTTTTGGTTACTTATTGTGTATATTCTTATTTGGCTAGGTGAAATTGAGCAAGGAGGTTAAGCAAAGGAGACTTCAAAGCAAGGGGCTAAGCTAAGCACAAAAAGGACTAAAAATCTAAAAAATGCAAAGCATAGCAAAGCGTGGAAGTTGAAAATGAATTGAAGTTGTTTAAGGACCCTTTGTGATATCTTTCTAACTCAAGCTCTAGTTAAATCGTCGGCCCACGTGGAGGCTTATTTTTCATTTCTTAGATAAATCGTGAGCCCGCGTGGAGGCAATTTACTTTTCTTTGCATGTTGTTTAAGCATAAGAGTATGGGATCATTGTATGTGGAGATTTGTTGATTGAATTGTTGCGGGGGCGAAGTGATTGTTACTTGCTTGTTATTTGCTTTGCTAGTGTATGCATGGTCGTAGGTCATTGAATCCTACTCTTGTCCCTCCTCATTTGTATCTTGAATAGGTTGTTCGTAATCCTAGGGGAAGAGGTAGTTCTCATCACTCCATTTCACCAATGGAGGATTTGAATGACGACCATGTGGAGGACCTTGGTCACATTAACCAACAAGGCAACCTTCACCCTAATGTGCATCATGAAAATGTTCAAGTACCATTAGGCATGCCTAGACCATTCATTCACCCACAATAACAAGGCGAAGTTCCATTGGGAATGCCTCGGCCAATATTTCCTCCACAACCCCTCATAGTTCAAGTTAATCAAGGTGTTCATTTAACACCACCAATTGTGAATCCTCCTATTGCATTAAGAGACCATTATGTGCCAAATGAATACAATGCACCCATTTGCATTCAATTGCCTCCATTTAGAGTACATCACTATGAAATTAAACCATAAACTATTCAAATGCTTCCAAACTATCATGGACTTCCTAGTGAAGAACCTTATAAGCATTTGGATGAGTTTCTTAAAGTGTGTTCCACCGTGAAATATACGGACATGCCGGAAGAAATGTTAAGACTTAAACTTTTTCCTTTTACCCTTAAGACAAGGAAAAATATTGGTTTAACAATCTTAGGCCTTTTTCGATAACTTCTTGGGCGGAAATGCAACAAGAGTTCTTGAAAAAGTACTATCCGGTTTGTAAGACCAATGTCATGAGAACTTCAATTAGAGAATTTTTTCAAGAGGATGGGGAAATGTTTCATGAGGCATGGGAAAGGTTTAATGATTTGCTTAGAAAGGGCCCTCATCATGACATACCTAAGTGGCAACTAGTCCAATATTTCTTTGAAAGTTTACCAGATAATCACAAGGGTATGGTTAATGCATCCATGGGTAGTTCTTATCTTGATAAGCATGAAAATGATATGTGGCAATTGTTTGAAAGTATGAGTGAAAATTCTATGCATAGGTCCTTATCTTCTAAAAATGGTAGAAACTTAGGTGGAAGGAAGAATGTCGGCTTGTATCAAGTTGACAACTCCAATGACATAGCCGCCGAGATGAAATCCTTGTCTCAAAGGTTTGATCAATTTTTTATCAACCAAAATTCGGCAAATCAAGTATCTTCCTCCCCTACTCATATTCATCATCGTGCATCTAATGAATCTTGCATGACTTGTTCAAGTGTCTTGCATTCTACTTCCAATTGTCCCTATGGACATGTGCAAAATGAACCCCATGAGTAAGTCAATGCTACATTTGTTAATCAAGGGAATAATCCATATGGCACTCATTACAATTCAAGTTGGAGGAACCATCCAAGTTTTTTTTGGAAAAGCCAAGGGGAAGGCTCAAACCCTCCCCAAGGTGGTTTTCAAGGGAAGTATGTTCCGCCACCAATGCAAGGCCAAGGTTCCCAAGGTCATCATTTCAATTACATGGCAATCAATTTTCTAATTCTCATTTTCCTAATCAACCATCATATTCCCAAGGAAACTCTAGGAGTCCCGCATTTGAAGAGAAAATTTTGACCGCTTTTGGCACTCTAGAGGTGAACACTCAATTTTTTCATTCTCATTTTCAATCCATTGCTAAGCTAGAAACCCAAGTAGGACAATTAGCTAGTACCTTAAATGCTAGAGAGAAGGGGAAGATGCCTTTGAATGCCCAACCAAAGCAACAATGTGTTGTGGAGACTCATTCCTCATCGGAAGGGCACACAATTAAGCATGTCAATGTGGTGACAACCTTGAGAAGTGGGAAGATTATGGACAACAAAGTAGATGTGTCCAATGAAGAGAGTGAATTGGTGAAACCAAAATTTGAAACCCATCCCGTTTCTTATCATATTCCTCCTTCGTTGCATATGCATGATCATTCAAATGACAAAGTGTTAGAAAGTGATTTGAAAAGTGAGTCCAAATTTGATTTGAAGGAAGAATTGAACAAAGTTTTGAAAAAGGATTTTAAAACCCTAAACTGACTTACTTGGCCCATAAAACAAAAACCTAACTTGAAACTATGTGTGCTACCAATTAACAAAGCCACGTTAAATAATTAAACATTTAAATTCAATTAAAACAATGAATCACGTAATATAATTTAAATACACAATTAAATAGTTAAATCACTAATTAAATAAAAATAATTAAATAATTATTAAATACAATTAAACAGTTAAATCAAACCAAATAATAAAACAATTAAATAATTAAGCAAATACGCAATTAATCCAACAAGATAAAATAAAACAATAAATAAAATTTCGAGACTATCCTTTTAAAATTAGGGGTATTACATTCTTCTCCCTAACAAAAGGAATTCCATCCTTGGAATTCGCTCTTACCTTCTTCCAATATTTCAGGAAACTGGGAGTGAATGACATCCTACCGTTCCCAAGTAGACTCAACCTCATTGTGATGACTCCACTGAACACGTACCAAAGGGATTACCTTACTACGAAGGCTCTGATCCCGACGGTCCATAATACGACACGGTGGCTCCAAATAAGTTACATTCGGCTGCAACGCAATCTCCCCAACATCGATATGCTGATACCGATCCTCATCTAGTAGAAATTTCCGCAACATGGAAACATGGAACACGTTATGTACGCAATTTAAAGTCTCCGGAAGGGCCAACCGATAAGCAACAGCGACAACTAGATCCGTAATTATGAATGGACCGACAAACCGCGGTGACAATTTTCCATTCTTCCCAAAGCGCATTACTCTTTTCATAGGAGACACTTTGAGTAGAACCTGATCCCCAACCTGAAACTCCAAAGCACGTGTGCGACGATCCACATAACTCTTTTGCCTATTCTGGGTAGTGCGCATGCGATCCCTAATAAGAGAAATCTTCTCAAAAGTATCTTTGATTAACTTAGGACCCAAGAATCTGCTCGCACCAACCTCCATCCAACAAACAGGCGACCAACACAGTCGACCGTACAATGTCTCAAATGGTGCCATACCAATAGCCTTGTGAAAACAATTGTTATATGCAAACTCCACAAGTGGCAAATAAGCCTCCCAGTGGCCCTTTAAAGTCAAGAACACACGACCGAAGCATATCTTCCATGATCTGATTCACCTTCTCAGTCTGTCCATCAGTTTGAGGATGATAAGCAGTGCTAAGATGCAACTCTGTACCCAAAGCCTGCTTAAAACTCCTCCAAAATCCTGACACAAAGCTTGAATCCCTGTCCGATATAATAGATAACGGAATTCCATGTAACTTTATAATCTCTGAAATGTAATGTCTCGCCAACTGCTCCGAAGTGAAGTCAGTGTGAATAGGCAAAAAATGAGCTGATTTAGTCAATCGGTCCACAATGACCCAAATGGAATTATGATCCTTGAAGGAATTAGGCAACTGTAATACCCCTAGTTTTAAAAGGGTTATAATTGGAATTTTAATTTTAATATTTATTTTATTATTTTCATTATTTATTTTATTTGCTTTTGGTATTTATGTGGTGAGGTGTTTTTCTGAATTAAATTAAGTGTTGGGTGAATTTAACTGTTTATGAATTAAATTGATTTGTTAATTATTTTATTTTTATTTGATTTAATTTGTTTTATTTTTATTTGATTTAATTGTTAATTGTATTTGAAGTTGCCTTATTTGGTTATTTATTCTATTTAATTTAATTGTATTTTTATTTTTCTGTAATTGAATTAAATTCTTTTTAAATGGATTAAATGTTGTGTTATTTAAAGGAGTTAATTAGATTTAAATTATTAATGAATTAAATTATAATGATAATTAGGGTTTGAGTTTGGTATGTCTCACGCCGACTAGAATTAAGTTTTCCATCGTGGAGTAGGATTTGGTTTAGGGTTTCTTAGTACTTATATTTATATATTGTTATGGTCTTCAAAGGGTTGAGAACCTTATACACGTACAGTAAAATATAGAGAGAACAAAGAGGAACAGAGAGAGGTTGTGAGAAACAAACAGAGCCATTTTGGTAAGGGTTTAGCCGTGGCTTGAAGGACGGACGTAGGAGAAGGGAAGATGGAGCAATAGGAGATTTAACAGTGAATTGGATCGCCCGAAAAATTTAGAAGGACGGCAACATAGTTTTGAATCCAAAACTGTAAAGGCAAGTTCTTTCATTTCTCTCTCCCGTTGCCCGTGTTCTGTGCATCCGTAGATTGTCTCTAGGGCTTTAATTAACTATTAAATTGAATCTTAAATGCTTTGTGTTTGCTAGATCAATTATCTGTATGTGTGCGTTAATTAATTTTGTTACAGTTCATACAAGTTTGGTTTAGTTTTCAGTGTTTACTCTTCCTAAGCATATTTGATCGGTAAATGTTCTAAGGTTTTTAGTTTATGCACATTGACTTAAGTAAGGGTATGGGATGGTTCTGGACATACTTAGGACTCTTAGGAACCGTTTTAAAAACAAAGAGAAGGAGTGGAAGTGGCCGGAGTTGATGCAGATAGTCGGAAACGGAGCTGGAATGGAAAGAGGCTCACAGAGAGGGAGAGAGCCGGCTCTGGGAAACCAAGAGCCGGCTCCC
The DNA here is from genome assembly GCF_030987335.1 of Cornus florida. Classification (NCBI taxonomy): domain Eukaryota; kingdom Viridiplantae; phylum Streptophyta; class Magnoliopsida; order Cornales; family Cornaceae; genus Cornus; species Cornus florida. Next base: position 32,300,215 of record NW_026775578.1, read on the forward strand.
ACTTATAAAGAGCCGGCTCCAAGGTAGTTTAGAGCCGGCTCCAGGTTCTTTTAAAGCCTACTCAAAGTTTTCAAAGAGTAGGCTCTCTTTTATTTGATGTTTTCTACGTTTTTTAGTTTCCTTGTGTACTGTTTGGTGCCTTTAATAATTCTGAACAGTTATGGGACTTACTGGGGGTTAATATTTCTTTTAAGGCATGATTAAAACCTCAAATTAAATAATTTATACCTCTAAGTTAATGGAACGAACAGTATAACATTAAACTATTTTTTTTTTCATACTGTTAGCGGATGAAAGGAAACTGTTTGCTTAGTTTATTGTTAGCAATTTAATGGAATATAACAGGACTATAAATCTTATATTGGATGGGTGATTGAGTCAATTATTTATTAGAATTAGCCTATACATATTCTGGATTTTAATTGCTGAAGTAATAAACCCTTTCTACAAATTTCAAGGATTATGGATAGGATTGTAATTGCTGAAATTTTAAACCTTGTCTGCAATTACATGGATTTTAGTCTGGATTATTGTGTTGACGAGATATGAAACTCCTTCTGCAATTAATTAGGTTATGGATTTAATGGGATTTAAATTACTGAATTGTTATGCACTTTCTGTAATTTACATGGTCTTGGACGATAATTGCTGAATTAGTAAATCAGGTTCTAGCAATTACAAGTATGGTGTTTGGATTATAGATGATGAACTGTTTAAATTCTGTTTATTATCTATTCAGATTATATGGATTTGTTTGATGTACTGCATAAAATGTTGCATCATTTACGGATCATTTGCATGTATGTACCGGTATGGGACGGTGACATACGGAGGGACGGATTAGATCAAAACGCTAATTCCAACACAATCATACATACGGAATGAATTAACTAAAATAGTTAAATCCTACATGGATGCATGTCCTGTCAACTAAAACAGATGAACGACATAACGGATGGTTGTTTATATTTTCTGTTAGTAGAATGGATAGGGATTTAATTAAAACATTTAAATCCTAATTTTATGTCGTGTCATGGCAACGAATTGTTGAGCGGCACTACATTGATTTGGATGGGAATTTATATATATAAACTATGGTACCGCGATCTGAGCTTGAGTCTCAAAGTCGACGGTTAGGGAGCGTATATGCAGTAGGATGCGTAGCTAGCTATGCTGGTTTAGGTATACCCTGTTAGGCTTAGGTAGTCATGCCCACTCAGGTGCATTTTTGCATGTTGCCTTCTATTCAGGTTGAGACCCTCAGCATAGCCTAGTGAGAGTCCTGTAGTGTGGTTGTATATATATATATATATATATATATATATATATATATATATATATATATATATATATATCTATTTACGGACTATATTGATATGGTTGAGACATTTATGATGTATCTGCGTATCAGGTCTCTGTTTGGATTGTAGTTAGAATAGAACTTGTTCGTGGGCCTGACCCACTATTATTTTTCAGGTAACGGATGGTATCAGGTCTTAGAACTTGTTCGTGCTGAGCAGAGACGACTACTCACTCTACCGACGACGTAAGCAGTTCCTGTATGGTTTAACGTTGGATTTCTTTCCGGTGGTTCATTTCTCAGTGTTGGTTTTATTAGGGGTTCGCCAGATGGATTCCCGAGTTGTATTAGAATTGGAAAAGTTGGATGTATCAGATTAATACTTTCTTTATAAAAAATTTATTCTGAGGTTTTCAGTTTTGGTTTATCATTCTAGTTTCTTTTCAGCAATTCATTTATTCATATTTTCTTAATTATATTCTGTGTTCGTTTATTGTTAATTAGTTTGATATCCTCAGGTAATCGGGCATGGGCTTGGCAAACCTGCATCCGGAAATTCGGGGGTATCACAGCAACCCCTCCACAAAATCCATAAAAATGTTCTCCCATTTCCACTTCAGTATCGGCAGTAGCTGTAGAGCTCCTGGCGGCCTCTGATGATCAATCTTGACCATCTGACAAATACTATCTCGAGAGACAAAACTAGAAATGTCCTTTTTCATACCTGCCCACCAAAACTGCCACTTCATGTCCTGATACATCTTGTCCCCTCCTGGATGAACAGAAAACTCAGAGTGGTGAGTTCCGTCATCACATCCTTCCTCAAATCGTCAGCAAAAAGTACCACTAACTGTCCCTTGTACTTCAAACCTCCATCAACCCCAACATAGTAAAATGGGACCACTCTAGAAATTATCGCTGTAATTTTGTTAATGCACTGCTGATCCGTGAGTTGTGCCTGCAAAACCTTGTGAATGATAGAAGGTGTAACTACCATGCAAGCCATGAAAGCATCCGACAACTCATCCACCGTCTTTAAAGCATTCCACTTAGTTGTGAATAGAGCAGAAAGATTAGCAACGGGTCGGCGATTGAGTACATCCGCCACCACATTCGCTTTTCGTGGATGGTACTGTATAGAGAAGTGATAGTCTTTCACAAACTCTAACCATCTGCGTTGTCTCATATTTAGCTCCCACTGAGTAAACAAATACTGCAGGCTCTTGTGATCGCTAAATAATCTGAAGGACTCACCCAATAGATAATGCCTCCAAATACGTAAGGTAAAGACCACAGCTGCCAACTCCAAATCATGTGTTGGGTAATTAAGCTCATGAGGCTTAAGCTTCCGAGATCCATATGAAATCGCTCGCTCCTCCTGCATCAAAACACATCCAAGACTCTGCAAAGAAGCATCAGTGTAGAGAAGATACTTTATCCCGCTCTGTGGGGTAACCAAAACTGGTGCAGAGGTCAACGTAGTCTTCAGCTCATCAAAAGCTTTCTGACAATGTTCATCCCACACGAACCGTACACCCTTCTTAGTCAAATGAGTAATGGGTCCCGCTATCTTTGAGAACCCCTGGATGAACCTATGATAGTATCCTGCCAATCCGAGGAAACTCCGAATCTCAGTAGGTGAAGTAGGCTATCCCCACTCAACCACTGCTGAAACCTTGGCTGGATCCACCACTATTCCCTTTTCTGACACCACGTAACCCAGAAATTTTACCTCCCTCTACCAAAATTCACATTTCTCGAATTTGGCATATAACTGATGCTCACGAAACATCTGCAAGACTATCCGCAGATGTCTAGCAGTTTTCTGACCTTGAATAAATCAAAATGTCATCTATGAAGACAATGACAAACTGATCCAAATAAGCCCTGAAGACTCTGTTCATTAAATCCATAAAGACCGCCGGTGCATTAGTTAACCCGAACGGCATTACACGAAACTTATAAGATCTATATCTAGTGAGAAACGCTGTCCTCGGAACATCCTGCTCCCTAACCCGAAGTTGATGATATCCAGAGCGCAGATCAATCTTAGAGAAATATGTAACTCCCTTCAATTGATCAAAAAGATCATCAATCCTGGGCAAATGATACTTGTTACGAATAGTAACCTTGTTCAACTCCCTTTAATCTATACACAGGCGAAGTAAACCATCCTTCTTCTTCACAAACGAAACCGGTGTTTCCCAGGGTGAAGTACTCCTGCGAATAAAATCATGGCTAAGTAATTACTGAATCTGATCCCTCAGCTCTCGCATCTCTACTGGTGCCATCCTATACGGTGCCCTAGCAATAGGCGTAGTGCCTGGAGCTAGGTCAATCACAAAATCGATCCCTCGACTAGGTGGCATCCCTGGATTCCTATAAAAATATCCGAAAAGTCCTATACGATTGGTATACTATCAAATGTTACAGTGCTCTCCTCCTCCGTTTCCTCCTCCATATGGAACAAACATGTGCTAGTGACCCCATTAGAACGTGGCATAGCAATGACGTACCCATCCTGACCAGGTATGGTAAAAACCACAGACCTATCATAACAATTAACTTGGGCATGGTAGTAAAATAACCAATACAACCCAAGTAACACAGTATAAATATGCATGTCCAAGACCACTAGATTAGCTAGAAATCTGAGCCTGCAAATATCTAGCATCACCAACTAAACTATCCAAACCAGAACGCTGAATACTCCGGAGAGCAAAACACGAAAAGTATACAAAATACTCCAAAATCAACTCATAGTTAGAACATCACTCTAACCTGAGAATTCTTCCTTTAATATCAAACCTACCATATTGATTTACACAAGTTCTTTTATAAGCTTCTTGGTAATCATCCCGTCTCAACACAACGTACATGTATGCCAATACTTGTTTGCCTGTCTAAACCAACTACTCCACTGTAATAGTCATTTATTATCGTCACATACACATTCCATTATAGTTTAATAAAACCATATGTGCATAAATCACAAAAATGCTACCATAAAACACAATAAAGACAGCCAAAACTGCTAACTCACTTTATTGAGAACTTCTTTAAATCACAAACCTCCAAAAGAAAAATTGTACAATATTCTTTAAAACACTAATTTGTGCAAATTAAATAGCACTATTCTTTAAATACTACTTCCACTCCTACTAGTACTAAATACCACTCTAAAAAGAGCAATCATTCTTGTGATTTGGTACCCTCTTGCTGGGACGGCCCAGCATCTTCTCATCTAGGACACTGCCTCTAGGTGTGTCCAAACTCGCCACAATAATAGCAAGTACCCATAAAAGTACCAAACGATCTTCCCTGCTGGTTAGCCTCTGACTGATCCCATCCTGCCTGTGGTCCCCCATTATGTTGTCTCTAAGCGAACCCAAGGCATTGTCTGGCTGTATGGCCATAATCTCCCTAGGCAAAACAATGTCCTTTAAACACATTCTGCACCATTGGTATTACCTCTAGTGTCTGTTGAACGTGCAGCTGATTCTGAAGTGCAGTTGCTATGCCCGCTGCTACAGCTTGAACAATGGTGTAAACTAACTGAGGAGAATACTCGGTTTGCCTACCTTAATTGTAGCCCCGATCCTGAGACTCCTAAGTCAGCTGAACTTCCTCATGCTCTATCTGCAGCCAACCATCTTCCTTTTGCTCCTCCCGAAACCTAGGCAGTTGTTGCTCTTCCCCCATTTGCTGTCGCTGTAAGAGATCTTGCTTCCTACGTGCCACTTCCCTTCGCTGCCTACGACTTCGTCTGGTTCTAGCGTTAACCATTCTGTTAACACAGAAGACAAACATCAGTACGATTTTAAACGAACCGTAACGGAATTCAATGAATCCTAAACTTAAGCTTTAATCAAGAGAAACGTTATGCGAAAGTCTTAATACGAAATACCCTAGAGACACTTGAACCTGGAGTGCTCTAATACCAACTGTGATACCCCTCAGATTCGAGACACGGGTTGATCAGGCCCAAGCCCGAACCCGAGGGAATATCAAGCAATTAAAGTATTTTAAAACGAATACAGATTACAAAATGAATTAAGAAATAAATAAATAAAGCTAAAAGAATTTCTAAAATATAATCCTTTAAAATTAAATACTTAAAATCCAAAACCTCCAATATTTTAACAACTCGGGAATCCATCTAGTGGTCCTCTAATAAGAAAATCCAAACTGAAATGTAAATACTAAAAGAAATCCAGAACTAAATCATGAAGAGAAATCTTACGTCGTCGGAAGAATGAATGACTGTCACTGCTTAGCCCGAAAAATCTCTACGCCTGGAACTGACGAACACCTGAAAAATAAAAGTGGGTCAAGCCCATGAACAAGTTCTATTTTACTACAATCGAAGTAGAGACTCGATACGTTTGTACATCCTAAACAACTCAACAATAGCTATGTAGTCCGTACATATATATATCCACACTACGAGACTCTCACTGGACTATGAAGAGAGTCTCAACCTGAATAGAAGGCAACATGCAAAACGCACCTAAATGGTCATGAGTACCTAAACCTAATAGGGTATACCTCAACAAACATAACCAGCTACGCATCTTACTGCATATACACTCCCTAACCATCGACTCTGAAACTCAAGCTCATATCGCGGTACCATAAAAATATATTTAAAGTCTTATCCTATCCATCCATAAGAAATCCAGTTGCCGTTCAGCTGCACAGACTTACATATTCGTAGCAAGTAATCCAGTTAGTCATTCAACTTTGTTTCAGCTGATCTGACTTAAATATAAGTAGGATTTATTTTATAATCTATTCCCTTATTCAATATAGGTAGGATGTAGTATTTTGAAACTAATCCGTCCCTAGTATGCCACCGTCCCATACCGGTGCATACAATTCAAACATCCAGCAGTTGATAATACAGTTAATAAATGTAGACATCAACTAATCCATAACAAGCATAATAGAAATGTATAAACTAACAAGCTTATTTAATACTACTCCACAGAATCCAATATTTGACAATATAGACAGTATATGTAAATATCAAATTTAGCCACAGAATCTATATAATTGACAGAACATAAATAAATATACCTATCAATTAATTCCAGGGAAAGCATAATAAACATAGGCAAACTATCATGCTTAAATTATTAGTCCAACAATTGATGCAATAAAGGCTAAAATCTAATCATCAATTAATCATTAACATGCACAATAAAAATATAGATTTTAGCATGCTCACTTTATACCACTGATACATGATTAGAATTGTATAATCATTGCCAGAAAATTGCTAAAATAAATACAAGCAATTTAAAATTCCATAATCAAGATCAATATGCATAGTTTGTTATGAAATTCCATATCGTTTAAATTTCTAACAATGAACAGCTTATTACGCATTCTGGATTTTAACTTGTCCTTTTAAACCATTCAAATCCTACCATAGCAGTTCCTAAGTGAAGTCTGAAATAGTAGCCAGAAACTCGCTGGAACACTAAAAAAAATTAAAAATATCAAAGTAGCCACCTCCATTTAAAGATTGAGCCTCCTCCATTAAAGATTGAGCCTCCTTTATTAAAGATTGAGCCTCCTCCACTCCTGCTATTCTCCTTCATTTCCATCTCCAGTGAGTTTTAATTCCTCTGTCCTCCATTCCTAAGGTTCCTAGATGTCTGAACTAGGTCCCAATGTGTTCCATAATCAATTAAATTCTTTATTCATTAATCGACATCAATTAAAACATGAATTACGCAAGAAAATTTACAAACAAGCAATTACCAATTCATGTAAACACATACTGTTTTAATTGAACCTAACTTGCAAACCAGATTAATTTAATATTTATTTATTCCTGAAATTGTGTTAGGCATGTAAAGAACACAAGTCAAAGGGAGAGAGTTAAGAATAGAACTTGCCTACGAGATTTCGGTTCAAAAATCCCAACGTCATCTTCCTAAGTTTTCCGGCGATTCCTACTACAATCCTCTTCTATTCT